>NC_136530.1:24252921-24820421 GCF_910591455.1 Pholis gunnellus
AGCATAGGTGTCACTCACATGAACAGAGGAAGGAAAATACCTCCAAGGCTAACAAAATCTGGCCACCAGTATCTTTAAACTCCCTTATTACTACGTTATATCTCGTCTGTTTTATCCGTTTAATAGTGAAAAAACGCCAAGTTGCAGTTCTTTGGAGGGTTATGTGCCTGAATATGGCGGCTGCGGTGATTAGTGCAGGGTTGTACGACGGCGTCACTTAAATGGCTCATTTGTGTGACACCATGCTGCTAGTGTGCTGGGTCCGACCAGTGATTGTCTGTCTGCATAGACAAAAAAAAAAAGCACATTTACTTTCAATAACTAACCAGGATGTGAGGCCGATCAAATTGTTGGGTTTTAAACTGGTGGCGTCACTGCTGGTTTGCAAACTTTTAAGTATTTTGAAAATGTTGAACTTTTTCCTTTCGGAATTAATTTCATAATTTCTAAATGTCTGACTAAACTGCACCATTACAGTCCTGGTGTTAACGTTGTAAACACCATTGCTACAATTACATGCTTCTGCCCGACTTATACGACATAAACAAGTCATTCATTATAAATATAGATATTTACTACTCGGCGATCTCATACAGCTCCGACACGTGATTGCTAATAAAGATTCAGACCAGATATCAGGAGACCAAGGTTCTCTAAATGGTGTGTGTGTGTGTGTGTGTGTGTGTGTGTGTGTGTGTGTGTGTGTGTGTGTGTGTGTGTGTGTGTGTGTGTGTGTGTGTGTGTGTGTGTGTGTGTGTGTGTGTGTGTGTGTGTGTGTGTGTGTGTGTGTGTGTGTGTGTGTGTGTGTGTGTGTGTGTGTGTGTGTCTACAGTCTTTAGAGTGGACCTCTTCTGTTCCGGCAAGGTCGATGGAGAGGCTGTTTTAACAGTGCAGCTCAATCTGACCGTCCATGCCAACAACTACACAGTGCTGAACTTCAAGAGGAGGAAAATGTGCTATAAAAGTAAGTCTCTTAATGATCGGCTAATAAGGTGGTGCAGCCGTACTGAATCAGTGCCATTACTCATCCACCTGTGGACCGTTTTCACAGCAGACGTCTTTACGCGTCATTGCAGAGAAAGCACAGGTGTTACTACTAACGTTAACGGTGCATCGTTAACGTTAGTAGTAACACCTGTGCTTTTCCTGCTATGACAACCCTAACCCATATCAGAAAGTGACACTTACTGTTTTGATACTTAGATAAAATGTATATTTATTTCCAAAATATATTCCACATAGCACATGGAGTTTGAGGAGAATTCGTGTCAGATACTCCAGCTGCAGTGAGATGTACAGGTTTTCATATTCTGCATTCAGTTCTGTGCTATTTTCAAACAGACATGTGGCCAAGAGGTCTTCTTGTCATGTTCCCCTCGGAAGCAAATGTATTCTCCATCTTATTTTGAGCATGAGTCAAATTAGCAGCCCTAAGCGGTGCTCAGAATGTGTGCTGGGTAATCCTACCTGTCATCTTGGACTGCATCTGGAGAGTTGCAGCAGAGGAAAGCTTAACCTAAAAAAAGTTATTTCAGGTTTGTGTGCCTGGGCCTCCGCTTGAGAGCTTGTCCTCTCCTGTCAACTGGGAACTCTCAGAGTTAAGAATCCTGCGAGACACAAGTCTCTCTATTGCTTTTTATCTTGCACTCTCTTGTATTTTGTTTGTACTGCCTATCCGTTTGAGGACTAAGGACTATTAGAACACGTTATGAGAAGTTGAATTATTGGCACTTCAGTGACAGATATGTAATTGATGATTCATCTGTTCTATTCTATTCCCTTCTTCTCTAATGAGAGGGACTACAGATTTGGAACCAGCTTTTATTGACTACAGCAGCCAAAAAAAAAGATCGCCGCAGATCATCACTACTTCTAAGTCAGCCTTTTGGTGGTTTTAATTTCCTTTTAAGGCTTCTGCATTTTTTCTTTCAACACAGAGAAACATCTTTACATCACACAGACCACATTTACAGCGTTGTTGTTATGTCCTATTAAAAAACAACTTCTCATACTTGGCGGCTGCTTTTCAATGCGGCATTGCCCCGATTAATCGTTGGAGTTCATGAGATGTGGTGGAACTACGTGCATGGCTCTTCATGACCGTGGAAACTTATAAGGGCATTTTTGGTTTCATAGAGTACATAAGCTTTGTTTGTTTTCCTTTGAGCATTACAGACTACGCTGAATATAGTGTGTGAATGAAGTCTGCCAGTCAATAGTTAGTAGAGTTGATCTAATAATTCTCCTTCCTTCTTCCTCTGTGAACAGGGATAGAAGACCCAAAGATTACCATTCCCCTCAACAATAACACTCTTCCACGACCCGACTGTAAGTGAGCTCACCTCCACATCCTGCTCCTCTGATCTCAATGTACCAGCTCCATGTGGTGTCAATCATAGGTGGCATCAGCCTGAAAAGACAGCGGCTACATTAGTACTGAGGAGTCCCTCTGTATAGCAGTGCATGTTAGTCTAACTTTTCATAACCAAGGCGTATGATTGCAGGATTCATTCTCCTATTGAAGTGCACTCTGTCTTTTTTTGAAGCTTTAGCTGTAATGAGGATGGTATTTTGGTGGGCCCCAGTTTCTCCTATGCCGCGTCCGACTGTTAATGTGCGGCTTGCTTTCATCAGCAGATGGTGTGACCGCCCCCACCACCTCCACC
Organism: Pholis gunnellus; assembly: GCF_910591455.1. NCBI lineage: Eukaryota > Metazoa > Chordata > Actinopteri > Perciformes > Pholidae > Pholis > Pholis gunnellus. The sequence continues at coordinate 24,255,588 of NC_136530.1, forward strand.
CAGGTGTTCTACATAAGTGTGAGCGTCTGCTGCATTGTCATCTTCCTGGTGGCCATCATCCTGGCCATCCTGCACCTGCACAGCATGAAGAGGGTCGAGATGGAAGACAGGTTTGTTTCTTTTTGTTTGTCCCGCTTCCAAACAGAACGTAATCTTTTGTTGTGTATATCAGCGGAGCAACGGACGCTCGTCGCACTGAGGCTGATGAAAACCAGCGCACAGCACAGAGGATTTACAGCCAAGTTGTGTCTGTCACCTGTGGAAGTTATGTTAGTATTTTCTGCTGAATGCTGCTGTTCATAGCCCAACAAAAATAGGTCAACTCCACGGAGAGGATTATATCAAGTTGAAACCTGCACTCAAGTGTGTTCCTGTTGTTCACTTCCGGTAATCTCCCCTCCAGATGGCCACGCAGGTTATCACATATCGATGTGAGCCATTGGGACAGTGGTACATTTAACATTGTACAAACAATGTTTTCTTGCATTCCGTGGAAGTCTGTTTTAATTGAGTTGCTGTAATGTTGTTTGGCCAAAGTGGCTTGATTCGATGACATTGCATGATGGGATCCTTGTGTTCTACGAGAATATTTTGTACATCCTTCAACTTTAGAGCATTCTTTTGAAAAATCACTCCGGTTTCTGATCGGCATGAGGTCAATCATTAGGTTCATTATTTGAGGATGTTTTTTTTAAGCGGTACTGCTCAGAATTCACTATTTTCTTGTAGCATTTACGATAGTAAAAGGAATATCTTTGGGATTTGCATTGATGGTCAGACAAAATAAGACATCTAAAGATGTTACCGTGGGCTTTGGAAAATTGCGATCTGCATTTTCTGACGTATTATGGAACTAAAAATTAGTATTTAAATGAGTCTGTAATGAAGTCTAGATTAATGTTGGAGAGCAGTGGCTGCTTTTAAAGATCAAATAAACCCTGGTTTTATCAGAAGTGGAGATTTACACATCACTGAATTTAAACACACACACACACACACACACACACACACACACACACACACACACACGTCCTTTTGTAGAGATTAGTTGTTGTGAAATGTTTGCACCGGCTGAACACTAGGTGTAACTGTTGCACAGCTCACTGAACCTGATCACTTGTCAATACATGACCTATTAGAGCAGAGGTTGTAAAAAGTCAAATGAAATATGGACATCATATCTGACCTGACTTTTGATTGAAATGCAATTAATTAAATATTTAAACTGGGAAGGCGTTCAGTTACATTTCACAATATGCGTCAAATCACAAGGGTCGGTTGGAGTGATGGGATATTCACTTGTTCATGTAATCACTACATGAACACTTGTAGTTCTCAAACACACCTATTTCCCCATGTTTGTTAATACAACAAAGTCAATCCTACATTTACAAAGACTTCAGCAATACTCTCCATCATTTTCTGAGGTTATAACTCCAGCAGCTAGATGCTTTTTATTGGACAGTGATTTACACATGATGTTCAGTTCTAATGGTGCAGCCGTTCTAGTAAATCTACAACTTTTAAACTAGCTTGTAGTTACTAAGAACTTAGGGAGGACTTTTACACACTAATGTAGAAATGGATTTACCAATCGCTGATGCAACCCAATCCTGGTGCCTCTGGATAACGACTCCTGGCTCTTCTTCTCTGTGTCTTTCAGTGTGAGTGACAGCGGCAGCTCGCAGGGCCTGTCTCAGCCGTCCACCCAGACCACACAGTACCTGAGGGCGGACACTCCAAACAACGCCGCCCCCGTCACCAGTAAGAGACTTTACTCCCTCTCACCGCAATAACACCCAAAGGCAATCAAGTAACAAGATGCAGCATCAGTTCACGTCTCAAGTTAAAAACATTTTTGTAGAAGTAATTACACTTCCAAGATGACACCTGGAAGGGCTTAAGTACATTCAGGCGGATTCAGTCTCATCTCACACTGGCGTGTGCATGCTTTTCCAAATGCAATAATCGACTGTGAATGACCCAGTTAGCTTAACTAGTGTCATAAGATTGTAATGAAGAGCAGAGTACCTGCTGTGATGTTCTGTCTTTTTGCCGCTGCTACCCTTGTGACCCATTACAGTGTGAGCAACGTGTTGATGTACTCACCCTGTGCTCTGCGTCAGGCCAGCTGTTCGGCAGTTAGACGAGCACAAGCAGTCTTTTCTATTGGAATTGATGTAAATATAGAACACGGTGGGAAACACAGACGTAGAGTAACAAAGTTAGAGTAAAGTCTGATTATTACAGTCGCCTACCTGAGAACTGTGTTAGGATTTCAGCTCGAGTACATTTCCTCCAGCAGAGTTCTTTGTTAGTTGTTCGTGGTGTTCGGTGGCAGTATGATTACTCACACAGCCCTCTGTTCTCTTGGCTGGCACCCACTCTCATTATGGGTAAGTCTGTAATGTATTAGTGAGTGGGAATAACATGGCATGCTTTGCAATATAAACACCGTACTGATCAATTTTCTGTTCACCATGTGGGTTTGGCCTTTTATTTGCTGTGATTAGTGTAAGTGATGGGGCTCAGGGTTGCCATGATTAAAGCCCTAGAATTCATGTAAGATTTGACTTTTTGACAAATATTTCTTCCTAAGTCGGACGACTTTTTTCCTTCTCTCTCATCTAATAGACTGTTTAACTTTTACCTGACCACAATACAACTTCTGCCTGTTTCACATTGTAAACCACTTACATTTGCGGAGTGTTCATGCCTGTTATGTGCCAGCAATAAACAGATATTAATCGTCTTTGTCAGTTCAATTTTGTTCAAAAGGAACACATCTTGGAAAACGTGCTTATTTACTTTCTAATTCTAGAGTTAAATGAGAAGATCAATGCCGCTCTCACATCTGCCTCTTAAATATATGTTGCTGTGTTCACACTGAGAGACACAGCAACAGGCTACGTCATTTTCAATGCAAGCCGGTGACATGAAGCTACAAACTGACACCTGACACTTACAAATTAAAGTTGAGCTGGTCTCAACTTTTTTCAGCGCTCTAAATGCCGTTAGCTTTCATAGTGCCTCGTCTCTAGTGCAAACCTTTGACAATTTGTTGCTGTTTCGCTTGTAGTGTGAACACGGCATAAGGTGATAGTAAGCAGCCAGTTAGCTTAGCTTAGCATAAAGGCTAGACACTCTGTAGAACCACAACAATTCTTTTTTACTCTTGGGTTTTGGAAATAATTAAACAAAGGAGTTACAACATGTTCATTAGTGAACTGTAACGGTGCCGGTGCGCAGATTCTCTCACCTTTGGGCAGAGCCAGGCTAGTTTTCCCTGTTTCCCGTCTTTATGCTAAGCTAAACGACTCCTGGTCGTGGATTTAAAGGAGTTCAATGAGAGGATTGATACCAATCTCCCCTTGTTTTTAAACGGATTAAACAAACACCATATACAGCATGTTAACTACTCATATTTAGAGGTGATGGTAGATAGATTTTGTTAGCCAGGCCAGCTGTTTCCAGTTTTTATGCTATGCTAAGCTAACCAGCTAAGCTCCATATTTACCAGCCAAGACCCTGCCTATGTCCAATGGGAACATAATCTGCCTACCAGAACCTCTAAAGATCACTAATTAACAGGTCATTCCCTTTTGATTAATCCGTAAACAAACCAAAGTGAAAAAAAGTACATTTTGCCGCTGAGCGCGGTGTGTATGTGTCGGACTATTTCTTGGCTGGGAGCAGAAACTACCTGCAGTCTCCGGAAGTTGCCACACAACTGCTACAATACTGAAAAGTTATTATGAGCCATCTTTTATACACAAACACTATCAAAATGTATTTACAAACAGACAGAATGATTAAATGCTAATGTATTTAATGGTCAGGCACTTTCCTGCCTGTAAGAATTCCTAATCCACATTTACAACCCAGTCACTCTGCTACAGTCTGAGAGAGATCCATCTTCCCCTGAACCTTTCAAAGTTTTCCTATAACATTTTCCAGAATGTTCATGTCAAAGCAAAGTATTTGTCAGTGAGATTCACGGGTCATTTTCCTCCAGACAGGCAGCTGGTCATACAACCTAAATCGGGATATATCTGTAGAGAGAATCAAACCTTTGATCTTAATCACCTCATGAAATAATTATGAATTTTATCTTGATCTCATGGGCACATTGATCTCTGTGGTTCTTTTTTTTGTGCCTCGGTGTCAGTATGCGGTCCTTCGTTGCCCTCTTGTGGATACAAACCCACATCTCGCCTGTTGTGCGTTTTGTTTTGTTTCCCTCATGTCTTTGCTAAATGTGATTATTTGCACCACTATCATCCACCCATTTTTTTTTTTTATTCTTCAATGATTGGAAGGTGAACTCAACTTGGCAAGCATGCCTGGTTTGAGTTCATGTTTTGTGTGTGAGCTGACGATGTACAGCCACAACAGTGATCCATCCATCCATTCAGGTCATGTTGTAATTTGGGTGAGCTATCCATTAAATCACTTCTTTCTCTCACTCTCTCTCCCAACCTCCACTCCCTCCCCCTCTCCTCTTGTCATCAGACAATCACCCTGGTTCTGCACCCATACTCCAGCTTGCTGCCACCTCCTTCCAAAACCCCGGTGCTCCCCCACATGAAACCAAAAGTAAGTTCCAGTGAAGCCGCAGAGACGACGTCACACTTAGTTATCATACTATATTGTCATCATGTGCGCCGTAGTAATGGACATAAACACTTTAACCATCACCACATTCTGTCCCTAGTTTTCTGAATGTTAACAGTGTTTTAGATGAATACTGCACATGGCTGCCTTTCTGTTGTGAGCAGTCAGGTAAAAGTACATACAGCCTTTATAGAAATTAAAAAAAGGGAAGACTGGTTCCATCCTCAAAATCCTGGCTGCTGCGTCTCACCTGCTTTACGCTAACACTTTCTGTCCCCTTTGTTCGGCGACTTGTTGTACTGTGTGTCGTAATTTGCACAGATGCTCATTTAGGCGTTTGGAGTTTAACTGAAAAGCCACAGAAAGGCCCCATCAACTAGTGCTGGAACAATGTGTTATTAATCAATTGTTCGATCTACAGACAATTGTGATAAATGAGTCATCGTTCTAGTCGTTTGTCTTTGCTTCTAGACAAAACCCTCCCACTCATCCTTCTGCACACCTAACTAACCCTTCGGTTTGGCTTTTTGGCAATAGATCATCGTTAACAGTGATTACTCAGACCAAGTGAGGTGCACGAGTAACCAATGAAACGCTAGTACGTTGACATTATAATAATAATAATGACTTTATTTATACAGCACATTTAAAAACAGAGTTTACAAAGTGCTTTGACATCAAAGCAGCAAAAGCAAGGCAACAATAACAAGAACAGAAAGCTCAGTGAGACAGTCGATACGAAACAAATAAACTAAGAAATCAAACATTTAGTAAACATTGATATGCTGACACAAAGTGAATTTACTTAAAATCTCCCCTCATCTACCAATCGTATACATTGAAACAAACTGAACCAGCGTTCCAGATCTGTATGTAAAGTGTTAATGCTAGATAAGTGATGAAATGAAGTATACTTAAGTCAGTAGGCAGTATTTATTTCAGGGTTTCTGAGCGTGCTATTGATAAACACCATCGTCCCCAATGCACGAGTGAATTGTTACTATTTAAAAAAAATACTATACCATAAAGATTAATATAAAGCACAGCATTTGAGTATTTTCATTTTATGATACTTCATACTTCTAACTCACTATATTTTGGAGTCAAATATTGTACCTTTTTACTTCACTACATTTATTTGATAACTTGAGTAACTTTGAGATTATTACTACAAAATATACATAAACTACATTATACAGATATATTTTATTAACTATATTATAGGTCAGGCTACCCAGCAGTATATAAAGTAATTAAAAGTAGCCTTAAAATCAAAGCAATGAACACTTAAACGCATCACTAATTGTATATACTTTTATTTGTACTTGCTTTGAATGCAGGACTTTACTTGTAACAGTATTTTGACACTATAGTTTTCCATAAGTCAAATCTGAATACTTGCACCTCTGTATGTGGAGTACGGAGTACGGAACCAGCACTCGTGATTCTTTGGACCACTGTCTCTGGCTGTTGTCATACGGACCTCTTCAGGCTCTCGGTGCATTATTTCTGCTGAAAAGAAACAGCCAGGCACTACAGAAAGACATGTGCGATAGACTGTATTGTTCCCCAAATGCGTTTTTCTAGTCATTATTTGTTTTCGTAGTGTTTTTAATTGTTATATTTGGACTTTTGTATTCTTTGTCATTCTCTTATAAATACATGTTTCTCTTAGTGTGACCTGTAGGGGGCAGCACTGACCTGTACTGTGTTTATACTCACCATACAGTCACAGCAGAGATTTAACCTTTTAATCAACCTTTGAACTAATGTTGCAACGTCTTCACCTTTGAACTTATGTGGGATGTGTTTTTGATATTTATTTATTCATTAAAGCCCTGGATTGACCCCTCGCGCTTCATTCTCGCATATCAAGCTTTTAACTTGTGTTTTCTGTAGTATAAGTATCTCATGTAGCATACAAGAACCAGTAGGGGCCGATCGACTGCCGTGGCCTCCGACTTAATCTGGCGAGTGCTCGTCTCAGTTCGTCCACTGTTTTACCTGCAGTCGGTCTAAGCGGCCGCGCACGCCTCAGCCTGGCAGCAGTGGGCTGCAGGCCCAATGTGTTATCTCTCATCACTGACAGGTTGTGTACACACCGAGTGTGTTGATATAACGGGGTCGTGTTTGTCTGCGTGTGCAGACGCTGTGGGGAACTTTTGTTTGTGTGTTGTTTAAAAAAAAAAAATCCAAACTCTCTTCTACCTCAGCAAGCCAGCAGACGGAGTGAGTACACGGTGAGGTTATGTAATAGTTCTGCAATACAGGACTTTGCATGAAGTTGCGTTGATGCAACATGTGCAGGGTACTGTACATTGCTGGCTGACTGTGTTTGTCGTAATTGCTGGAATTCACTGAATTCAAATGAGGATTGTGTGTTAGTGTTTTTAGAAGAAAGCCTTCTGTGAGTAAGTAGGCAGAAGTCCCCCCGGTGGTTTTCCCAGCAGTAATCCGGGTCAGAGGACTTGTCAATCCCTCTCTGAAAGTGTTGTTTACCTCTAGACGTGTGTGTCTTTCCACCCTCGCAGGTTACCCATCTCTCCGCATCGAGAAGAATGACCTGAGGAGTGTCACTCTAATGGAGGCCAAAGCTAAAGTGAAAGACATCGCCATCTCAAGGGAGAGAGTCACATTACAGGACGTCTTGCACGAAGGTAGATTTTTATTTTTTCTGCGTCTCACCCATGCTTCCACTTTTGTATTCTCCAGAAAGGCGTCACCATCATCTCAATAATTCTCTGCTCTCGGGTCTTCTAAGAGGTGCTGCTTACAGATTGTGTCATGCAGAGTGTTCGACATTTCTTCCTTCCTTCTGAGAATGACCCTTTATAATTCTCCTTTAATCTCACTTACAATTGTCTTGTGAAAATAAGACAAACTACGCCTGAGGATTGCGCTGGTTCTCCACATATATGAATTATTAAGAAAGAATTCCTCGAAAACACTAACCGAGGTGCCACAAATGGAAAAGAGCAATAAAACACTTACTGGCAATCACATAAAACCTGGAAAGTGGCCAAATCATGTGATTTATATACAAACGCACATCTGATGATTATATGTGTCTTATATTGAAAGAATGCTACGTTTTCTGAGCAGAAGGACAGAAATGTGTTGGAGTCTCACAGCCTTTAAAGTGTAGGCCTCAAATGTTTATTCACAATAACAACAGAACTAAGGAGAGAAGTAGCCAACGGGCTGCAACGATTAAAGGGATAGAGAGGCTCCAAAACACTCCAACTATCCCTTTAAGCCTATGATCCCTCTGTACCGTTTGAAGAGATGGTTTTCTGTAGAAGCCTGAGATGTCAGCTTAGCAGTGAGTATTCTCTGTGTAAACCCTATACCTGGGTATATAATAGTGATGCATATTGGACATTAATAAGTAGCCTCCAACCATATAATTAGAGATGAAATGAATGTCATCTTGTTATTTGCACACCTGAGTAATGAGGTGTGTTATAAAAATGATAAAAACGTACAGGTCAGCTGCTGTAACGGATCCTATTCTAATATTTGAATATTGCTTCAGATAAGTTTTGTGACCAATCACAATGTCACTCCAAATGCTGTCTTTCACAGCCCAACATTTCTCTTTTTAGGAGTTTGCTTTAGATGGGCCTCGATCGAAGCTGTTTACACGACACACGAGCCTCCGAAGCTTTAAACTGTAACAAGCTTCACTAGCGACCGTTAACAGCCGTGAGTTGGAGCTATCGAGGAGGTTGCCAGAACAGGTGCAAGAAGAATTCAAAAGCTGCTGCATGCTGCGGTTTCATCTGATGAGGTTTAACATCTCCTGATGCACAAACATTTGATTTGATTTATTTTCACTAGCTTATGCGGCCGGACAAGAGGGTTTATTTATTATTTATTGACTTTTGCATCTGTGAGTCTGATTTAAAAAAAGGTGACCTATGAACGCGAATGCTGCCTTTATGTATGAATGTATTCACATGCCTCATTAGTGTCAGTAAAACCTTGCCATGAACCCAAAAGGGCAATAGTTTGCTCTTGCCAAGGCAAATCACATATTGACAGAGAGCCTTCGACAGTGAAGTTTGTAACTCCCTTTCGTTGGCTTTGTATGAAAGATAACTTCACTGTTTGGGCTTCAGTTTTGGCTCCAGCAGACTCTCTCGCTTTAGACGCTGGATGCTTTTGGAGACGACTCGGCATCGTCACAGAGTGATGGGACCAGACAAGACTGTACTCCGCTCTCTGGAGCTTTGCCCACACTGGGGTTTAGTGTGAACGATGTTACAGTTACCCAAGGGTGACTGCAACACAATGGCAGTGAAAAGTGTGGGTGTTGTGTTTTTTAAATGCCACTTCAAGGCCCTCTGATGGTTTACAGTGGTTGTTTCTGTCTAGAAATTCAATGAGAGCTTGGTCAGTAGTCTTTGTTCAATTTATTACTGTAGCCTTTAATAGTTTACTGTAAAAGCTGTAACTGAGCCCCTCAGAGAATGTTTCTTTGCTTGTGCCGAGGCTCCAGGGACGACGACGTTGATTTTCGGTCACCGGCTTTGGTTCAAACTGAATTATCTCTACTTCTGGATGGCCGTTCATGTTCCCCTCCTTACTGTGGTGATGGCCTGACTTTGTAACTACTGCCACCAGTGTGTCAACAATTACATTTTGTCCAAAACAGCCTATGCTGTGTTTAGTGCTTTAGCTGTGCAGAGCTGGTGCTACTGACACCTCACCTGTTTTCGGTCCGGTTGCCCGTCTGCCCCGGTTATCTTTGGCTGGTGTGAAAGCTGTCAATCGAACTCTGGTGTGGAACAAACAACCGAACCGAGACCTCCTGAACAGATGAGTCTGCTGCAGTTTGGTTGTGGTGTGAAAGCAAACGGACCAACCTCAGGATTTTATGATGGCCGATATGGGATTTTAGTGGGATTTCAAAAGCTAGTAAATATACTTATACATCCGTCCGCTGATCGTGAAATCTGTTCAGGAAGCGATCTTATTATTGATCTGCACAGCCATGTATATGACCGATTAATGCCATTCAACACGTATGCAGGTCAGCGCGGGTATGTCCCCGATTAACATGTCAAAGCTGTTGAAACTGCTTTGCTTGTATCCGACTGTGTGCTTGTCAGTTCACTAAAAACAAGAGTGACAGAAACCGCAATAAGCCCCGGATCGTTGGTGCACAAGACGCCTCCTTTTCCGTCCTGTCTCTACCTGTCGAGGCCAAAAAACACAGCCGCCGTACGCCACGCGTCAAAGCAGCTGCTGCTGTTCATTTTTCAAGTCAATTATTTTCATTAGTCATTATTCCTAGCATGCGGTCGATGTACAGTCTAATAATGGGCTATTCATAATGCTTATACTTTCTTGTGAACATACCGTACTTGGACTCATCAGAAGCTGCATAAACTTCTGTCAGTCACCGGAATGTGATTTTCCCACGTGGGTCATGATGATGCACGATGACAGTCGCCAAAACGGTCCAATCAACGAAGTCTGTATGACTTCATGTTTACTTCTCTTGGTTAGTTTGTAAGAAGTCACTGTGAACAGGAAACCGGACCAGAACTAAAATGCAACAATGTATCCATTTCCCCCCCCCCCCCTTGGTCCAAACAAACCCAACTACAGATGTGAACACAGCCTCAGGCCATCGTCAGGGTTGAACCCTCGGCCTGTCCTCTACGTTGAGTAGATCAACAGCTTCATTGCTTCCTTCCTATTCCAGATTATTGGTCTTGCTATTTGCTCGGCAGTGACTGTGACTCACTTTGATAGATTGTGACAAATTGTACTTTGTATGGGTGCGGTGATCAAACAGGTCGTGGACAGCTGTTGATGCTCTATGACAGCTGTACCTGGAGACTTAATTTGGCCTTGTGTAACCGTCGCTGGAAACTTTTTGATTTAGCTTTTTTCCACACACAGTGTTTAGCTAGTCATTGTTAGATTTATGAGAGTCTTATTTTGGTTTAAATCACATCCTCTGACAGGTCCTGATGTTATCGTAACCTATCCTGATATATATACTATATTATCAGTGTGCTCCACAGCCAGCTGCAAGTAAACACACTGGCAAACATCTGTACTTGCAAATCCATCCAACTTGACTTGATGTGTTTTCCGTCCACATACATCAGTTCTTACATACACAATGCCATAAATGAATATAAAAAACTTGAGAGACAATGACAAACACGAGACAAACGAGGCCAATGTCTCGGAGGCGCGTGAACTCTGACTGGGTTCTGTTCTTTGGGAGCCAGCAGGTCCAGACAGGCTCGCCGGGGAAGGTAGGGGCGGGAGGGAGACAGCCAAACACTAACCCTGTTGTTGTGCTTCGACTCCTCTCCTGTCGAAACACAAGGCAGAGTTAGCCTCGGGGCTCAGATTTTTATTTTTTTCTTCTTCTCAGTTTATGTTGATGGTTTATGTTCTTGAATGGCATTTTACCTCAGTAAAGTCCTGGAGCAACGGGGTGACAGTTTAGACAAAGGAGATGATGAACGCGCTCACTTGGCCTTTCCACGTCCTATGTGTTCCCCAATGTGATGAAAGGTCCTCTTGATGCCTAACCCCCTTTTCAGAAGCATGTCCACAGATCAGCCGGGCAGCGTGACCTGTGAGCGAGGAGACATTTCTGTCTCTGAATGCGGCGCCTCTGGCCTTGTCTTTCCTGCCCTTTTTCTCCTCAAATAAAAAAAGCCGTGGTTTGTTCTTTGACAGGCACGTTCGGGCGCATCTTCCACGGCGTGCTGCTGGATGAAAAGGACCCCAGTAAGGAAAAGCAGGTCTTTGTGAAGACGGTGAAAGGTAGGCGCTCCCATCCCCGCTGCAATGCACGGTTGAATGCACAGTTTGTCAAAGAAATTCAATATATTGTCAAGTCAAGTGTCAAGTTTTCCCACCTCTCATTTTTAATGTGCAACTCTCACTACGGTTTTTTTAAGAAGGGCGCTGGTTGGGAAAGAGATCGCCGAAATGCCAAAACGTGATTGTAATGAGTCGTTGGACTGAAACACAGCGATCCAGTAAACCGGCACACGGACTTGACAGTTAATGAATTATACTCTTTACTCACGCTGCAGGGTTTGCATGTCAGTTTCTTTGTCAGCGGCATGTGTCGGCTTTCTCTGCCAGCTGCCTTCTGACCCCTGCACTCTCCCGTGTTTACTCAGGGAGGGGTGGATACCACTCAGCGAACAATATCCCCACGCCAGTCTCGGTTCTTGTTAAAACTCTTTACTTCCTCCTCGTGCGTCTTTTTTTGAGGAAAAGAACAATACCGCTCCCATAAGTACCCGACGATGGCAAAGCTGCACACGCAGATTAAAACAACCGGACCTCAGTGAGCTTGGCACAAGTCGAGTTTCCCTCTGAAGTTTCCCATTTCAAATGACTGTTGGCAGAGGAAACGCATACTAATCAAGCACTACATGAGAGGGCAGATAGTTGTATCCTCAACTTTTCAGCTTTTGTTACTGCTCAGGTCACTCTACTTCTGCCACATTGCTCCATTTTTAAAATCCCATTTTGTCTGTTTTCAAATGGTTCAGATCATGCGTCTGAGGTGCAGGTGACCATGATGGTGACTGAAAGCTGCAAGCTTCGTGGACTTCATCATAGGTGAGTGGAAGCGAACACTAATCACTGTGCTGTTTAGTTTGTTTTGTTGCATTTGCCTTTTTTTTTTGATGAAACGATCTAAATAGCTTTTAAGATTTTAAGAATAGAATCAAATTTAATAACAAAATGCCAAAAACGCCACATAACGTTAATGTGGTATGCGTCTTAGACCATCACTTTACCATCACCGTTGACCACTTCAAGCTGTCAGAGTAGCAGTAAAGAATCCGTCCCTGTGGTCGTCTTCTCAATGTCTCGGTGTGAACGCTGATGAAAGAACACATTTCTACACACAGAGCTCAAACTGTAGCAGACTGTGAAGGGAACAAAACGGGTTTCCAACACTCAAATGACTCGCTCGTGACTTTTATAACAATCATTTCTTTTTTAAATGATCACACTCTGAATGCATTGATTTTAGTTTAAAATTACAGTAGCGTTAGCATAGCTTATTTCGCCCCATATTTATCAGTAGGCTTGGTACTTCATTTTACGTAGATTGTTGTCACGTCGGCCCACTCCTTCCTCTTTCTTCTTTTTGAGGTCAGTCAAGTCGATATTCGCGGAAACTTCCTCTTCCACAACAGTTTGGATGCCCCCCCCCCCAACGCGCTAACATGAACAGTATGTGGCAGCCGTGTTACACACCGTTCCTGTTCCTCAGTCGGTCTGTCTGTCTGTCTGCATTCAGAAACCTGTTGCCCATAAGTCACGTGTGCACGGAGGATGGAGAGAAGCCCATGGTGCTGTTGCCTTTCATGGCTTGGGGGAATCTCAAGCTGTTCCTGCGGCAATGCAAGCTCGCCGAGGCCAACAACCCACAGGTAAGCATGCATATTCACAAAAACAAAAAAACACTTCTAAAGCCATTAAGATAAACGCCTCAAATGTAAGCCGTGTATGGCATTGCACCGAGACTTTTATTAAGCTGTTAAAGTGAATCCCCCAAATTGGAAGAAAAGTCCGATTCGATCCAAGAGTCACCTGAAACGCCTGAAAGAACGTTTTGTGCGTTTGCAGCAATCAACACAAAGTTCACACCACCAGTAACTACTGTTTGCACTGTTATTAGGACTGTTGATATAGTCATGAAGCCGGTGCTCAAGGCAGAGTTTTGTTTTTTTGCATTATGGAAAGACAATCGGGCTTTTGTACACGTTAACCCCGGGGAGTCTTTGATGTGCTTGGCAAAGCCACAGCACAAATCCAACCAATCAATCAGCTGCAAAATACAGATGTAGCAAACACTCTGCAAATCACAAGACGAAGCATGCCAGCCATTTGCATTCATGAAAAACGGCTTTGTTAAGTTTCAGGTAACACACATCAGCACCTTCGTTCTCTGCAATCTCATTAAGTACTTTTGGCAGTTGTAGGAGACAAAGACATAGTCATTAAGTTGCGCTGTTGCAATAAACATCGACCTATAAATCAGAGATGCATCAGTGCATGGGAGATACACCACTGAGAGAGCACAACACTACAGTGTGGCATTCATTCTGAAAGGGAACATCTGGTTTGGGAGGTAAAACACTGAGGAGGAGAAGAAGAAAAGAAAAAAATGTGTTGACCTTTTTTCACACTTTGTACTTTTCCTGCTGACAAACCAACTGTCTGCAGGGTGGATACAGAGATCCGGGCGGGTACCACGTCTCAGTTATGCTCAAGGTTGTTGACATAAAATGTTCTCTTGTCCGTCCACTGATTGCCAAGACTTTGTTTTCCTGTGTTTGTGGGATTCATTAATTTCAGTTGTATCACACTGTCCACTGCCAGATAAGATTAAACGGCCTTAAAAAAAAATCCCCCGTGTGTCCGAGCCAGGGATTGTGCGGTGGAGTGAATTGGATCGAATACAAAAATATATACAGATAATGTGTGTGAATAAAAAGAAATCTGGTTCCCCCTGGCTTCTTTTAGTGCTCCTTGAGGCATTGGCAAGATTCTGAAAACACTTTATTGTACAGTTTAGCTGCAAAATGAGCAAGTTGTTTTCAACATGGCGACCGGGTCACAAACGAAGCACAAAACAAACTTTATTTCATGTCGGACTCCCACTCAAACCTCTCAGAAAGGGATTTTCTTTGTCATTTAAATCAAATGTCCTCTCTGTTGCATACACAGTTCAGCAGTGTCAATGATGTCATTTTACATTTCAACGCTAGTGTCATCTGTAGCTTTTGTACCGCGAACCAAGAAATAAGAGTCTGCAGCCACGTAAGCCGTTGTGTGAGGCTGTACTTGAGCACAGTGCAGCTTAGCACTAACATCAGCAGCGTGGTTGTATAAAGAGAAGTGGCTACGTTGTTCGTTCATATGAAAGTTGCCCATGAAGACTCATGAGGCCAAAAACGTTAGCCTTCCTTGGAATAGAATTACCCGGATCTTCCGCACTGCGTCCTCATCCTTGAAGCCCATACAGTAACCGCACTAGCGTTTACTTTAACTCCGCCTCCCAACGGCTCGGCTATTCGGCTATTAGTGTGTTTTACAACTTCCAGGATAAGGGGACATAAGTGTTCGTACTGGAAAGTTGATTAACTTCAACAGAAAATCTCCGCTGAGTTACAGGCATCTTTTTTCTCAATGTAAGTCTATTGGCAAAGGTCTCATTGGGCGTGTGACGCGATGCCATGAGGACCTGGAAGTTCTGATTACAGGGTTTGGCCACGATGTCGAATTTAGCTTCAAAGCCAGGCGCTCTCCCTGGGTGCACGGTCAGCATGCAAATATGCTCACAATGACAATGCTAACATGTTCATCATCTAACGTGTATCATGCTAACATATGCTAGATGGCATTAAATGTAAAAATCAACTTTTATTTATTGTACACGGTAACCTTTAACCCAGCCGAGTATTATCAGCAGTGGGCCGCTACTACGCTGCGTCCTGAGAGCTAGTTTGTGGGGGTCAAATTTTTGCTCAAGGGCACCTCGGCAGTGCCTTTTCAGCCTTACTCTTGCATTTAAAGTCTGAAATAGTCTTTGTGATGTTACTCCCAACTTTGCCCCCGAGTCAAAGGAAATGAGAACAATTTAACACAGAAGACCAATTTCACCACAGCAAAGTCAGGCCATCTGTGTTCTCCTGTCCCCACTCCCTCCCTTTGTTGTGTTTTTCCTGTCTCTGCTTCTCAACTGCACATTGCCTCTCTCTCTCTCTCTCTTCATTCCCTCTCAGGCGGTCTCTCAACAAGACTTGGTTTACATGGCCATCCAGATCGCATGTGGAATGAGCTACCTGGCTCGCAGGGAGGTCATACACAAAGACCTCGCTGCCAGGAACTGTGTGTAAGTGTCCCTGGCATTCGCCCCCAGTCCTTCTTTCAGGTGATTTGGTAGTAATGTAATTACTTAAAACATTTTTTTCTCTCTGGTCTCCCCCCCCACCCCACAGCATTGACGACAACATGCAGGTGAAGATAACAGACAATGCCCTTGCCCGAGACCTGTTTCCCATGGATTACCACTGTCTGGGGGATAATGAGAACAGGCCCGTCCGCTGGATGGCCCTGGAAAGCTTGGTCAACAACGACTTCTCCAGTGCGAGTGACGTGGTAAGAGCTGCTTGATAAGCAGTTAACTTGCAACAACAACCGTCCAACCCTCTATCTGAGAACAGTGTATCCACTGTCAAAACCTTTCCATGCCTCTCAGGAGTTCTTATGCCTCCGCACCGACGATTGTTTTCGGGTTGTTCATCCGTACACACTGTCCATTCTCGTGAAAACGATACCTCGGAAACGCCGAGAGGGAGTGTCTTCAAATTTGCCACAAACTTTCCACCTGGACTAGGGGATGAACTGAATAGAGTTTGGGAGGTCAAAGGTCACTGTGACCTCACGTTACGTCCCATCCTGAAGAATGCGATATCTCAGGAACACCTTGAGGGAATTATTTTTTAATTTGGCAAAAACATCCACATGGACTTAAAAATGAATGGATCAAGGTCACACGCAAGGTGACCTGGCAAAACACAAAAGGTCCATGGCACAGAGACTGTGGTGCAGGAAATGGCACCAATTGTAATCCGAGCCATTCTTAGCTGAATGGTCAAGGTGTCAAAGGGAAGGGAGGTGTTGTGCGCCATGTGTCTCTTTCCTGTCCCAGGATAGCGGAGCGGGCGCGGCTGAGACGGTCGGGAAGCCCGACAGATCCTTAGAGAGACGACTCAGACACCAGCCAGACATGCCCCCACCCCTCTGAATCCCTCTTATGGTCACGTCGCTTCACCCCCTCCTTCTACACTTACAGTTAACAGAGCATTGCCAACCAGCTAAGCATTAGGGGAAGTCCAGACAAGAACCTGGAGCTGTGTAGCATCATCCGAGCGTCACACATGCCAGAGTTACACACGTCAGTGCCCCGTACCCTGATGTCTGTGGTGACTACTAGAGTGACTTAGTGGCATGTTTAGGCCTTGTGGGGAATGTTGGCAGTGGCCTGGGCACCGATGTTGGAAACAGGGTGGTTTACTGTACATCATGTTTTTTTTTCCTCCCTAAGAAGCCCACCCATCACTGCGCCCCGCGTCCTCAATCACGCCCTTCACTTCCTTTAATGGTGCGGTGTCACCACGGTTAGCACACACTACCACAACAGAAACCTGCTCTGTGTTGTATTCTGTTCAAAAGTCACGGTCAGGTTGGTTTTATTTTAGAGAACGATTAGCCGAGTCCTGAAATAGAGTGCTGCAGGGATGACTATGACTATTCTTGTAGGCCAACCCCAAAGAGAAAATGGGATTTTTCCATCGGATTTTGGATAATTGCAAAAATAAATAAGCTCTGTGAGAAACACAAGTTTATGGCACGTTTGGTTCAGCAAGATAATCTCCACAAAAGATCACCACTTTTATGACATTTCCTTTTTAAGTGTGAAAGCAATCGCCAGGAGTAGAAAACTAACGTTAGGCTGTAAAGAAACTACACCCTGATCACATGAGTGATGACGTTTTGTAGTCTTAATTAGCCACTTGTTAGCAACTGCCTCTTTTCAAGACACACAAAAGCTTTTCAATTCGTGAGAGGGGTATTTACGTTATGTTGTAGAACAAAACGTTAAAATCTCTTCAGCTCGTGTTAACCACAGACCTTGATATTACCAAAAACACATTTACAAAGAACAAATGATTTTGATACGAGGGAACCCAAAGTGCAAAAATGCTGACTCATTTCCGGGGTTTTGGGACTCATTCCTGCAGCACTCTTCACCAAATAAGTGCTGCGTCATCACCTTCTGTGAACTCTTTAGTTTGAACAGTGACCTCAGACACGGGTTCACAGTAAGAGTAACACGAATATGGGAACACCTCTCTTCCTTGTTTCCTCCTGAAGGGTCCGCTCAACAACACACGCAGGGCGGGGCCCTCGCTGACACGGGCCCTTGAACCCTCGGCCTTCCTAAACACAACGGCCACCTGGCTGTTTACGTTCAGCCTCTCAACAAAACACTTGC
This sequence comes from Pholis gunnellus, assembly GCF_910591455.1. NCBI lineage: Eukaryota > Metazoa > Chordata > Actinopteri > Perciformes > Pholidae > Pholis > Pholis gunnellus. The sequence goes on from NC_136530.1 coordinate 24,273,271, forward strand.
TGCAATGATTCACATTCCACATTAAATGTTTTTACATAATTTCCTTGCATTGTTCCCGCGGAACATTGTTTTGTGTTTGAAATGCACCGCGGGCTTTCCACACGGTGAATAGAAAGTGGTCGTGTTTATCTGGTGTGACGAAGAAGCATTAAAAAGACAAACGGCTGTTTAGAAAATGTTGTGAATGGATGCGCAGCGCTGTCATCGTCTGTTGTGTTTTTCGCAGTGGGCCTTCGGAGTGACGCTGTGGGAGCTGATGACTCTGGGTCAGACCCCCTACGTGGACATCGACCCTTTCGAGATGTCGGCCTACCTGAAGGATGGGTACCGAATAGCACAACCAATCAACTGCCCAGATGAACTGTATGTTGACTCGCAGAGCAAACACCACATTTCATTTTTCTAATTGATTGAAGATTTGAGAGTTGAGAAAATAATCTGCAGATTAATCAAGAATGAAAGTCCGCGTTAGTTGCAGTCATAATCAGATGTAAACTGAGAAATAAAAAGAGCAAACAAATTAATATGAATAGAAAAAGGAAGTAATCAAGGATCAACAAAAACAGATATGGTCAGACGGATTAATTTGAGAAACAGCAGTCGATAAACCTTTACAAGGCATGTTAAAACAAATACACAATGAACCTAAAAATACATTTGATCAAAACAGAAGTATACATCCATTGGGATGTCAAACACTGATGGATAGATTGGCCTGTCTCCAAATCATGGGGTTGTTTCTACTGTTCATTAAATGTACTAATAAGCAGTTAATCATTTTGTGACATGCCTGAACTCAGGCTCATCCTTATCATCGACATAAACACGTGATGTACGTTTATGAAGCGTGTCCCAGCAGGCGAATCAGATAGAAATGTTGAGCAGGGATCGGCGCTGCTAAACATTAAGCTTATCAACGACCTCGCAACTCTGAAAAAACACTGGCAGCCTGAACTTTATGAAGACATTATTATCTTTATTAATTATCTTTCATTTTCAAATTTTAATCAATATTTTTTCACAAATTTCAACAGAACACTCGGTTCAAAATACAGCCCTTTATTTTCATTATTATGCTCTTTTATTATTATTTTATTTTCATTATTATGTTCATGTTTGGTGATTCACAGCCGTACCATTTCTTTCCACCGTCCTCTCTTGCTTTTCCCGACATTAAAACCTTTTGGCTCAAATCTAGATGCGTTGTTTAATTATACGCTTCATTTTGAATTCTATTTTAGTGTGGTCAACCAATCATCTTTTTTTTTATAATTAAGGAATAGTATCTGTTCATTTCTGAGCTTCAGAGACACTAAATCCATCATATATGCTTTGACCCACCAAACAACACGCTGTGTGTGTGTGTGTGTGTGTGTGTGTGTGTGTGTGTGTGTGTGTGTGTGTGTGTGTGTGTGTGTGTGTGTGTGTGTGTGTGTGTGTGTGTGTGTGTGTGTGTGTGTGTGTGTGTGTGTGTGTGTGTGTGTGTGTGTGTGTGTGTGCTGGAAAACCCCTGAGAAGTTTTAAATCCCCACTAAGGCGTCGGGCAGTAATCGTCTGAAATCTGTTGGACCGCTGAACACGGTTTCCTTCTAAATACAATGGTGGTGAGGTGACGGCTTCCTTTCCCAAATTATTAGAGGTGGCAAAATATATGTTTTAAGGGGAATGCGTTGATTAATAAAATGATTACATCTCCCTCGTTTATATCAGCACTGGACAGGCAGCTCCTGTTTCAGTTTGACAGCAGCTCTACAGCACCCTCACTCTCTCCCACTGCATCCTGTCTCACACACACAACTAGTCATAGCATGTAAAAGAAATACACATGCATATATATTTATTACGGGGTTAATAATACCAGAACAAACTCAAAACAACAACATGGTAACGTCTTCCACTGTCTAAATTTCTTTAGAATTTTGTTTAAATAGAAAAAAGGTTTTCTTTGATGTTCTTTCTGTGTTTGATAATGCTGTCATGGGTATGCGTCGTCCTTCAGCCTCATGGCAGACCTGTTTATTTGACCAGTGCTTTACCAGATAATTCCTAAAGAAGAGTTTCTGATTGTCCTCTGACGACGAGGCGAAGGTCCTGAAAGATGCATATACACGTTTTCTTTCTTGTTCTTTGTCTTCTTTTATGAAACTTTTTTTCCTACAAATGCGACATCAGTTTTTTTTCTTGTAAGTTTGTTATTTCTCAAAATATTACCGCCCTCACCTGGCTCCGTTTTTTTTTCTTCTTTTCTTTACCTACAATGGCCCTAAGGCGCCATCATCCAAAACGGCCAGCGTGCCCCTGAAGTTGCTCGTGGACAGACATTTGATCCCTCTGTGTTGCAGGTTCGCGGTGATGGCGTGCTGCTGGGCCCTGGACCCGGAGGAGAGGCCCAAGTTTCAGCAGCTGGTTCAGTGTCTCACAGAGTTCCACGCGGCGTTGGGCGCTTACGTGTGAAGACGAGCGCAGGACTTTAACACTGAAGGCCGGTGGACGCTATTCATAAGGAACGCATGAATGAAAACGTGCCTTATCAGACGAAAGAGCAGATTTAAGTCCTGATGATTTTATTCTGTACAGTTCTTTTTTGGAGTTTTTATATAGTTGAATTCCCTTTTTACAGCATAGCAAAGTAAAAGGACTCTTTGTTGAATATTGTTTCGTCTGCTTCGAAAGCGTCTAGAAATGGCAAACATGGTGCTCTTTCCTTTGCATTCCCGGACATTTACGCGCCAGCGGACACCTTTTTTCTTTTTTTTTTCTTTTTAAAAGAACAATTTAAGCCTCTGACGACCTGGTTTTAAACACAGTATTTTCTACAGTTTTGTAACTTAGTGAAACAGCGTCAATTGTAGATGTGATGTGGCTGAGAGGAAGCAGAACGATTTAGGTACCAAAGAAGACTCGAGGGCTTCTTTCGTGTAACCACACTGTCAAACACGCTGCTCCGCTCGGTACGAGAGGCCTCTTGGGTTTGTTCACGGTTTCATCTGGACGACTCCGCGGATCAGACGTCTGGACGCCACAGCTCGGACAAGAGCAAAGCTACTTGTATGATCTTGATTTTTTTATTTTATTTTTAACAACATCCGGACTGAATTTTGGACACCGTTGTTATTTGAAAAGCCACCACCTTCTTCCTCTTTTGTACATTTTAATCACAACCCCCAAACAGAACTATTATTACGTCTCTATTTTATAAGCTTGATTGTTCTGCGTCAGAACACAGCCCTTCACAGGATTAGGTTTTTTTATGACTTCATGGTGAGTAACTAGAACACAAATAATCACTGTGAACACACGAACGCTGCCGACCAGCTCGGTCTAATCGTATTCTCACACCTCTAACATCTTTGTGATGTGTCTTTATGGTCACTGCATGTTGAATTAAGGTTTTTAAACTGCTTCCCGATTTCATATCCACAAATTAAATGGGATCTTTTAAATATAGAACGTCTACTTCATTTTATTTCTTCTCCACATCAACGGCTCTCGTCTTTGTTTTAGGGTTGATGTTTGTTTTGTACCATGAAAGCCGCAGTTGAAGCCGAGTGATTTGGTACGAGAATATTTTTCTGTTTAGCCTGCAGAGCTTCAAACCACAGGGATGCCTTTTTTCCGTTCAACCGTCCCGCTGTTAAAAACAAAAGAGCCAAGTGAGTAAAGCTTCAGCTGTTAATACTCAAGTAGCTGTGTTACCAGAAATCAGCACCCACGTGCATGTAATGTAAGAACAATGTTATGGATTCTTCTTTTTCCTCAGTTTCCAATCAAGCTGCCTTTGTTTAGCTTCTTCAGCTTTCAGCTGAAGTTGATGTCATACGAAACGCTGCGATTCTTCGCGCTGTTGTAATGGAAAGTTTAGTAAAATCTAATTTGTGCAGAATCCTTTAAGTCCTCACTCTTCCATGCAACCAATGTATTTGTAGCAGGCATTCTGCAGCGGGTCTGCTGCAAAACATTGGAGGGAAAATTCACATTTCTTTAAAAAATATTTTTGTTTTGTTTTGTTTAAATTAAAACCAGCGATGGACAATATTTGTTACTTTTATTCTGTGTGGGCTTCAATGTCAACCTGATAAATTTGTTCACTTTTTTTCACATTTTATGGTGTTTCACTCACAAATTCTCTCCATTTCATGCCTCTACTTTTAGGGGGTTTTTTTCATGGTGGTGCAGTGTTGGCATTTCTTTGGATAACCAGCTTAACCGTGAGTGGTGCGAAGACGACATCCTGTCATCGGTCACAGTGTCACAGCTCTACACCGTCCTACCATTTCCTCACCAGCAGCAGTCATAATAGACAGTAATGCAATGCAGCCGCAGGACGTGTTGAGCAAGTGGACGTTGTTGTCACCAGACTGTTGTGTCACCACAGCGTGGGCTTTACTGAGTAATCTAAAGTCTGCAGAGTTACATCCCACGTTCGAGGGGTTTTCTGGATTTAGTTGAGACACACTTATCCAGAGAACTGTAATCCTGCCATTTAGAAGAACTGTGCCCCTGTTCATACTTGTAGCATCATATATAAAAAAAAAAAAATTGTTTTTCATCCTTCAGAGCTTTCAGCCGAGTGTGACTCACCTTTTGGATCTGCCTTTTGTTGTTGCCGTTCTGACATTTTCACACTGCTGTTTCTTTTATTTTGTCTACTCGCATGTAATTTAATGGTGAGAAACTCTGTAAAGGGCCTCTAGTTCTCACCTTTTGATTGGTTGAACCATAATGTCACTTGGACACACTAAATATTGTCCTTAATGTCTGGCGTTTCTTAGAAACACATTTAATCGACCAATGAGCTGCTCATGAATTATATTGAGGGGGGAAATTAAAGCTTTGGTAGGTAATCTTGAGAAACTACCAAAAGTACGCTAGATGTAAAAAAAAAAAAAACTGAAATCATTGGACGGGCTTTTTTTTGTCAGAGCATTTAATCCATTGATTGCTGTCAGGATGCAGAAGAGACTTTCAACAAATACTAAACTTTTTTTTTTTTTTTAATTACCAACCCTGCCTTTAATCCACGGGCAACACTTTGTGTAAAAGCCATATCAACATTGTATTGTAGTCACGTGCATAATACAACACAGAGCTGCTATGATCCTTAATGATGTATCGGGATGTCTCATAACAGCAGTTTTTATTACAAGTATGATCCTAATAGTTGAGCTCAATTTTATCACGTTCGCTCTCAATCACTCGAGTCATTTCGCTCGTACATTGAGGTGATTTATGACCGTGACTCATGACGGGTGACTGTTCACTGCCTGCGTCAAGTGCAGTGAGCATGCATAGATATTGTTCAGACAAACAGACGGTTAACAGCAGGCCAATGGCCGGGCCTTGAGAGAGCGCGCCAGACGTTCAGTGGAAAAGTCTTGTTTTAAGATCGGAGAGGAAACACCAGACCAAACAACACAATCTCTCATCACTCAGCTGGTCTGTGAGTTTATGGAGGTGTGTGTGTATATATGGGGGGGGGGGTAGTTGGTCCTGAATTCCATTTAGCTGCTTCAGTCTCAGGGTCATGGTATTGTGCATGTCGGCTCACTGACACAGTCACGGTGTATTTGTTTACAACAAAGCCGTGATTAATGTTATGAGGAACACCTGTGCTTTTTCTGCTGCGACCAGTTGAAATGCCTCCTCTGAATAAAAAAAAAAGGCCCATTGCATGATTCCTGAAGTGTTTGACGAAATATATATACATTTAAAGGAACAGTGTGTAGCATTTAGGGGGATCTATTGGCAGAAAATGGAATAAAGTATGAATAACAATGTTTACTTTAGTGTAAAAATCCCCTGAAAATAACAATTGTTTCCTTTTTCTTAGAATATAAGGTGCCTTCAAAACCTATACACTGGTCCTTTTAAAGCGGACAAACGTGAATGAATAAATAAATGAAGATTCCATAGTCGTGATAACTGTATTCTTAGCAGTTCAAACAGGTTAAGCTGAGCTTTTTGTGGTTTTCTAAATGTTTTGTGTCATCTTTTAGTTAATTGAAAGTTGAGTAAAAAATGAACTCCCCTAAACTACGTTTCCACTTAGTTGAACGTGTGTTGTGGTGAAATAAAACGCCTCCAGTAGCTACACTGACACTCATTCATGAGCAGAGGTCCGTCAGTCGGCCTTTCTCATTAGCTCCAGTGCTGCATACCACACTTAATGAAGCATTAAGTCTGTTGCTGCCGCCGCTGGAGAACAAAGCCCGGGTTTAACTGAAATGATGGCAACACTCCCCATTAACAATGACCCTAAATGTTCCCTGAATCTCAGTGAATAGTCTTCTTTTTTTTTTTTTAATTGTTGGGTTCACGCTCTCTGCAGGTGAGTGTTGCACACCTTCGTGCGTGCGTGAGTGACTCGGCCAATCAGCGCGCGGGGACTGTCTGTTCTCAATTCACAACTTTCAAAACATTTACGCGTTTACGCGAGTCCAATTACATCACCGACAGTCAAAAAAAAAAAAAAAAAGTAGTCCAGCTCACCGGCGGGTGGGGGAAACAAAGACAACCTCTGACACACAACCCGAGAGGCTCGAGCTCAGTGGAGCGCGCGAGGACGAGAGCTGAACTAATGGACGTACTTTCCTCCAAAGCCATGAAGAAATCAAAGACGATATGCTGCAGCATAAAGGTAGGCATCAGTGCGCGCGGACGAGTACTACTGCTTAATTAGCATGAAACGTCTTGTTTTTACCTGCAGCACTTGTTCCCCTCGTTGTTTATATTAGCACCTGAGTTACGTGTCATTTTCGAAGATTGCATAATGTTACACAGATATTTAATACTGAAGTAACAAAAAGACAAGTGATTTCACGTTGTGTGTGTGTGTTTTCTTTCTCAGCTAACCTGTGCATAGTGTCTCGTGGGTAGTGTTGCCTAAGACTAAACAGAGCTTCACCTTAGATAAACAAGTTCTCTGTCAAAATGTTCCTACTTCAAAAAATAATTAAGTCGTCGGTAGTGAACTAACTTGAGTTGCCTTGTTACATCTTTAGAAGAAAAGAGAATGTTTAACAGTCATTTAATGATGATGAGAAGAACAATGTTTAATCTTTGCTTTGTGAGAAGATATTGTTGTCACCCTCAAACCGTTCACAATAATACTCATATCTTATTATTAAAAAATCGTTTATGAAAATTAACATCTCTAGGAGCCACAAATACTAATTTTTACTATTGATTAATCTGGTTATTATTGTCCTGATTTTGTGTTCTTTGTGAAACGTCAGAAATCAATGTTTCAGAGCCCAGTGTGAACTGATCAAATGTTTTGTCTGACCAACAGTCCCAAACCACCTAAATATTCATCACACGGTATTGTAAGAAGAGATACAGCAACAAATTCTCTCATGTTTGAGAGCCTCAAACCTCAGAATTTGTTCTTGAAAGATTACCTAATCGATTATCAGAAAAGCTGCTAATTAGTTTTGTCGATTCATTGGCTAATTGTTGCAGCTTTAGAAATGTCACTACTTCAGATGCATTTTTGATGTAGTAAAATGTTGACAGTTGTGTGTCATTAAATCCATCTGTATGTCACTTCTGACAAAAACGTTTTGATGCAAGTTTGATACATTTTCTGCGTCTCTGGCACTAACAGACAAAGTCTCACTGAACACTGAACTGTGACCCCCACTGAGCGCCAAAACGAACACCTGTGCTTCACTGTATGGCAAGAAACAGTCTGTTCCAGGGCCAGTGAGTAATAATAAGGCAAACCTCGGCGAGAAATTACATGTCTCCGTCATTGGTGTTGTGTGAATGGAGCGTGACTAATACGCTATACTCTGGAAGCCCGGACGAGAGCACTTTGGCAACTTCTAAATTCCCAGAAGGTGAAGACGTCAGTGTTTTTTATCTGAAGCATTCTCCCAACGAGTGCGGCGGGTCCAGTTACCGCAAATCTTCTCTCGTCTCCCCCCCGTTGAAACCAAGGTGTACAGATATAGAGAGGGTGAAGGACGGTGAAACAGATCACACAGACATCATCCCATCTCTCAAAATGGAGACTTCGACGTGAACTTTTCGCCCATCTTGCACAGTATGAATGTAACTTTAGTTCCACACTATATATTTACATAATGGGAGTAGTTTGGATCAAAGCAGACGAAGCAGCAGGTTATGAGTCAGTAAGCTATTCCTGCAGCGGTGAGGAGGGGAGGCAGAGGAGTATTATTTAAATCAGTCAAACTGTAATGCCAAAAACTTCTGATTACTATTGGCCTCCTCTCCAGCAATTGCAACTAAAAAAATGATTGTTCAGAGTTCAAATCACTTTGCTCTCAGCAGACAATGGTTTCAAAGGGGGCAATCCTATTCATCCATCTCCAACACTAGTACATGCTGTACGGCGCTCTGCTCTCTATTTTCCCAGCTTCATCAGGACATTTGTTTTTCGTGCTTATCTGCTGTGGGCTGCACCTATTCTGCGCCCGGGTTACACCATCAAACTCTCTTTAAGGACATCTCTGCCAAGTTTCTGCTCAGGGGCACATGATGTTTACATCCTGAACACTGGGAGAGAAATGTTCCAAAGCTCCTGTTCATTTCTCTGCATGCCTCAGTGCACCTGAGCACGTCTCTCACGGGCAATAGCTCAGCGTTTTGGGGAAAATACTGATCCATTTTAGATGGAAAGACTGATAAAAGCAGCTGGCTACCTTGGCTTGATTAGACCATTACAAAAAGTGCTTAGCTTAGCACAAAGTTAGCTTAGCTTACCACAAAGATGGAAAACAGCTAGCCGCAGCTCTATTTCAACATAACAAAATCCCTCTACTAGCACTGCTAAAGCACTCTTATTTACACATATGTTTTTTTTTTTCAACTATACAAAAAAAAGCATGGCTCAGCACAAAGTTAGCTTAGCACAAAGACTGGAAACAAATAAGAAACAGCTAGCTGTAGCTCTCTTTGAACGAAACAAAATCCATTTACTAGCACCGCGAAATAACTTTTTACATCATATTAACATTATATCTAGTTGTTTCAATCCATACAAAAAATTGCGTAGCTTAGCGCAAAGACTGGACACGAGGGTAGCCGTAGCAGCTAGCCGTAGCCCTATTAAACATAACAAAATCCATCTACCACCACTGCTAAAGCACTCTTATTTACACGTTATATCTGGTTTGTTTAAACGGTACAAAAAAGTGTGAAAACATGTCGTGGTTTTATCTGCCAGTCACTGCTCCCAGCCAAGAAATACAATAGTCTGGCACACAACCGCCTCATTAGACCATAATCACTTTATCCCTTCAGGTATATTTGTACTGATTAAACAGACAATGTATCAAATATGTATAAGTATTTATGCTAAGCTAACCATCTACTGTCTGTAGCCTTACATTTAGTGGACAGGCGAGTGTTTTCAATCTTTTCATCCAAATAAAGGAAATAAGAGAATTCCCCTTAGTATTTACCGATGGCTTTAAAACAGAGAAATTGCTCCTTTTGATCATGATGCTATTGTGCAGCAAAACCTTTTTTATGTTTGTTTCACAATGAAGGGAGGTGATTCTGTGGCTTTAGTTGCTTTCAAGTATCCTGGGAGACTTAAGGAGGTCAGGCATTTTTGTAGCAAAAAAACACATTTACATCCAGCATCGTGGCGACAACACGCGTCTCTGATGTAAAAGCGTTTGAAATTGAAGCATGAACTTCCCGCGATTCTTCCGCTCACAGCAGGGTCGAAGGCCGGGACAATGATGTCCAAACAGACGGTGCAGAGAGTGCTCAAAGGGGATACATATGCACATAATCCATGGAGGATTCAGCTCTGTCCCGCTTGTGGACATCAAATAGGCTTGTATTAACAGTGTGGGTAAATAATAAACCCTGCGTCTTCACAGTGTGACCTAATCACCACACAGCACAAGCTGTATCGCTGCTGCCCCTCTTTTTTTATTTCAATATCCTATGACTATCTTATCCAAGTGTCAACAATATGCACAACTCTTCATCAAGAAAAAAATAACCTGCTATAATCTTTTATTAATAACGATCATGGGAGCAAGAAAATAGTTTTTTGCACTTTCTCACGCTAATGCGGAAATTTGAAAGCCAAATAGTCAGAAAGCCAGAGGCTTGTCTCTGAAACACGTTTCTGCCAAGCGTTATCTGCAATAAAAGAAAATATAAATCCGACTTCGTTAAAGGCTCAAGAGGATTTGAAGTTGACCTGAAGCTGTGGTTAAAGAATCTGACTCGCAAACACCAGGCTCTTTGCCTGTCTGGGCAAAGGGATCCATTTGATGCGAAAATGAGGATGAAATATTAGCAAGTGTGAAAGCGTCTATTGTGTGTGCTAACAAGCCGTAAAGCCAAGCTTTAATAGGAGCATTAACTGTTCTGAGTCAAACACATAGTTTACTCGCCCTCGCCGACCTGGCAGCCGGCAAACAAACCGAAAGCTTTAAGATTTATCGCTGTTTTCATAGCAAACTCACTCCTAATAACACCTATTTCCTCTTCGCCGTCGTTTGTGCATTGGTGGCCCTCGGGGCGAAGTCATCGGAGTGTCTGTGAACGCATCCCGGCACACAAGACAGGCGAGTGGCTCATCCAGATGGGCGACATTGATCTCCTCCATATCTCTGGATCTGAGGAGGAAAGTCGTGCAATCAATTGGAGACACATACAGCATCGCTTCAGGCTTTGGCTGACAACGAATCCAAAATGTCGTCAGTGAAACACACGTTTCATGACTCCTTTTGGAGTTTAAAGGAAAACCAGATGAATTAACGCATTGTCACAAGACGCCACAATTTTGTCATATCGCGAAAACTATTATCAAAACAGCTTCTGAAACTAGAGGTGGAAAGTAAACTTTACAAGTCTTCCATTTGTGTGTGACTTCCTGGAGGCTGCCCGCCAAGAAATAGTCCGGTGCACATCTCTCCACGGTCCGGCTGTCGTCTTTACACTTCAGATTTTGTACGGATTCTGTTTGACATATAACATGACATTTGATTTCGTGAAAGGCTGCATAAAGGCTTGAGACTATGTATGTATGTATGTATGTATGTATGTATGTATGTATGTATGTATGTATGTATGTATGTATGTATGTATGTATGTATGAATGATGCATTGGTAGAGATTACCGAGCAGTTGTTAGCTCCATATCAACCAGCTACAGCATTAAAAACCTGCTTACTTACTGATGAATTAATAATAATGATCTCATAATACATAATAATAAGTAACTCTCTGAAATGGACCATTCTACATAATGAATACTTTAACGTTTTTCATCCTCCGGAGGCATTATGTTTTCAGGTTGTCCGTCCATCCGTTCCATTATCGTGATGCGATATCTCAGGAGGGAGTTTCTCCACCTGGAGTCGAGGATGAATTTATGTATTTAGGTGGTCAAAGGTCAAGGACACTGTGACCTCACGTCAGTTCCATTCTTGTGAACACGATATCTCACAAAGGCCTTCGGCAAATTTTTTTACATTTGGCTCAAACATCCACCTCGACGTAAGAATGAAGAGATGTGATTTTACATTTACATTTATGACCACACCTCAAAAGTTGATATGGTAATTTTGACAATTTCACACAAATGTCTAATATAATAAAATTATGAAGTGATGACATTTTATATTGATGTAAACAGCGACATGACTAGTTGGTGGAGACAGTTTTATTTTTTATTCTACTTTTGTACTTTTATTACATTTTGAATGCAATAATTCTACTTCCATTAGACTTAAACGTTTCATATTACTACTCCACCTCGTTGGATCCATCTGTGCTTTCTGTCTAGAAAATGTACAGTTTAGCTCTTTAAATATTTCTTATCTTTCCAATTTGTGCAAATTGTGGCTGCAGTCCAGGCCTGATGCGTTGGTACTTGTAAATGGTGTCATGTGTTTTTGTGAAGCAGCTGTTCCACTCACTGCATTTCACTGCACAGATAATATTGCTTTTCTGAAGTTTTAAGTATGCGCTCCGTTGGTTGAACGTAACGTCATCTCAGTGTGTCGCCTGGGCTGAAATAGTTGTGCTTAACTCGAATCCTCTGGTGCTTTTCCGATACGCCACATATGGGATGACAATGGGATTCCTCTGAAGGCGTCTCTGTTTCTTGGAAGTATTTAGGCCTCTGGGGAGGAATACGTTCTAGGCTTTCAGTCTGATCGGTTTCTAAGCATCTCTTGCCGTTGAAAATGGCACAAAAGACACTTGACATTTATGACTATAACCTAGAGACTCAACCTGTCTGTGTGTCTGTCTGTCCCAGCTGTTTGTCCTGTGCCACGGCCTCCTGCAGCTCTCTCAGCTGCTGTACAGCTCCTACTTCAAGAGCACCATCAGCACAATCGAGAGACGCTACGGCCTCAGCAGCTACTCCTCGGGAACCATTTCCTCTCTCCACGAGGTAGGCGCCAACAACAACATAACCTCTCGCAGCCTGAGATATTGATAGCTTTATTTCAAGGATGCCAATGACCGAGGAGGAATTGGAGAACAAGCAACTTATCAAAATCACAATTCCTGAAATCGAGCCAGAAGTATTTTGGCTCAGCTTTATTACGGATGTGTGGGGCCGAGGAAATGATAAAGTGTATCGTACCGTACCTGTACCGGGATTTAAATGCGCCGGTAAATGTTTCCCAGGGTTCAAGTATGCATGACCAGGGGTCACCAGTGACTGATTAGATCACCATGTTGACATTTGCTGCCTTTAGGCTTTTTCAATTATTTTGCAGCTCGGATCCTCACAGGATTTGGCTGCACTTCTATATAGAAAGTGATTCATGAGATCTGACTTGATTGCATGATATTTTATGAAAACACAGATCAAACAAAGATTTTGGTTATAGAATAATAATAAAAAAAGTTTGAGCAACTGAAGAGACAGATATATCATTAATGGTGGGAAATGGTGGAGACCAAAACAGAGTTACAAGAAGAGTGAATATTGAGCACACTTTCATCACAAATGAATGCTAATCTTGCTAATAAGCAAATGTTTGCTACATCAACTGAAGAGGTTTGGTTGTTCCAGCTTTCCACTGCCCCCAAGTGGCCAAACGGTCAGTTGATGCAGCTTTACATTTCTTAAATTCGTTCTGCCTCTACATTTCTAAAACATTAATGCTGAACTGTGGCTGGGTGGTGCGCAGACTCCACTAAATTTGCATTACAGTGCAACCCTGGCCACTTCCATGTTTGGTTGTGACAGTCCATTAGTCATGTTGGAACACTGAGACCTGAGAAGAGTGACGGGATTGATTTGAAAAGAATGACAATGCTCCCTTTGGCTCCTCTTTGAAGCATGAGTCTCTCTTCTTTTTTTTGTTTGTGTCTCTTAGATCAGCAACAGTGTGCTGATTGTGTTCGTGAGCTACTTCGGAAACCGCGTTCACCGTCCTCGCCTCATTGGAATCGGCGGCCTGCTGATGGCCGTCAGCGCCATGATGCTGACCTTACCTCACTTCTTATCCCAGCCCTACGAATACGACTCCGTACTACACAGTAAGACAAACGCCTGAATGTGAGGCCACCGCTGTGACAGCTGGTGTGACTCAGTCCAGAGCAGGGGGACTCGGGAATGTACAAATATGTCAATGCACTTTATGAGACTTTACGTAAGGGTTCGTCTGAGGGAAGGCTCCGTAGCACTCAGCGGGAGTCACGCAAGTACCTGCTCTTTGGCTTTTTGTACTCGCCGGTGCTCTCCAGCTGAAATTTGGAAAAAACAGAAGGAAATTCATAATCTCTATGCACTTCCTGAACATTAAGAAGATTAGAGTTACCTCCAAGACATTTAATTTGTAATTAATCTTTCCTATTTAAATTGACCCGCAGACGGAGTCAGTGAAGGGCCAGAGAGGCTTCAGGAAATGAGTTGGACATCTGCATCCACTGGCCTGTCGTTAACTCTTTTCTTTTTCTTTCTTTCTCCTCCCCGCTCCCGTCCGCGTGTGACCACCTGCCGTGATCCAGATCGCCATGACATTTGCAACCTGCAGAGGAACTCGAGCGGCCTGGAGTCTTGCGGCCGTGACGAGTCCAGGCGCCTGGCCGACACCAACAACCTGTGGCTGCTCATGGCCAGCGCTCAGCTGCTCTTCGGCGTGGGCTCGGTGCCCATCCAGCCGTTTGGGATCTCCTACATAGATGACTTTGCTGGGCCCGGCAACTCCCCTATTTACATAGGTGAATGGCCTGTAGTTCAGCGGTAGATTTGTTTGGATAAAAGAGAACACAACCTGAGGTACACGGTGCTATCGTCCTTGGGGATTCTGCAGGTGTTCATTTTGAAAATATACCGATTTTAAACATGTATTTTGTGACATTGGGGTTTAAAAAAAAAAGTGTTTTTTAGATTTTGAGGTTCAAATGTTCTCCCACATTTACATCTACCCTTGTTGCCTGGACAAAAAGATAGATCAGTATCAGTGTTCTGAGCTCTGGATGTAGTCACTTTCAGACAGTGTGTCTGCTGCAGTACAACACAAGTTTGAAAAGGGAACGACCTCAGTTAGGAGCACGGTAGAGTTAGCATCCGATTACTAAAATGTTTAGCAGCTAGAAACCTGAATTCATCCCAGCTAATGTTATTATGTTTTTATTATTATGTGGTATAATGTTTTTCATACAATCAGCATGTTTTTAAAGTTAAGATTAAGCAGTTTATCATGATTTTTTTTCTTCCCATCCTCGTTATCCTCAGTCACAGAGCAGTGAGGAGACGTGGTAGAGAGACTAAACCTGATTGGTTCATTCTGAGCAGCACACTGATTGGTGCTTTGCATCGAGATTGATTTTGGGGCTATTAATGCATAAAAGCCAAAACAAACCTACACAAAACCATGTCAAAGAATAATGCCACGTGAACATCTTGGACAAAAAATCAGATTGTGTCGCGATTTGGCAAGAAAATTGTAAAACAGCTTAAGAATACTTAATAATACATAAACTCTGCCTCACATTTCCTTTATCATTCGCAGCCATCCTGTTCGCAGTATCTGTATTCGGGCCCGTCATCGGCTACCTGCTGGGCTCATTCATGCTGCGGATCTTTGTGGACGTGGACAAAATTGGTTTAGGTAATGATCATGTGTTTAAAGGCATCCCAAAGTTATTTTACAGTTGGGTTACAGCGAGAAGGATGACTCACTGGTGAACTTAAGTGTCCACTGACGTTTCCTTGCAGGAGCTGATCTAGAGCTGCAACCGAGCGATCCCCGCTGGGTGGGGGCCTGGTGGATGGGCCTGCTCATCACCTCCGCCTGCCTGCTTCTCACTTCCATCCCTTACTTCTTCTTCCCTCGCAGAATGCCTTCAGACGATAATGTAAGTCACACTCACAGGGATCTTTCAGAGCGAAACAGCCCTGTTTTATGACTAAACATTCAGTGAACTGCAGCGTATCGCTCATGCTTTACTGGCTCCTACTGGCTGTATGTCAGCATTGCGTTTTACTCCGTCTTGAAGGCGCAAGATGTTTCTCAATGTTAACATATTACCCCACATTATAACTGACATATCATGTTACTGGACACATTCCAGTTCCCAAGAACTGATTTGTACATTTGTGAGTTACGTTTGACCTTTTAACAATCTGCAGAAAACATTAGATAGTCATTGACAATGTGACGCCAGATTCTGTCCCCAGTGAGTGAAATCACATTTTGGCTCTCCCAACTTTGTTCAGGGCTTGACTTGGAAAAAAATAATACAGCTGTTGTAGTGACTGTTACTTAGAGGCACAATGAGTTGGATTTTCCTAAAAAGAACAATGTTTAGAAGAAGAAGAAAAAAGATCCCTATCAGTCATCCCTTAGACTAGAAGTGTATGGCGGTGTCTGTATCTGCAGAGACTCTGCCTTCTCATTGCGTTTTCTCATTTTGCTGTTTTTTGAGACGTTTCTGGGCGTCAATCTCAATGTAGCGACCAGGTGCCAGATCGTAAGCATGCATCAAAGAGTAAGCCACGAAAATGGTGGAAACGGTGCCAAAAAAAATGCAAATAAAGCGAGGAGAAACTCCAAGGAGACGAAGCTCAAACGAGAGTGAATCTGGGGATGTCTTTCACCCGCTGGAGACCAGAGGGCGGGGGCTTTTTGGTGGTTGTTGAGCGGGGGAGGAGAGGGCCAACTTTGACAAATCCTACCCATATTACCCATAAAGGTATAGTTTTGAACTGGGGTTGTATGAGGTACTTATCTTTGTGAATGTATTCCCTACAGGAGATGGCGGTCGAACTGGAGGCGTGTAGACCTCATACAACCCCACTTCAAAACATCCGAACCAACCTTTTAAAATCCACTCTAAAATCAGTAGAAATAAATACATTTGCACACATTAAAACTAAGAGCATGCATTTTAGTATGAAAGAGCCATACAAAAATTCCCTTTGAGAGACAAAAACTCAGAAATCTTCCATTGTGGTGTTTGACAGCTTCGGGTGATTTTGAATGCATGAGCACTGTGGAGCTATTGCACAGAGCTGTCAAGTCAGTTCTCATGTTCCCACGTCAGTGACTTCACGAATGCAGCATGAACAAACAAAGGGGGTGTAAGATGACCGATGATTCAAGCTTCCCAACTAAGAACAGAGCTGATGTGATTTTGCAAGCGACCCTCTAAATTTCACAATGTCCTGTTTGTTTGAATTGGTACAACTGTATTCATTACATAGCAGGTATTTGCCGTTATGTTTCAGGTGATTGGAAGTGAAACGGACTTGAGTGATGACTTTAAGAAGCCAGATGTCTCCTTACTGGATTCCCTGAAAAGTACGTTTATTAGATTCAGATTGCAAAGGTTCCACCTGTTAGATACACAGTTTCATTTTCTTAACATGTCCTGTAATGGATAGATAAGAGAGAGTTTCTACTGAAGTCGATACCAATAGTAATCAGTATGTGTGCTTGTGTCTGATCAGTGTTTCCCAGAATGTTTGTCCACCTCCTGTTGAGCCCTCTCTTCCTGATGCTGGTCCTGGCCCAGTGCTGCTTCTCCTCCGTGATCGCGGGCCTCGCTACGTTCCTCAACAAGTTTCTGGAGCGGCAGTACGGTGCATCGGTCGCCGACAGCAGCCTGCTAGTAGGTAAGTGCAAATGTAAAGATGGGGCTTCAGGAACAGATCCCACGATAGACTACTTTCAGTCGACTGCTTGTAATCAATGTCAGCAGTTAGATGATTCAAGTCATGATGTACAGCGTGGTTTGTATCGAACCATTTTTGTGAAAGCAATGAAACGGTCTGTTAAATGTATTTAATGGACACTGTGGAGTGTGTCAGCCTGCTTGCACTATGGCCACTCTCCAAAGTGAATTAGGTTTGTGCTGTCATCTTTTCCCACACAATCATTTTATTTGGGTTTTTGCTTCCTTTCTAAAGCTTTACCCTTTACAATAGGACAGACTGCACCTGCTATTTGTGTCACAATGTCAGGAAACGCATAAAATGACACATGGAGTAGACAACGATTAGCAACTTTACGTGCCGATCACTGAGCTGTCCGCGGTTACCAGGTGCTGTGAATCTGCCGTCTGTCGCGGTGGGGATGCTGATCGGCGGGGTCATCATGAAGAAGGCCGGCCTCTCCCTGAAGACCATCCCGCGCTTCTCCGTTGCCATGCTGACCATGTCCACCCTCCTCTTCATCCCTCTCTTCTTCATGGGCTGTCCCACGCAGAAAGTCTCTGAGGTCAATCACTACCAGATTGGACAGTATGGGTGAGTGAGAAGGGTGGGTCATTCCAATGATTGGTTTTATGTGAAAAGCTTTGTTTCTTAAAGGGGTGTCTTAAGTTTTGGGACTTTTTATTGTTAGTCACACACATTCAGTTTAGCTTATGTGAAAACCGGATTACAATCAAGAAACAACCTGTATATCTTATTATATTTCCCAAGTCCCCAAATTTCCAAATCAGTTTCTGAAATATGATTACATTTTCATAATCATTCATCAAATCTGGGAGCCTTTAGAGTGCATACACACATACAGGGAGACTTGATGCAGTGTAATCCATTCCTTTGTTAACGTTTTAGGTCATTAATATGTAAATTGTAGGAGATGGGCAGTATTTCTATTACTTGTAATTGAAATACGTATTTCAATTACTTTTGAGTATTTTGTAATTTGTATTTGATAGAGCCGATTAAAAATCTAACGTAATTTGTAACAAAATACTTCAGAGTGGAGTAATTTTGTATTTAAAATATTAAAAAAAAAAAATTAAAAATAAAATTGAAGGCATAATGATATGAAATGTTCTTATTGTAGAACATATGATGTGTCTACTGAACTAATCTACATCAAATTATTTTTATTAAACATGTTTCTTTTTGTTAACTTGTTTAGAACGTTTCTTCTTTTAGTATACAAGTGTTCATGACAATAAAATCTTAAACTGCCTTTAAATATTAGTCTTGGCCAACTAAAGTCCAAAGAACCTGAAATAGAGATGAGTATAGTGTCAATAAGCCGTTGTAATGAAACATGTTGGTTAGATGTCTTTAGGATAAGATATATCAACCAACATACTGTTGTCTGAGGTGCAGGGGAATGTGTCACAGACTTTCAGATGTGAAATAACTAAATAACATTACAATGAATGAGAGAGCTTTAGGGCTCTCTTAGTGTTTGGAGCTAAGTTGTATTTCCTAAACGTGCAAAAGGACTAAATATCTGTTTTAAGTTATCAATTTTGTATCAGAAGGCACATTTGTGAGGCTTATAAGGACTTAAGTGTGAAATGTTTGCCTAAAGCAGAACAGCTGGAGGTCAGAGTGGGTGACATCAGCTGCTCCGCTATCGCCCCCTTCTGGCTTGGGCCCCGTTCCTCATACGTGGTTCAACTAAGTCGATCAAATGTCCTATCATCCAGCTTAAATTAACCCGATGATTGATGTCAGGCTATCTCGGTTCCTCAAAGGCTGATCCGCGCTCAAACAATCTCGTTAATTCGAACCAGACGTCAGTAATCATGATCCTTGCGCGTGCCCGTCCTACTTCAAAAGGGGGAAGCGTTGATCACCGAAACCATGATTTTCTAACAGTACAACGGCAAATAAACGCAAAGAAAGAGCCTCTTTTTTGTCCGCTGACGAGCAGGAGATGATCATGAATGCATATGAGGAAGTTAAATGCGTAAGTGTTGGGAAAATGTATAGGTTAATTTTAAGTGCCTCATCACCCCAATCAATCAGATGATATTTCTTTAAATGTGCTGCTGGCAGTAGGCTTAATGGAACGCATCATCCAATGAGATCTTATAGCGAAAATTATTATCTCAACTCTTTCAGAATAAGTAGATAAAAACAAGCCCAAAGAGTATCTAACTGATACGAATTAATAGATACTTATGAGGATATATGTACTGTATGCGCTTATGTATCATGTACTATATATATGTGTATATACATGTATGTGTAGTTTACCATATACAACTAGGAGTTTGAATATGCGTGTGCGAATCTGTGTATGGGCGTAATCAGTATATGTATTATTCATAATCAGTAATTCAATCAATTGAAGCAGTGAAAATAAATTGTGTGTGATTCTCTCTATTCTTATCATGAGTCCACCTTAATCATTTTCTACAATAATGATATGCTATGGTGTACTAATAATACTGTCATATAATTGTGCTTTCAACCATCATGTAGTTGCAACCCAGCTATCAAGAGGACATGGGAGCGAGTAAAAACTAAGCATTAAAACATTATTCAGAATGGTGAGTCAATATGAAGGCAAATCACTGTCAAAATCCGAGAGCGCAAATGAGATCCATGCGCGAGCGAAAATCAAAGTTGGAGGTTGCAAAACCAGATACCGTCTGAGCGAGACGAACTGCGTTACCACGGTTTTGCACTCAGCGGCTCACGGTGCCACAGTCGTGGAACGGGAGCAGTGAGAGGACGGGTTTTCTGTTGGGTGCAGTCTGCAGCCTCACCGCCAGATGTCACCAAATCTTACACACTGTCCCTTTAAGAAAAACTCTTCCCCGTGTTTAAGCTAGCATGGTAACTAACTTTATTTGCTTTCTTTGCAACTTAATATTGATGTGTATAATACATCAGAAACACATCATATTTTAACCTTTTGTGACTGCAGGTTGCTGTTGCTGATAGTCACAAAGTACTAGGATGTATTCGAGTCAAAAGCCAACAAGCTAATGAAACATGGACTGTTCTAAACTGTTTTCTCTGCCCTCCACAGGTCCCTATCCCTGTGCTACTCCAACTGCTCCTGCCCCGCCAGTGCCTTCAACCCCGTGTGTGGCTCTGATGGAGTCGAGTATATTTCTCCTTGCCATGCGGGCTGCACCAACTTCACCAAAGTCCCGAACAACACCCACAGGGTTCAGGTCAGTGCCCCCTCTGCTTAAATGATATGCTTATTATACATATTCCAAACAAAAACACTTTAAAAACTCTAAAAAATAATTTAAATGAATCATTTCTTTTTTGCTTTTTTATGGTATTTTGGTCAGACACATATGCAACGCTGATTACCGTAATATGTGTGGTATTTGTTATAAATGAATGTTGGTACATAGAGGGTGATAAGAAGCTGTGCATGGAGGGACTTAGGACCCAGGGGAATGTAGGTGAAGGAAACAGGAAGAGACGGAAGAGCTCTTCCTGTCTCTTCACCACACAAACAACTGCCGGACGAAAATGTCTGCTTAATAATAAAAATAAAACTGCGTTAATGCGAGATAAAATAATTGTCAGCGTTAATTAATTAATGCGTTAATGCGATAATAACACGTTATCTTGCCCAGCATTAATATATATATATATATATATGAGTCTGTAAGATATGCTTGTGATAGTGGGCTGCATCAACACAACTTGACTTTTGGCTGCCTTTTTTAATTTGGGGAATATTTGTGCAACACTAGAATAACAATACAATAAATCATCTCCAGTAATAAGTGAAATTACCTGATGCAGACTAATCATGTAAGATAGGAATGCTAGATACATTTACTGAAAACAAAAAGAATATATACAATTTGTTTTTAAAGCAGAAAAAGTGTATAATTGTCTCTTCTAATCAAATATAATTGTTGTGAATGTGGGATGAGGGAATATGTTTTTGGTTCTTGTCCTAGCACAGGCTCTGTAAATGAGGGCCTAAGATGCCTCTTTAGAGCTGGGACACAAACTAGATCTTGGGGCGTTATCCCAGTATTTAGACTTTGTGACATATCTTCTAAATGAACACACATTTCATATCAGCAGACATACAATACATAATGTGTCTCCTGAGCCAGGAGCTTCCAGTATAGTAGCAGTCAGAACAGACTGCTCTGCTACTCTCTCACAATCAATGTCTGATCAATGCTTATTAGTCACAGAGCGTATAGGAGGTGTTTTTAGAGGGATAAAACGTCAGTATTTAGACGTCACAGCTTGTGAATCATCTTCCAATGGGTGGAATGTGTGAAACTGCTAATAGATTGTATTAGTCAGTTTGAGTCAGCATGTAAGCCTGCTGTTTAATGCTGCAGAACAAACACAGACAGAGATGGCTACAGCAACCTAATGTATTAATCCCAAGAAGTATTTATTTTCTCTTTCTCTTGGACTCAGATGTGCAATCAATAAGGTCTGAATCCGTTTTCATTAACTATTGCTGCATTTTTACTTGAATAAATCAGCCAAAAAAGTATTTTGTGTAGTTTGAGGGTGAAAGATCCATTTTAAATGTAGAAAATATTTATAGCTGAAGTTTATAGCTGCAAAAACCCAACCTTTCTTACTGTATACAAGTAAGACACATGTACTTTCCATGTTTTCACAGAAAAAGCTATTCATATATTCATTTGCCTGTTTTGTCCCTTTAAAATCCCTGACCAGTTCTTAAAGGAATGCTTTGACAGTTTGGGAACTATGGTAGTTCCCTTTCTGAGAATTAGATGAGAAGATTGATGCCACTCATGATTGTGTGCTGAATATGAAGCTAGAGCCAGGAGGGGCTTAGCTTAGCATAAAGAATGCAATCAGGGGGAAACATCGAGCCTGGCTCTGTCCAAAGGTACAAATCTACCTCGCAGCATCTCTGAAGCTGAGAGCACGTTTAGAGCTAACCGGCTGCGAACTTCATATTTGGAATACAGACATGAGAGTGGTGTCTATCTTCTCATCTCACACTCAAGAAAGCAAATAAATATATTTCCAAAAACTTGTTTTGAATTTTTTTTGTCGAGATAACAACAATAATGTTTGCTTGCTGTTTGGATACAGCTGTACACCAACTGCAGGTGTATATCAGGGAGCCAGAGTAATGCCCAGCCTGCTCCCTGTCCAAACAACTGTCCTCACCTCCTCCTCCCCGTCATTCTTGTCATCTCCCTGGCCTCACTGATCGCCTGCCTCACTCACAACCCCATGTACATGATGGTGCTCAGGTAAGGAAGGATGAACAATGAAGAACAACGTATTACAGTGTATTCTTTTTCATTTCTTCTTATTCCTTTTAAATTCAAAATGACCAAAATGTATCTAATGGATGATATAATGTGCTTGTCCTCCGGTAAAAACACTAAATTGTGATCATATGAATCATATATTTTAATCTAGTCTTCTACAAATACTGTTTTAAGCAACAATTGACTTAGTAGCTTCTGGTTTTTACAAAACCTTTGCAAAATAAAGTCAATTTTAATTTAATTGTTTTTTTAAATACATGGCTGTTTTTCAAATATGAAATGTGTCACTTCTGCTGTTGTCTATTGTATTGTATTGAAGAATGACTTGGTGTACCAATATAAAACACAGGTATTGACCATCTAATTACTTTTCCTGTTCATTTCAGATGTGTTCCCTCTGAAGAGAAGTCATTTGCAATAGGAATTCAATTTTTACTCATGAGAATATTAGGTAAGTCAGGACACAAATCCTGTTTGTGTGTAGTGCCATACTCGTATGAATAACTAGTTATTGTATTAACGATAAGCTTCTGTTTGTCAAACGGTCCACTAGAGCCTCCAAATCCCAACATGTCCTCCGAGCTCACCGTTGTATGGAGCCTCAAAGGGTCCAAAATTAAATAAATAAAAAAACAGTCAGAAATAAATATTTGCATGAATGAATTGTGAAAAATATATTAATGATCAAATAAATTACGTAGTATTTGAATTCATTATTTCTTTATTCTTATTTTTCATAATGCCTATGTAATAGGAGGTCAACTTTCATTTTATAAATAACATGAAATAAAGGTGTCAATGGGAAGTTTAATTTCTGAAATCTTCTCACTAAATTGAGAAATTGGTTAATTTCGGCTATCTATTCATTTGAATTGCCTATTAATTTAATATTGCACACTTAAGGGCTTTGTACAGTTGAGTGTCACTGGGATGTTGGGCTGCTGTACGGTGCTCCAACAAAATTGAACTTAATTTTGAATTCCATTCATCAGAACATCTAAGCAAATGTTGGATTGCCCTCTAGTGGCTGTAGCTCAACCACATGGAGATAGAAATGTGTTTACTCTCTACATACTCACCTTTTTGTCCCCCTCTCAGCCTGGCTGCCCGCCCCTGCTCTCTTCGGGACAGCCATCGATACTTCATGCATCTGGTGGAGACGCGTGTGTGGAAAGAAGTTTAGCTGTGGTTACTACGACAACAACATCTTGAGGAACCGGTTAGAAAACGCACCACTCAGAGCGCATCTCGCACAGGCAATATATCCACACCACTGTTGACATCATCTGTCTTCATCTGTCTGATCCCTGCAGGTACTTGGGCTTACAGGTGGGTTATAAGGTCATGGGTATCGTCCTACTGATGATGCTGGGGTGGAAGGCCAAGCGGACCCAGGAGTACAGTCTGGAGAAGAGGCCTGAAGGACCGCTCTGAGCTGAGCTCCAAGCCTCTGCATCCCCTGAAGTTCTGCTGTGGTGGGTAAACATGCCGGAGAACAGTGTTGCAGAGCCAAGCTGCGTCAGCTGGAGAAAGCCGCAGCCAAGACATGCCTGCACTGACCTCAATTTCTGGAGGCCCACTTCCTCACCTGGTGCTTCACTGGCTGGAGTTGAGATGTAATGTTTTTGGACGCTTTAAACTTATGATTGGATTTACTCTGACAACATCACCCACTTATTACAAGTTAAGAGAGGACAGCTAAAACACCTCTCTTGTGTGGTACCTCAACAATAATGATGGGTTCAAACAACACGTAAATATCTTTGTCTCTGACTTGTTCCTATAAGGGAGAAATCTGTTCAGGTTTCTATTTCCAATGGGAACATATTCTGTAACTAATTAAATGTATTGGCTTAATATTTAAGTTTATCTTTTTATAGATGTTTGTCTCATACACTGAGACATCTGTGATAACTGCAATACTAATTTCAAAAAATACGATGATCACATATAACACTTGATTGAATTGCAATGCTAATGAATTTTAAGATATCAAGAACGTACACTGTTTCTTGTAAATTGAATTAAAAGCACACATTATGCTCGCTGCTGGTGTGTTTATATTGGTTACAGTGGAGTGCATACATGTGTACTAGCTAATATACAGTACAATTAATCAAGTCAGCGTGAAGTCCTTTTCATTTCTATGTTTGTCTTAAAGGCTAGATAACCAACCAAATGTTTACAACACCAGTGGTTTTGGTATTTCAATTAATTTCAAATTTCCATCTCTTAAGTACAGTAGCAGCCAAGGTGAGTCCTTTATTTTTAGATAATCGTGTGGCCATATGTGTGTTCGAGGGGTCCCTGTGACAACATTTTTAATTTGATTTTTTTGTAGTTTAGATTGTGCTCACTTGGTGCATATTCAATTGACCACAAACAAACTGTGACACACACAAATAAATATGAATAGATATATAATAAAAAATAGGTAGTATAAGTATTTTAGCATTTGAGTGCTGATTAGTCTGTGTGAAATGCAGTGGTGGGCCGTGCATTTTATAACTGGGCCTTCTGTGCTGTCCTACTGAGCTACGGTTATTTGTGTCTAGGGGTGTAACAATACACGTATTCATATTAAACCGTTCGGTACGAGGCTTACGAACTGAACAATACATTTGAATAATACTAGTGCATTTGGAAAATGCAGGAGCTTAAGTTATTGGAAATATGTTTTCGGTGGACTGCACTCACGTAACAGACAACGGGCTGTGTGACCTTTTGAATCTGGAACAATAACAAAAAACAGCTGAGGCCCCGCGTGTGTTCAGGGAGGGTAAGCTAAACTAGTTTAGCGGGGAAACAACAGCAGTTAGCTGTTCCCTACTGATTCAAACCGAGAATCAAATGTCTGAAATAACGCCGCGATGACGGGATGCTTCGTCATTAACGGACAAGTCAGAATCAATGTAATTAACACAATGACAAGAACAAACTCACAAGAACCAGTCACATATATTTATATGACAATATAAAATGTCAAGCATGACAAATCAATCCAGCAACACTGCAGAGCTAGAGCATGAGCCATTCATATTATTCATGAAATGACACGATAGACAAACTAGAAAATCCATTTCCTGCTGAAAATGCGTTGGAATGCTGAAAGCTGAAATTAATTGCGAAAACATTGCTGAAAATAGATATCGAATTTAAAAAAAATTGCAAAAAGCTTAATAATTCAAAAAGTTTAAAGATTGCAAATATGAAGTCATATCACCCCTCTCCTGAAAGCTGAACATTTTCACTAACTATGGTGTCTGTAGCTGAAAGTATGAGGAAGAAGAAGGCTTTGAAAGTTGAAGAAGTTTAACAGGATTTGAAGATTGTAGTTGTAGTAGAAGTATTATAAGTAGTAGAAGTATTAGTAGCATTAGAATAAGTGTGTGTGTGTGTGTGTGTGTGTGTGTGTGTGTGTGTGTGTGTGTGTGTGTGTGTGTGTGTGTGTGTGTGTGTGTGTGTGTGTGGGTGGGTGGGTGGGTGGGTGTGTGTGGGGGGGGGGGGGCCTCTAAAAGTATCCAAGACCTGAATGACTGAATGAGAGAGAGACAGAAAAGGACTGTACAAATCATAAAAGTTGAAATGGGACAGTTCAAAAAGTGTAAAAGATATCAAACCGATTATAACATACAATAATAGCTTTGGGTTTTCTCAACATTTTAAAGTTGAAATGGTGTCTGTAGCTGAAAGTATGAAGAAGAAGAAGGATTTGAAAGTGTAAGAAGTTTAAGAGGATTTGAAAATGTTCTCCATAGACATCCCATTCAAAAATAAATTGCAAAAAGCTTAATATTTCAAAAAGCATAAGAGGTAGAACATTTGAAACATAATAGCAGGAATGTCCTTAACAGCATTCCAACAATAAGGAAGAATAAAGAACAGGATAACAATAGTTGGAATGCTAAAGCATTCCAACAATGAACATAGTAGTAACGCTACTGCAGATGTAAAAACAAAAGCAGTTCACTTAACACAGCTGCCTTCACTTAAAGACAAAGTCCCTCCTCCTTTCTTTGTTAACAAAGCCAGTAACTCTCAAATCCATTTCTCCTCCTCCTTCAGCCATTGAGTGTTAAAAAACCCCAAAGCTAGGTAAAAAATAAACTACACCAAGCAAAACGCTAAAAATGTCATGTCAATGTCATAACTTCTCTTACATATGTTTCAACCTGAACTCTTACTAAACACTAAGATCTGCTAGCTAGCTTTCTGTTTGACAAAAGTCAGTCTGGCCCACTGACCAATCACGGCGCACGTTAATGGTGACGTACTTAGGAGGCTACCTGAGTACCACTGGCATGTCAAAGAATACGCCCAACATGTCAACCTAAAATTTGATTGGTTGAAGACTATGACAATCAACAATATTGTCCCCATTTACTTAAACTGCAAAGGCTCCTTACATAGAGAAATCGGGGCTGAATCTGATTGGATAAAAGCTCTCCTTAAAACAAGCTGTGCTGGAAGCAGAACTGCAGGCTGCAGAGCAACAGAGGGTGACAGGAGCTGTGCAATGAGAAAATAAGCTAATGGGAAAGAAAATGATAATACATGTAGTGTATTTGTGAAAAAATATAAAATTATAAAATAGCTATAACTTTGTGATTCCGTTTAGGCCAGCAGAGAAGGCCTTGCTGGCCCTGATGGCCCACCACTGATGTACAGGGATACATGACACATATACATTCTTGTATATCTGCATATAGCAAATCATATATAAACTATAGTGTAAGTGACTGGTAAGTATCTGGACATAGCACTTTAATCTATTTCGAATATATGTCTATATATTTCTAAAGTCTGTGAAAATAACCATGATGATGTCATCAGGGTTGTCACAGCTGTAAACTACAGTGGTTCATTTAGAGGCAAGGACGGTATTTCCTATCAAGTTGCATTCTGGGAAATTGTAGAAAACATCGTTTTTTATTCATTGTGGACTATTGATTTTAACAATTATTTATGACACCTGTCTCTTACAGTTCACAAACGGTATGGGAGTGCAATACTACATCACTGGAATACCCCTTTAAGTGTAAACTATTAGCGTGAATGACAAACGTATAAACCCATGTCAGTATAATTTGTGTTGAACCAAGTGAAGAAGTTCTTCCAGACGGATGAAACCGGGGACCAGCAGCACAGTTGTCATGTCGGCCTCTCCCTCTCCTCCGACTCGCATGACGTCATTTTATATCACGGCTGTCTTTCCACGGAGAACGAGGAGAGGCCGCGCATGCGCCGAAGCCTTCGGGTTAGTAAAAAAAAAAAAAAACACCCATCACGGACCGGTGCAGCAGCAGCAGCAGTGTGTTCCCATCACGGGCGCTGAACGGAGAGCAACACCACCGCCTTTTCCACCAAGCATCTTTACCAACCAACGCAGAACTCGAGTGGGAACACACGGGTCCACTCAGGCTGTCCTCCGGTGTCCAGACTTCCTCCTCTTCAACATGTCTGTTGGCAGTGACTTTGGAAACCCTCTAAGAAAATTCAAACTCGTCTTTCTGGGGGAGCAAAGTGGTGAGACATGTTTAAATTCTCCCGAGAAGTTCAGTCTTGGTCGCGTGTCAAGTGAACCCGTTGCACCTGCTGGCCAGTCAGCGAGTTCATCTCGTTGAAGAGTCGTAATGTCACGTTTCGCTAGCTAGTCCGGAGGTTATGTGTTTATTTTGAGTTGTAGGGTTTAAACGGAAAGATAAAGACAACATGTCTTCACCGGTGAACTGGAGAGGAAGGGAGGGCGTGATTTAAATCAAATTACAGCTTCACACAATAGACTGGAGTGTGTGTGTGTGTGTGTGTGTGTGTGTGTGTGTGTGTGTGTGTGTGTGTGTGTGTGTGTGTGTGAATAATAGCCTGCAGTTAAGTTTAACAGTGATATTACAGAGGCTCGAATAACGCTTTAATGTCTGCCTTGTGAGGCGTTTAAGGTGGCGATTAGTTTTGAAACGCCCCAGACTATTAAGATCTACACAGCGTCGGTTTGACATGAGTAATGCTCGGTGAATGAGCCTGAATGTCTGCATGTAGAGCCCGTGTGCCGCCCCTGATGCCGTGGTGGAGCCGAGTTGGTAAAGATTCCTGTGTGGAGACACACCCAGCTCCTCAGAGATGAGATAACTTGTGCGGCTGCAGTCTCTGTCCTGGAGTTGTTACAGTCTGCCCAAGTTTGTGTGCGTGCATGATGAATTTATCTATTAAGTACAGTTTTAGCGTAATATCTCTGCATGACACATCTTGTGGAGACCCGTCTTTGGTTTATCCGTGCCTTTTTTTTTTTTTTAGGTTTCAATGTTGAAACAAAATAGTTTCTCACGAGACCGCACAGAGCTGGATGAGACATGATTGAATCTTTAGGTTTCCGTTGTCTTTTGAGCGGAGCAGGTCTGTGTATGTCTATAACTCAGAGGTCTGGAGCAGCCAACTGAACCACATTAGTCATGGTTCAGGCCTTCAGCAGGTCCTATTGATCATCCAGTATAGGGGGGTCATACATGACACAGTATATTTTGTTCCTGTTACAACAGCGTAGCGTCCTCATTGTCTCAATAATAGAGGATATGTGTTGTGTAATATGTGGATGATCTCTGTACACTGAGATGCATTAAGAATCATCTGGTTAAGACTACTGTTATAACGATTAGTCGATTCATCTATAAGTTGAACAAGGATTTCTTAAACATGATGGTCTTGTTTTTGTTTACTATTTTCTAACATGTTATAGATTAAACACTAATGTTAAAATGTGAACCATCTCTAAATGAAAGGAAATGAGAGTAAATATATATATATATATCATATGCAAACATCGGCCTGTTGGTTGGCTTGACTCTTGGGCAGCTTTATGACATTTAGTGCCGAGCAACAAGCCAAAGGGGATTTGGCAGCACAGACCTAAATTAGGGAGTGTTCATATTCACCAGACCACAAGGCTGCTCAATGCTTTCACATTGTAATGAGCAAACAACCATACGGGGATGAAGAGACATCATGTATTCTTTATTAGAAGGGTTAGTATTGAAAGGGATTTATAGGCCTTCATTATTTTTGAGTTTGTGTGTGTTATGTAAAGCTTTATTTAATCTCAAATACCAATATTCATGGTCTTTGTTATCATTTAAATGCTGAATGAGCAACTGGTAGTAATATAAAAGCAGAGGCCTCTGGCTTTCAGGTCAGACAAAGGTTTACAGCTCCTTTTCTTTTCCTTCTCTCACGAATTAATGTTCTACTTATTTTACTCTGTGCGTGTTTATTGTGCAGAGCATTACAGGATATATTATAATATCCAGAATAATTACAGGCATGTGTGACGTTAGATGGACATAAATTGGTTGTAACTGAAAGTAGGCCTGAATTATTAATAAGGAACATTTGTCATCAATGACTCTTGTCCCGTCATAACTGTGGGCAGGTAAGTAAGTACATAATAGTGCAACACCTTCAGTTATCGCTTCTTAAAATCTGGTTTTAAAAGAAAACCCTTGTTTTCATTCATTGAGTATCACAGATCACACAATCACTGTTTCCCATAATCACCACTGCATGGTCATTATGGTCACCGCTGTAAAGTTCTATCAGCGAGATAAAACGCTTTGGCCCGATATAATGTTGGAGCTTTGGCTTTTGGGGCGTAGGATGCAGTGGCTGGCCTCATTCTGTGGCACCTTCAGTAAAAAGGCGTGAACCCTTAAGCCCCCGGAGACCCCGTCCCAGCCAGTCTGGAGGAGGGAGGTCTGTGCCCGCTATCAGAGTGAGGGGACTTTGTCAACCAGCGCTCATCCAGACAGTGGCGTCGTCGTGTTTGATTGGGTTGTCTCCAGCAGGAGCTGCATCTCTCTGACATGTCTGCTATAATTGCAGCTGGTGCCCAGGCGGGCGTGAATCCCGTCAGCGCTGCCACTATCATTTATTAATGTACACGACCGGACTCAAGTATGTCAGGAACGGGGGCACGAGCACAGAGGCTGTTGGGGGAAAAAAAAGACCACTTATTCTTTCTGGGTTGGTAGTTACTGTGTATACAGTGAAGACCCATAACGGTGGAAGTGAGTGAAAAATAAAAGGGAAAAGATGGCAACGCTGTTGTGTTTTTCATAAAACAATCGGCTAACGTCAGAGAGGTGGGTGGAAGCAGGAGGAATGTTAAATGAGCTGTCAGGAAGTCTCTCCTCCTGCATACTTCTTTGGGTGTTTTCTAAACCGCCTCTACAAAGGAGGCTGGCTCAAGAGTTCTCCTTGACAAAGCTGAAGGCTTACAGCAGGCCAGTCTGCTGTATCCCAGTCTGGTGTGCCCACGCTCCTGGTGGAAACGGCTTTTTGCAAGTTCCAGCCTCGGAGCAGTCAACCAGGTCGTTGTTAGAACACCTCAGATTACTGCTCTGCATTTATTGGGTCATAGATATTTATCTAATCCCCTGCTGCATGCTTCACTTCACCCCAGACAAGCCGATGGGAATACATTTGGTAGATGCGACCGCGTGGCTGCCATGAGATTTTACTCACTGAACCAAAATGCCATCTCCCATCTTCCAGCGCACAGAGATCGCCATCGCACAAACCAGAGCTGGCTTCAGAAATACTGCTGAGTCACCGCACCGATGTGCTTCAAAGTGAGGGTTTGGTTGGTTGTCTGATGCATCAATCACCGTGTCTCGAGGGAACGGCGTTCTAAGCAAATGAAACTTGAGTTGTTTGAGCAGCCTGCGCGTTTCCTCACTGAGGCTGTGAAACCGCAGGTGCAGATGTAGATACCACGTATTTACCCACACATGCACACATCAATAACATGCCGGTTATTTTATACAGAAGTTGTACAATGATAAGCAAAATACTGTTGCAAACAAAAGCCACAGTTGTGTCTGGATTGGTATCCACCACTTGAGACTGGAAGGTTAGCAGTAGGTAGTGCAGTAGAACAGTTTCATTGGATGCGTTTCCGTATCGACAAGTTTGATTTGAAAGTGACTTCTAAAAAACGGCTTCCGGGACTTGATGTGCAGATAACGGGGGAGCCTGTATGTGCACCATGTTTCCTCTCAGGAACCGAGACAATTATTACACAATGACAATATCATGCTGGTGTGAATCAGAGGAGGTTGGAGATGAAACACTGCTGTGATTTTCATGTTGGTCGGTTTGTTTCATTTGCTTTTTATTTTCTCTATGCAACAAATAATAATTTCCTTATAGCTAACACAGGCCATTTAATTTGTTTTTACATTGTGATACTAAATCTTTTATATATGCAAACAAATAAATGCCAGTCTAAGTAAGAATATTTCATAATCTGTTGATTTTCACTCATTTCATTCAGAATTCTTCCTGAAGTTACTGCTTGCTCCACTTTCTTTACTGCAGTGCTGTTAGTCGATCATGGATGAAGTGCGAACAAAAGCAAAGTGGAGCACCTTCACATTGCATGCCAAGAAGTTATATTTGTCTAACATTCTTTTATTTCTTTAAAATCTAATTTTGCCAACTTTGAATTCTCAGAGTTCTTTGACTTATCATCCATTCACAGAACAAAGAAAGTACATTTAAGCAGTTGTGTAGCTGCATGTTTCCCTGCTGCAGGATTGAATTTGGTGTGTCGCTGTGCGGTAAATGAACCAGGATAATATGGTGCCACACCCAACGACACATTTCAACAGAAGTGCCATAGGGTTATGGATATTCTCTTCCAGAAAACACAATATCCTAAAAAATTCCTTGTTGTGCCAGAGCTTGTAGAGCTGCGTGGAGAGCCTCAGGTGTGCGAAGGGGGGAGCAGTTGGTTCAGTTGGCCATGCTTTGCAGAGTGGGGCAGGTCACATGTCATATTTGAACTGAAACAGTAGTATCTATTAATACGTACAGGTTTGATTCTCAATTATACCTTCTTAATATCTGTTCTTTCCGTGCTGTAGTTGTCCCAACATCCTTCCATTCCACTTAATAAAGTGTAACTTCAGGTTTGAGTCTGATTAGAGGGCGTTAACATCATCAGAGCTCATGATGGAGATCAGTCCCTAAAGGAAAAATTAGGACTGATTTAAAAGAGTAGATAGCATTTTAAGCCATTCACAACCATGACATGCAGATTGTTTTTCAAAAATTCTGGTAGGAAATGTCGATATCAACACCAGCATTGATGTGTTTTATCACAGCACAGACATATCAGTTAGTTTATAGCTTAAAACCAATTTTTAAACTGAATCCTATGGCAGATCCAACAAGCTGTAGAGAAAATAGAGGGACCAGACCTTCAGCTGGAACGGCTTTCCTTGGATACGGGATTAAAGACATGTCTGTCGATATTGAGGTGAAGATCGCCGTCTCTAGCAGTCCAGCCTACATTCATGTTACAGCAGCAGCCCTGCTGCTGCTGTAACATTAGATAATCCGGCTGCATCTAAAGATAACTGGTCATCTCCTTCATTTCACATCCCATCGCGTCTTCCCGGCAAGTGTTCTTCTTCTCTGATGGATTGGTAGAAATGACGCCCTGACAGCTTTGATCTGCTATTGATCGGCTCAGCTGCCCACTAATGGGTGTGATCGATCAAAAGGCATCAATCCCAGCAACGTGCCGGGCTAGTCTCTTTATTCAAGGCTTTGGTGCAAGAACATGTCTTAGAGCGTGTGTGTTTTTTTCTCAGCCTGGCCCACTGGGCATTGTCATATACTAAACTGTATAAACCTCTTCACCCTACCTGTCTTCTTTCACTCCACCACTTTGGTCCAGACTGAAATATCCCATTGGGTGTATTGTCATGAGACTTTGTTCATAAAGTCGCAGTCCTGTGAGGAGTAATCACGAGTTAAGTGATCCCCTGACTTTTCATGTAGCACCACCATGAGGTTGATGTTTTGCACTTTCAATGAAATATCTCTGAGTTGCACATTCATTCATGTTCATCCCTGACTTTTCCTTTAGCGTCATAAGCTGGTCATAGTTTTCAACTCATCACGGCCCCCAGAAGATGAATTAGTATGACTTTGGTGATCCTCTGACTTCTCATCTAGCATCATTATTAGGTAAAAAAAATAAAAACATTGATAAAAATAAAACATTATTATACCTGCGTATCATCAGCAGGTTAGCATTGTCATTGTGAGCATGTTAGCATGTTGATGTTTAGCTCGAAGCACCTAAGTACAGACTCACGAGCAGCTAGCTTTGGTGTACTATATTAATCTTGTTTCTACTTCCAACTGAGAAGTCCTCCATAAATCCACATACTGTCGCACTTCATTTAGGACCAGCACGGAGCCTCAATCCTCATCTGCTGCGGTTCATGTTTCTACTGCTACACATTTCACACTGCATGTATTGCACATCCCTTGATATGTTTAGAAAAATCGAGAGGTTTAAAAATAATATTGATGACTGTAGTTTTTTTTTAATATTTCTTAAATAAAGTAACATTTTCCGACTCATTAAGAGGTGCTTTCAGTCCTTCAGGAGCTGGTCTGCAGCCAAGGAATACCAAGCAGAGCGACGGTAGCGTTATACATACTGTATGCTGCACAGCCGAGTGGGCGGGTTCCCAAAGGCCCATGGGAGAGCAGAGCCTCACTTATACACTCTGCCCAGAATAAAACAGGATTGCAAAAACATTGTCTGCTGCCCATGCAGTGATGTAGAGACACTGTCTGAATCTGTTGTGATTCCAGCGAAAAGATTTGGGAAGCAATATTTGATGACACAGTTCTCAAAAACTTAGCCTGCTTTCTGAGAATAAATGTAATAGCAAAACTTCAGGAACAGATTCAGGAACTTTTTAAGTACCTCGCATCATTCAGCTGGAGAGACTCTTTGCAGACCATTCCCTCTAAATTGTGTGTCTTAGAAATAGATTGGGCTCCCTTGCTTAATGTGAGCTGTGTCGAAGGAGAGAGACGGAGAATACCATTTAAACATAATCCCAGTCACTCAAACAGAACGGCTCTGTGAATACAATCCCCGCTGTGCAGGAAGGCTGTCATTTACCCAGCATGGGATGTGACACTTCACTGAGTTCAGCAGGTCTCCGTCAGTGTTTACCCTTTCCCCAGCTCCCCAGATGAGCCCCCAACACGGGGGCTGCTCGAGCCTTTAGTGCTTTTATTTATTAATGAGTTCTGCCATTTTAAGAAATGACATGAGTTAATGTTTTGAATCTGCACTGTTCAGTGCCGTAGATGTGACCGTAGGAATATATTGTCTCATTGAGATGCCGGCGGGTGCACCATGCAGAAGCTCCTGTGTGGATTTATGGACCGGGGGGGAAGCTGAACATTCATCACGCCAGTTTAACATAGTAGGGAGTGTTTTATCTCACTCAGTGGACAAAGGGATGAATCTCTACCCGACAACTTGCAGAGATGCATTCTGGTTGCAGCAATGGAGGACCACTTATAATGTCAGTGTATTCAGATCGCGTCACATCAGTTTTTGTTATTTTTAATCAGATGTATTTCTGTCTCTACACTTCCCTTCATGCCACGGATCCTTTCAGCATCCTCTGTTGGACAGGAAGGCATCTCCAGGGCTTTTTGACTAGTTTGTTCTTCCTGGAACCCGAACGGTTCTTTAGAAGCCGGTGCCTGTTTAGACGAGGTGCTTTGTCCCACACAATCCTGTAGCTGTGGGATAGTTTAGCCTTGGAGCAAAGGCAAGCCTTGATCCCAAGCACAATGCAATGCTTGTTTTGTTTCTACCATGGAACAAAGATCTGAAGGTAAACAAGCAACAGTTTCATAGTGAGCTCAGCCTTGAGTCAGCATTTCTATCCTGGGCCTGTTCTGACTGTTCAAACTGAATATTAAAACTATATTTTGTTATAGGCCTCTGGTTCCACGAGCAAGTATGTTGCATATACGTACTTCTTCTATTAGGTCACAGTCTATCATTTTGACCATAGAAATTACAATGATACTTATTGAATTCATTGACTTGTACATTTTCTTTTTCTGTATTTCTCAACTGGTCATAATAAGAAGAGTAGTAGTGATGTACACAGCAAACCTTTAAGAGCACCAATAGCATTTATTTGCTGTCAGACTTTCTGCAGGTCCAGCTCAGCTCTGTAGCCTCTTGGACTCTTTAGTTAACATGTGGAGCACTGACTGTGCCTTTAATGTGGTGCCCGACTCGTGTTTTATTCAAGAAGCCAGATCCTGTGTGACTAAGGGCTCTTACGTTTCATGAAGTTGTTTTTTTTATATAGAATTAGCTGATAATAATTCTTCGGGCCTCCTGTATGTGGTGCATGCAAGCAAAAGCTGAGGCCATGCCAGGCTGATCCGCTGCTATTTTCACAATGCACTCGATATATTTATCGACTCTGGCTACTTGCCAGGGGCAGAAAAACATGTTTTGGAAACACCATTGGGTGCTGTCTCTATATTGGAGAACTTAAAGGCCCAAAGGTTCTGTTGCAGTCTTTCAAAAATATATATCTTTTAGCCTCCTAGTGTTAAGAAATGGCTTAGTGCAATTATCGTCAGTCAATGGGTCAATGACCTTGTTGTTTAGTTCTCCTACTAGAAGATTAAAGGCCTCACCATTCGACACATTGACTCATTCTCACCATTAACTGGCGCAGTCAATACCGGTTCAAACCAGCTTGATTTACAAATCAATTAAGCAGAAATTATTCCAGTGATACATTGATTAGATGCCTCAGAGAGTTAAAGACCTCATCACAATCACAGCAAAGGATAAAAACTAAATCTAACCTCATTGTTCCCACGACTGAACTTTGGTCAATATTAACCCAACATATCCCTCTTGTTGTTCCTTAAACAGCAAAGGAAATGGTCTCATGGACACCTTGATAATGAAATTGTATGTAATTTACAGTCCAAAAAGAGTTTAGATCACAGTGTGCTAAACACAGTGTTTGTCACTGAACAAAATACCAGTAACAGCAGTCAGATGAGAGCTCTCAGTCATTTTGTCAAGATATTCAGTAATCAGGACTGTAGACAGTTTACTCCCACTCCCAGGCATGGCTACGGGGTACTTTTGGTTTTAATTAATCATCCTATACCACACTGCAAGTCTAATTTAGTTGTCTCTTTGGGCTATACTGTATTCTTTTTTTTTTTTTTGTGGAATATTCTGAGACTTCTAAAACTTAGTGTCTACAATGTTTAAAGGGGACATATCTTGCTCATTTTCATGTCCATATACGTATTTGGGGTTTCTACTAGAACATGTTTACATGCTTTAATGTTCAAAAAACACATTATTTCTCACATACTCTCTGTCTGAATAGACCTGTATTCACCCTCCGTCTGAAACGATCCGTTTTAGCGCCTGTGTCTTTAAGCCACCCTCCCAGAAAAGCCAAGCCTGCTCTGATTGGCTTGCAAGAATAATATTGTTCACCTTTGCAGCGGTAGTTCTAAGGCCGTGTGGGGAGGGGCTTAGAACTGCATATTGGGCTCGAGCAGCTCTCTATTTTTCATGTTGCCAACTGCATTATTGATTAATGTCACATACATGCAGCTTGTACGTGTGTTGCTAGAAAAAATGTCACGTTTCCATGTGAGTCATTGAGAATATACTCGTGTTGAGCATGTTGTCTCATTAATCAGCGTTCAATTAGCAGAATGGACTTAATTATTTGTGCACCAATTAGATTTATGCATTATTTAGTGCTCTACCATATAATATAGAAAGAGTCTGAGTCTGAGATTTACTCAAAGGCACTCCATACATGCAGTCAGATTTATAAATGAGCTTTCTTAACCCCACTTTTGTACTCGACACTGAGAACCCATCAGAAGTAGTGCAACATACTGTACGCATGGAAGACTGCAAATGAAAGCAGTGTCCTCTTTCTCTGAGAGGATGCTGTCTCCATTTCTCCAGCCGCCAGCCGCCTCGTGAGAACGGAATCTAATTTAAACATTAAAACGTCAAGTCGGTCTGTCTCAAGCCCCCTGGCCTCAAACAGTAGACATATGACTTCTATCTCCTTTCCCAAGGCAATCGCAAACACCACAGAGACTCATATATTTCAGAACTGGTGTCACACCTTGGTGGATATGTCATTGTGCTCTTGCTGTGTACTGTATGTATTTGTGTGTGTGTGTGTGTGTGTGTGTGTGTGTGTGTGTGTTTGTGTGTGTGTTGTTGCTGCTGTTAGTAACATCAAATGCCTCATTAGACGGCATAAGGGCTGAAATGGCTTTCTGAGTGCTTTACAGGATGTGTGCACGGGAGACTCTGTTGAGTTCGAAAGCATGTTCATCCATTATTCAGAGGTATTGGTAAATGGACGGTCCTGGGGAGAGTTCCTATTGCAAATTTTCCGCAGGTGCAGTGACACGCATTGTAAAGGCAATGAAAGCTTCTCAGATTTGTAATAAAACCACAATAACTCTATACTGTGTCTACTTTCGTTGCTGATTGATTCTCATGTTTTGTACAAATTGGCGCTGATGCTGGATGAACAGTCCGGGGATCCTATGAGTTATTACGCTTCATCCTGAGGGGGGCATAAATCTCCTTGCAATCCATCCAACAGTTGTTGAGACATTTTACCAAAACCCACAAATGTCACAAAGTCAGGGTGTCACCAAAGTTGTTAAGATTCGTCATTAGGGACCCTGAACGTCTGTACACAACTTCATGGCAATCCATCCAGCAGTTGTTGAGATATTTCAATCTGGACCAAAGCGGTGAACCGACCGACCAGGTGTTTTCAATTCCGTCTGATTAGACCTCTCCTAAAGTTGGGGGTGGGCGGAGCTATGCTGGAAGTAGCGTGACACAAACAAACCTTCTATATTAACGAGAATAACATCATGAAATATGCAAGATCTTGATTTTGAGTCTCGTTTGTGGGACATTGTGTGACCTTCTGTTGTTGAATTAAACATCTTCAAAGGAGGGGCATGCCTTTAGGTGAAGTTAACTATGCCATGATGCTTATTCTGTCTGTGGAGTACCCCTTGAGCAAGGCAGCCGACCCTCAAATGTATGTCAACCAGAGTAGATTTTTTTCCAACGCAGTATTTTGCTCAAGTGCTGAAACTCCGATGCAGGCATAGGTTAGTTTTGTGCAACATTCCTGTACAGTTGTGATTGTCAGGTATATATCAAATTAACATTGAAACTAGAAAGTTTCATTGCAGAAAGATTTTTTGGCAGTTTTTGATTTGTTAATGCGTGTGTAATTCGTTAACTTCGTTAACTCAAAATTCATTTGGAGGCCATCTGCTGTTTGGCTTTCTCCTGTTGGGTTCTGCATGCCAGCTGCTGTGACTATGAATAAACAAGTACAGAGTCCAGAATATCTCTCCCACGGTTCTGTATCTTCTCCAGGTCTCTGTGCTCTCCTTACCTCAGCGGGGACGATCATAAATAACTTCTTATTTTTCTCTGTTCCGTCACTCATTGATAAATATTAGATATCTGCCTCTCCCCGGCGTGCCCGGCTCTCATCCCGGTGTCGTGCGAAGGCGAGGCATGACACGTACCGCTTTATTTTTATCTTATCTCCTCGTGAGTGGGAGTCTGGGCCCGTGCAGAAAGCACTGCCACGCTCTGATTGGCTGCCAAGTCCTCAAGGGTATTCCGTGATGCCTGCCGCCAAATGACCAGCAGTGGGTTTACCTGGCTGCTTGGCACACAGCT
The DNA here is from genome assembly GCF_910591455.1 of Pholis gunnellus. Taxonomy (NCBI): domain Eukaryota; kingdom Metazoa; phylum Chordata; class Actinopteri; order Perciformes; family Pholidae; genus Pholis; species Pholis gunnellus. The sequence continues at coordinate 24,312,311 of NC_136530.1, forward strand.
TCAGGACTGGATGGACAACTTAGTACATTTTGTAGCTTTAGAGAGCTCAGTAAGAAGTGTAGTTTATTTATAGTGTGTGTGTGTGTGTGTGTGTGTGGTCCATGGATTAATAGCAAGGACGATATCATTTATCAATACTGTATTTACAGCATCAGCTATAATATCATTTCAAATCCCTGAAACTTCTTATTTTAAATTTCTATGATATATCTTCTCTTAAAAACACATTTGCACACATACGCACGATATAAATGCTCTGATAATGCTGTAAAAGACTGAGGACTTGTCCATTAAAATGTGTTTCTGTTTTTCAATCACACACATTCATTACCTAATTATCTACAGTTCTTGTGATATTGTTTGTGTTTAAGCCTCTGATTATTTGGGTGCAGAGGTGACAGAATCCTTAACTAACTCGCTTTATGGTTGCATAGCTCACAAACGGCAGAGCCTAATGTGATCCCAACTGTGTTGGACCTTTAACGTGCCGTAAAATAGCATTTTGAGCTCTTAAGAGGCGCCTTGATGAGGCGTCTGCTGACTGTGCTCAGCAGAGCCCTGCTGTCGAAAGTGCAGGTTGTGCAGCAGCAGGTGCTCGGTCCTCTCCGCTAATTGGCCCTCATGTTGCTAACTCACTCCACAAAGCCTTTGAAGCATCACGCCAACCAGAGACTTCATTAAAACCAAGGCTGTAATTGGGAACCCACCTCACAGGAATCCCCTATCTGTGTTACTATTTATTAAGCCGTCTGCAGAGCGACTGCATTACTGATACTTGACTCTGTTTGGATGTATAATCGACAGGTTCAGTGTGATGGGTTGTTCCATGTTGAATTGTTGCACTGTGTATGTAGAGATATGTGCATTAAGGGTCTAAATAATAGGAACTGTTTTCAATTAACAGTCAGTAAATTGTGTTTCTATAGTTCAGTGAGAATTGACAGAGGAGGGAAAATGAAGCTCTTCGAGCTAACTAGCGCGCTAACGGTCAGTGAGCAGAATTGGGCTCTCTGTCCCCTCCGATGTCAGCACTGCAAAGACGGCTTGCTGTCGCACAAATTTGTCAAAATTCATCAAACACTACTCAGAACATTTGCACAAATTAATCTCGCCACCGTGAGCGAATCCTCTGATCGCAGTTATTTCATTGGAATGAATTGATTTTGTGTATTCAGGCCTTTAGGCTTGACACCACAAATATTTGACAATCTGTGTTGTTAAGGATAATTAAAAGATGAGGGCATTTTACAGGTGTGTCACAATTATTATGTTATCATCTTATCACATGCTATATGGACGTGACCTTGATCATTCTAACCTCCTAATTCCTGGCCCATTGTGTTTAAATACATGTGTTTGTTTACATGTGTGTCCCCAACACTTCAGCCACCATGATGCTAGAATAAACTGCAGGGTTTGCCCGAACATTATTATTGAGACTTGAGCATGGTGCAGACATTGTACATTTTTGTTTACAGAGCCCGAGAGTACATTTTATTTTGTGTTTTGGTTGTTTGTTTGTTTGTTTTTTCTTTGTGTTGTATTTATGTAGGATATTTTTTATATTTTCTAATTAAAATGCCTGAATTTTGTTTTTAGAATTAAAAGATCATTGCTCTTTGAAAGAGACGTTCCTTTCGCACATGGATTTGGTGTTTTTGTCAAATTCTTAAATCATCATCTGTGACATTGATTAAACGTGGGGCAAATTAAGCTAACTGATTGCTTCGTATTACAATTAGATAAGTATATTTTATCCAACTAAATCTTAACTAGGCTAGCTAGCTAGCTAGCTTAACAAAGCTTCTAGCAAGCGATTCAACATCCATTGATACTAATAATATAATAATGTCCTCACATTGGCTTATTGTCTGATGTCATCATTTGTGTCTTACGGTGAAGTGTGTACAGTACATGGATGTACTATGTTCTGTTTATCAGGCCACAAATGAGACGAGAATTAGCGTTAACTGGCTAGCATGCCTGCGTCTGACTCCGCGCCGCCTCCAGAACCATCAATTGCCAGAAACTGCGCTGCGCATTGAGAAAGAAGAGAAGAAGTAAAAGTGGGCGGTCTTGTTCCACATGAGCCAATCAAAGCAGTGGCTGTTATTGTCGACTGCTTTGAAAGGCTGTGATTGCATTATTATGTTTTCATATTATCATCATTTCAGTGGCATGTAATGGTCTTAAAATGACAATGACTTAGTTTTATCACAATTTATTTCTGGGACAAGCCCTGCCTTACTGTTTCATTGTGGCAGTTTTAGGAGCTCGAGAGAATCAAGGTCATCTCTGCCTGTGTTATGTTGATTTTAGCCATTGTTTTTCTAAATGTTATCTCAACACGATACGATCTGTGCAGCACTACATCGCTGGAGAAAATCGCTGGAACCATGTTGAAGATGTTCCATGATGGGGCAGTCAACAAAATCATAATTTCCAATGCAACCACATGTACTTAAACCACAAACAGTCCCATCAGATGGTGCTGTCCATGTCTACGCCAGCATGTGGATCATCTAACTGCAAGTCTAAATAGAAACTGGTGTCGTCGAGTTCACATACAACGCCGCACTAGGATGTTAAAGATTTAAGCGCCTTATGTAACCTCCTGAATTCATCCCGTCTAACCCCTACTGCAGCTACAAGACATACAAGAATAACTCCTCATATAAAATGACCACAGCCATTTGAGTAAAGCCATATGCTGTTCTGAAACACTTTAATGTAGGCCTGCAGCAGAAGCAAATTAAATTGAAACGGGATCATGCCGTTAAAAGGGCAGGGCTCTTATTTTGGACGTGATCAAGACATCACAGCACACCATGCAGCGTCCTGTCCCTCCATTAGTTAAAGTAAAACAGGAGGAATTTTGAGGCCCCCCTTTGAGTCCAGTAGCAGATCAGGACTTGAATGAGACGTCTTAAGATAAGCCCACTGGGTCTTTATTAACATTAACGCCATATGGAGGCGGTTCGGGTGAATTAGGCCGCTATTGACAGAGGACATGATGTGAACGGTGGACAGCTTTCTCCTGTCATTAAGATACACTTTAATTAGAGTTTGACAGTAATCAATTTGAGCCAGACATCGAAGAAAAAGCTACATTGAATAGCCTAAATGTCAAGATGAGACATTTGCACAGACGACCTGGAAACCTTCCAATGGGTGCTATCAATAACTGTTGCACAATCCCTCTTACACCCAAGGGAATACGTACCATTATGTAGTTTAATATCAAACCAGTCGACCTTTGCCGTCTACCTTTTTGATATTTGTGATAGATGAAGAACGCGCTGAGCTTTCACGCAGATTACAGTACATCGTTTGTGTAAATTTAAAAGATGGCATTTGTCAGTTTTCACACTTGCTTCTCATTATAGGTCCTGTAGTTTAACGTTGTCCTTCCTTTAGAAATGGAATAAGCTACAGTTTCCTCAGTAAACCTCTCGCCCTGTGAGAACTCACCTCTGTTACGACCTGAATGAAAAGAGCTCTCTGCCATGTTATCTCTGCCGCTGCCTCTGATTTCACTTTTATGTCTGACTGAAGCTACTAATCATTTGAATCCCATCATAATCTCTAGAATAGTGTTAAGTGTTAACGGCGAAGCGGATGAAAAGCTTACTGTGAAGGAAATGTTCAGAAATGCCGAGCTAATTCCAAAATGTAATCAAAAATCTGCCTTGTTAGTCACTTCTTTTCAGCCGAACGGAAAATTCACTAAATTATTGCAGCCGCGAGCGTAACTAAGCTTCCTGCTACCGCCCCAGTAATTAAATTCACACAAACAGACCTGGAGTTATGGAGATACTGACAAAAAACTGAATGCCACACTCAGTTCAGCCTTTTAAGATCAGAAGAGTTCCGCAGGTTGGATGAGGACATTAAGGCCGTGTTAATGTGTCCCTGTAGTGCGTCGGTGTAACATCTTGGTTATGTACTTCAGTGTGCATCATTACGCTGTTTTATACATACATCCAGGAGAAATCAAAGTGTGCTTGTCCCCCTTTTTTCTGGGGAAGGAATTATGGTGTGTGTTCAGATTTTGTTGAAAGCGCACTCTCCCAGATACTGCTTGACTTTGAGGAAGAAATAAGGACCGCTGTCTGTATCTGAGATGTGAAGCTTTCAGCGGGGACCGAGAGGCACAGAGAGCGCTGTGTCATGTCGCCCAGTGGGTCGAGAAGGATGAGTCAGCAACAAGGACGTTGGATCCGACTCTATATTCTGTCACGACCACTGATGTGAAGGCACGCTGTGACAAACATTCAGGGTGAAAAATATTGTAACGTACTGTAAAGTCATTATTGTATTGCAATGCATAGGGCTGCAACTATTGATGGTCGTCATCACTGATTAAGTGTCAAAAAGTAATAAGTGCCCTTTACAGTTTACATGGCACCAAGATAATGTCTTCAAAATGTGTCCAAGTAACTGTCCAAAACTCAAAAGACATACAATTTACAGACTCTGAAAATTCAGTGTAAATCCGTCTTTCAATGGTTTCCAGCTAGTTTCTAACCTGCAGTAAAAAAAAGGCTTTAAATATGCACTTAAGGGCAACATGAAGGGGAAGGTTTCTTTTATCTATGCTGGTGCTACAGAGTGGAATAAACTGCCTCCTGTAATTAACCCACAAAAATGTCAAATCTCCATGTAAAAGTCATTTTACCACATTGAAATCAGGGGGTTTATGCACTTGTATTTGTCAACTAAAGTAAACTATTCATTTTGAAAGAGCACCGGCCAATGGGGAAAGTCCAACTCCACCGACCAATGGTGTAACTTCATCACTCTCTCGGTTTATAGTGCTGGCTCCTTGCTGCAGTCTAAAACTACTATCATGCACACTACATTGCACATCACTAGACAAGCCGTGACTGAGTTAGTAGAACTTGATAAATTAGCTGGTATCTGCCTAAAGTAGGACATCTCTGGAGCTAAGTGAGCCAGATGATGTATTGATGAATTAGCATGAGATCATTAGCATAATCAGTAGCTGCGCATCAGATCCTGCCTCGCAGATATGGAAACCAAGTGAGGGCGCAGACACGTGTAATTAGTCTGCCTGATTAAAACTCTTTCTGTAAACAATTGTAGCTCGATGAACTGTGAATTAAAGACAGATTATATTTACCGTGGGCGCCCGCGCTCGCACGTTTTTGAGGGACTCAGTCACAGTGCATTTCTCTCACATGAATAATGAATTGAAATTTCACAAATATTTAATAACGACCCAGGATTGGAAACCGCACAAACAAATGTTGCACTTTGCACTGGGGGGGTACATGCAGATGAAATGTAAACTGTATGGTGGTCTGACCGGTGTTTACAGAATGATGACCTGGAGCACTGTGGATGTGTTCCACTGCAGCCAACCATCTGCACTGCTGCTAAATGGATATAAGAAGAGGATGGGATTGATTCCCGCTGCCTTCCTCCTCATTAACAAAACCACTGAGGATGCCAAATCTGAAAACCATGTACGCCATCTATCAACGAGTCAACCACCTCTCACCAGCCTTCTTCTCTAGAAGTGATTCATTCTGGAATAATATGCCTTATGGTCCGAAGATGATGAATTATTGAATGAATTGATGTGAAATCTGGTGGCTGTTTTCCAGTCATCTGTCAGTCACATACATCAACACACCTCCATCATGATTCTTGGCCGTGGTATTTTTTTTCCACAGAGCAAAGCATCAGATCTATGAGTTGTGTACATTTAGGAACACTGTTATAATACCTGTGGTGCTCTTCCTTCTTGTGTACCCGCTGTAACAGCTCATCCAAAATGGACATAGTCTCCAAGACGCCACCCTGGCAGTGACGACACAGCGTAACTCGTGGCACATCCAGACAAAATGGTGGCTGGGGCGGCTGCTCAGTGGTAGACTGGTTGTCTTTTAACTATATGATCCTAGGTCCCTACTATCTGCATGTCAAAGTGTGTGAGGGACACACTGAACCACAAGTTGAAATTTGACCTTCCTTAGCCCATGCATACATGTACCTGTATGTATGTATGTATGTATGTGACCATTGAAATAAAGTTGAAGTATTTTAAAACCAGAATGAGTCTAGGGTTGGCTTTCACCTACTGGTGATCAGCATAAGCCGAACCGGGGCGAGGTCAGGGTCAATCACTCCTGGTGTAGTTGAGCCGAGGAGGAGGGGCAAAGTGTGTTTACAAACCGCAACTGAAAAATCTCACTCTGCCTTTAAAGCCTTTCAAACCAAAGTATTTCTCCTAAATATGAAATAATCTCAACTAAATAAGAGTCAAATAATAAAAGTACAATCCGGAAAAAAATGCTTCTTGGGTATTATTTGTATTATTTGATTTGCTTCATCGGGACTGTGTGGGTGTGATTTAATCACATTTGATTGACAGCGGCCTGGAATCCGACTCAACACTTTTTGATAACTCAGCCCCGCCCACATCAAGCCTGTGAGAGAAGCAACAGAAATACAGAAATATGTCATCGGCTCTACATGAACACAAATGTTCATGTAGAGCCCCATCGCAGTAAGACGGTGTACTCAATTAATCAGTATGTTGGCTTTAGTGCCTTGCAGATACATGTTAGCAGAACCTGTTGAAAGAAAAAGGTAAAAATGAGTGTGCATCGTTGCTCCAGCAGTGACAGCCATGGCTGTAACCATAACCACCAATCCCGCTGTTACGTTTATGGATCGTCTGCGTAGAGGAAGATGGAGCCTCGTCTTCTCGTTTTAATGCATCCTGTCCTTCTCTTCTCTTGCAGTTGGAAAGACGTCCCTGATCACACGGTTCATGTATGACAGCTTTGACAACACGTACCAGGTAAGGTGCTGCACAGAGGACAGATTTTGTCTCTAATGATCAATTTTGTCCCATTGATCGTCTTTCCTTTCACAGTGAAACGTAGTTTTACATCGATCAAACGCAGGACAATCAGGGATTTCTCAGAAATAGCTTTTCTTGTGTGTGTGAAAACTAGGAAGTAAGTCGCCAACATGACTGTTACATAAAGCAGACACCTTTGCACTGAACACCAAGGCCCTCAAGCATCACTACTTCCAACCCTGTTCTCTCTAAAGCAGCCTAATCTCACCCGTCGTCCTAAAACACAATACTGCTTTTGCAGCCCGTGGGACTTGCAGAGGTCTTTGCAAGCGTCTGCAGACGGGCAGAAAATAAAACCTACAGTATTATTGCTTTGTAAGTATCTGCTTGTATTGTAATAAAAAAGGAATTAAAAATAAATCTCACCAAGCTACTCTGCCCTCCTTCTCATATAGTTTAGAGAGTGAGTGTTAGCGTCTCTCAGCTCACTCTGTGGCTCTTTTATGAGGGAATGTACAGTGTTATGAGCCGGTGCATTGTATGAACAATCATAAATACATCAGTATATGAGAGCGCTGAACGTGCAGAAGAGCTACATTTTGCTTCGAGTAAGAAATCACATGAATACTTTTGTTACCCAAAACCTGAACCTCCTCACCTTCTCCGACTGTACAGTTTTAATTTGAGGAGTAGTTGCCCTCATTTAATAACAGCTGTGAGTTGGAAAAGACATTTCAATCAGTCATAGAATTGGCCAGCAGGCCAGTCGAGTTAATCATGTTCTGCAGCCTCTTGGTCCTTGTAAAGCTCGAGACGTGCGGCTTCAATCTCTCCAGCCCAAGCGTTAATCTGGCGCTGCCTTTAAATCAACTACAGTGGTCTCTGTAGATTGCCTCACCTGCTCCCTCTAATTTGACTTTCTTGTCCTCTTCAGTATAAATAAAACTTACTCTTTATCTCCAGGTATGAAAGTGTATCAAATGAATAGGGAAATTTGGGAAGTATGCTTATTTCCAGAGGGTAGTTGGTGGATTTTATTACCTTTTGACAGAGCTAGCTGTCTTAGTGCTAAGCTAACCAGCTGCTGGCGGTAGCTTCACAATTAACAGACAGATAAGAGAGAGCTATTGATACTCTCATCTAACTCTGTGCCCGTTTGCAAGTTGGCATATTTCCCAAAATGCCACATCTGCACTTTGAGACAGATGCACAGCATGAAGAGCTAGAACATGGTTGAATATATTGCTCAGCTTGTTATAAGTACTATATTACCGTTGTTGCTGCAAAGACCTGTTTGGTCTTACTAATGCATCCTGCTAACCCCCAAAAAAGGAAAAAGAACAGAACATGTCTCTATTCTTCAGTGTTTGCACGAGTACTGTGCTGCGCTGTAATGAGATTTGAGCGGCTCGTTGTGTGTGGATTAAGTTGTCTGTGTTGTCTGTGTGATGCTGCGCTTTCACAGTTGCAGCTGTATCCTCTTATATTTCTACACTCGTAAGTCATGAAAGACTACAGAGCCTGGACGGTTAGGGCTCATGTCTTTGTGTTGTTAAGCTGCTGAATCTTCATCATGGGTTGTCGTTTCTTTGAACATCTCTTTGTCACAAATTGCTGTGGAACAGGCTTATATTTGGGCAAAGTTGGCTGCGGACTCAAAGGCTGGGAAACAGAGTTATTGTCCCAGCTGTTTACCCAACATCTTACCTCATCCGTGTCTCTACGGTGAGAGAAGAAATGAATCTGTTCATTCATTCTGTTTTTCGCTTGATGAGTCGCTGCTGGTAGAATGGAAAGATGCCTCTACTGTACATTTTAAAGTCTGTTATTAGTACTTTACCTCGGTGTCTCAGAGTCATAACTCAGATCTAAACACACAGACACGATACGCATATTTAAACTTCAGTGTGACTTAGAAATCATGAGGAGAAAAAACACTCCTCATAACTTCAGAACCTGAGAATCATCACGTTTTTCAGTTTTCTTCAGACTCTAAGTAAACCAATGATGTCTGTACAACAGGATCTGCTTGTTGATGCATCGGCACACTTTTAATGGTGCCAATGTGCCAAAATGTAAACGAACAAAGGCTGAAAAGTTGAGGCCTGCAGCGTAACTCTCTGAATCCATGGCAACAGTGCACCTCCTGTTGATATTCCCCAAAAGATTGAACCGTAGCTCCAAATGTTCGAGCCTGATTATCCTCCAAATAGAAGTAAGACAAAGAATAATAATAGGAGTGACAAAATCTGTTAATATTAACGTCTTTGACTAAGGCTCCGAAGGTCGGGGTGGAGTCGTGGCGTTAGAGGGAGTAGATGCAGTCTTCTGCGTGTTTTATGTGTTATGACTGTACTGAGATTAATATCTAGAAGTACAGCCTACAATGCACGGGTAGTAAATCTGACAGGATCATTTTCAAAGAGCAGCACACTCCTAAGTACCACTACCTGCAGTGAATGTGGGCGTGCGCTGCTGCCTGCAGTCTGCCCCGCTCCAAGGCCGCCGCTGTAACTCCCAACATCGATGCATCTTGATGAATTAACCGCTGTGATATCCGACAGCCGTCAAAGTCGGTGCTGAGCATCCGGCCATTTTAAAGTGGGCAGGCCCGACAGAGCGCTCGGTGGACAGATGCCCGGTAGATAGCATCTGCTTATTTAATAATGTCCCCATATGCTGTTTAATGCCAGTCTCTGCCCCGCTCTATTGTAATAGTCTGTGCACCACGACGAGCAGCAGCCAGGGAGGAATATGGAAATCAGTTGCTTTGTATTTCTATGTAAAAACAAAGCCATTTGAATCCAGTGCTTTAACCCTTCGTCTACAAAACCAGTCTCTTCATTCCCTCCTTACAGTCGCCTTCTTGTTTTTATTTTACATTTATTTCCAAATAGTGGATTCATGATTTTATTATGGGTGCCACAACCCCTGCTTTGGAGCCGTAAATCAAAGCCAAAGCTCAGTCACCTAAAAGGTGTACCTTCTCTCCTGTGTGTGTGTGTGTGTGTGTGTGTGTGTGTGTGTGTGTGTGTGTGTGTGTGTGTGTGTGTGTGTGTGTGTGTGTGTGTGTCTCTTAATGCCTCTTCTCTTTCCTTCCCCGGCTCAGTGACAGGTAGGGCGTACAGTTTATTTTTTCTAACTCCAGAGACCTTTGAGTATTAATATTAAAATGCTACGTGCATTAGCTCAGTTTGAGTGTTTATGCCGCTGCTCGGGGGGGGGGGGTTACATTTGCCCAGTGACGGTGGAGAGATGTTGTGAGCATGAAGGAGACGTCAGTGTTTCCGGGGCCTGCATACCAAGTCACCGCACCTTTTTTATTGTTTTCATGCAGGTTCAGCTCTTAGATCCGAGCACATCCAGTCCAGTCCTTTTTTTTGCAGTGAGAGCAGCAGTGTATTTAGAGAGCGAGGGCCCATCAGGAAGGTGAAACCGAGCGTGGTAGTGGCTTCAGTCAGCAGGCGGACACAGGCGAGGCGAGCCAGATTTGCTGCCTATAAAGCAGCAGACTCCCATCAAGCAGCCACCCAGCCGAGAGAGACGGAGGCAGGCGTCCTCTCTGCCTGGCGGCACATGCTAAAGGGCTCGCAGCCCTCCAGAGGCAGAGCGCTGTCGTCAGCCGCGGTGGAGCTGTCAGTCAGGCCTGGCCACCAGGCTGTGACTGCATCTGTCTGCTCGGCCCAAACGCTCTGATATTCAGTGTAGCAACTGGCGAATCTGATTTATTGGTGATTAAATAGAAATGTAGAATGTGACAATTTAAATCTTTCATTTCACAAAATTAAAAAAATGTTTTAGTTTGCAAAAAAAAATGTCCCACATAATCGATCAAATATGTGTTACTCTGTTTGAGTAAACGACATCAAACTGAAATGATGTGAAAATCATAATTGCTTACATCAGTTTTATATGAAAAAGGCAGCTATTGTGAAGATTTGCTCCTTTTCATTGTCTTCTGTGATGGTAAATTGAACATGTTTGGGTTTCTGACTATTTGTCAGAAACCACAAGAACTTTGAAGACGTCAAATTGGTGTGATGGTGTATTTTTCACTATTTCCTGACGTTACATGGCGTTAGACCAAGCAATTAGTCTATTGTTCGGGGAAAGCAATGCTGAATAAATCATCAGTCGCTGCCCACAAAACAGGATTTTCTTCAGCTTAAAGATAATGCATTTTAGATAATAGAGACAGAGTATCAGAACTTATTTTAATACACATTTATATTCTCTGTGGAGCTGCAATAATTTGTCAAATAATTGATTAATCAAAAACAGAAAATACATTTTCAGCAATTAATCGTGTAAGTCAATCATCAAGCAGAAAATGCCAAACTCTGGTTTCAGCTTCTGAAATGAGTTTGCTGCTTTTCTCAGTATTATATAATTGTAAATTCAAACAGTTTGAAGACGTCACCTTGACCTTTGTCAGAGCTAAACCTCTGTTGTCTTCTTTAACTGTATTTAACTCTATTGTAGCCTGAGTGACAAGTTCTTCTCTGCTGGATTGGTTCACTTCAAAATAACGTACCCATAATGATTTGTGACATGAGTAAAATGACTAATTATGAATTTGCCCCGGCACTACTCACTCTACTGTGGTTACAAATGTATCAAGCTGTAATGGTGACGTTCTTCATACATTATATACACAGCCTGCTGTCTGACGGAGAAGGCCTAATCATAGACTCATCTATTCCCTCTTGTGCTGGCAAGTACATTTTTTTTTCTGCGTGCTCACAAACTGCCATCAAACACGGCGCTGTGAGCAAATAGCCAGCAAGCTCACTGTGACTCATGTCTAATGGCTTAACAGAGTCCAGGCCAGATGGAGGACCGTCAAAGTCCTGGTGGGAGCAGCAGTGGTGGAAGAAGTGTTCAGATTCTCTACTTGAATAAAAGCAAAAATACCACAACTAGAAAAAAAGACATCGACTCACAATCAGCCGCCCTCTCTGTGTCGTCTCGCAGACGCCTAAGCCACGCCCCTAGCTGCCAGTAGCTCCTCACAGGGAGGCTGATTGGTCCGTGCTCTGCCTTACCGGACACAAACATGGTACTTGAAGCCTGAAAAGAAGTCCCAAACATCCTTTCTCCTCACTGTACTCGAGGCCCACTCCATCATTGCGGTGTCGTGCTCACTGCTGAAACACATTAATCACACTTCCTCTCAGAATCCACCAAAATAAATAGTGTTCTAGTAAACTACAATTTCTCTCTGAATGTGAATGTTAACACATGAAGAGTTAATGTCATGGCCAAATCACTAGTGGAGTACACTTCCACATGTGTCAGTCCAGTAATGTTTCCAGTGCCTACAATTCCATCTGGTTGAGCGTCGTTGGTATTTGTCAGGAAATGTCTCACATTACTGTGATTTCCATCTTCGCTGCCTCAGAGTACCAGCTGAGTCATCATGCTAGAGTGCATACAAACCCAGTGTAACACCTACCCTGCTACCATTACCTGCAGGATTGCTCTATAGTGTGATTGTCACAACTACCTATAACTAATTGTCTTTGAATATTTACTGATTGCCTGTGACGGGCTGTGACTAACTGTTATTTTCTTTATTGCTTCATCTTTAATTAATTAATTAATCTGATTATTTTCCTTCTCTTGTTAATTTATCGTTTTGTGTATAAAATGAGGAGAGATGCCCATCATATGTTACTAGAGCTCAAGGTGACAGTTTCACTTTATTCCGTCTGATCAGCAGTCCCAAAGCCAAAGCTTTTCATTTTACGATGATGATCAACAACTAAAAGCATCACATCTCTGAAAGAGGATCGTTAGATGAAACCAGGCTGTCTATGTTGTAAAAAAAGGTGCAAATATTTTTGAAAGTGGTGCTACATGACAAGAGAAAAACAGAGAAAAAGGGCTGTGGTATTCTCTTTTGCTAAAAAGGTTTATTAACAAAGAACACAAAAACTACAACACCCATAATGCACAGCGCCCCTCCCAGGCCTCTCCCCCGGGCCACTACTGTTAGAAAGGCTTGACCAGAGCTTGGTGATACAAATCTGGTTTAACATTGCAAAGTATCCCTTAAATAACACATTTATTTATAACACATGGTTGCTTTATTAAGAAACCCTGACTCGTCATAGTGTTGCATTATGTGGATTCAATGTTTTCCCATCACCGTCAGTGGGATTTATACTCTTAAATTCTATTGTGCGATGGACCAAATGACTCTTAATGTCAAAATCAATTCATATAACGACGATTTCACTTGTGAAAAACGTATCATAAGACCAATATCTTAAGGCCATGTTCAAGTAAGAAAAACACACATTTAGGATCTAATGTGAGGGAAATCCCTGAGATGTGTTAAAGGACGTGGCCCTGGTCCCTGGCACAATGAGCCAGAGAACCACGGCCTGTCTTCTGACAATGTGCGGTAGTTAAAAATGTAAAAGGAATATGAATAATTTCTGGTGATCTAATGCGTTCATGTATAACTGCTTCTATTTTTAAAACTGGGGCCAGAAAGAGCCTTCAGCACCTCTGCCATGCCGCAGGAAAAACCGCAGCCACATCTCCATGCTTTCAACTCCATTGTGTCAATTAAGTCACTCCAATTCAAGCTACTTTCAAGTGACCCAAATTTTAAGTTAAAAAAGTTATTTTAATGGGCAGTGATTGTTGTTGAACACTTTTTAAGCATATTCTACCAGAATAAGTAGCGGATTTCGATGATACAGCCAAACAAGTGTTTTGTTTCTCTCTCTGACTATAATCTTGTATCAGTTCTTTGAGGCGGTTTATGTCCAGCCTAGCGGTGCCTGCTGTGGCTGAGTGTAAGGGAAGAGTATAAGTGACGTCCTGTCTTCATGCCAGATTCTCTGAGCCACTGTCGGAGCTGCCATCGCCAAGGAAACGAGTGCGTGATCAAGCTGCTGATGCCCACTTCGGTCAGAGTGGGTGGTACTGCAGACAACACACAAACCCACCTGCATACATCACAGATGGGTGCAAATGTATCTTAGCACAAATATAATGGAGCAAAATAAAGCTGGACGTGCGACACGAGCAGGAAGCCGCGTCCTCGGCAGACAGGTGATTCCCCGTCGGCCAATCAGAGCGATCGGACACCTGCAGTACGTGCTCCAGCTGGCCGGTGCTGGAGTTTGCCTGCCGGGGTCACACAGGCACCCGCCACCGTCGAGCCATCTACAATCTCACACACCAAACATCTGGATGCACAGCATAACATCTGCCTTAACCAGCTTTCATTACAAGTATCATTCCTTATTTCTCTTTTGTTTTGAGAAATATTTAAGGCACATCCACTCTTAATAGAGTATAGGGACGATTTTCCAACACGTCAAAAACTGAACGGTTCTGGCATAAAGAAAATAAATAATAATTCAGTTGCACAAACAAGCCCAGCTCTGCAGTTAAACATTGAATCTCTAGGTTTTGATTTGTACACGCCGGAGCGGCCGATGATATCACGGCAGGCAGCTGAGCAGAGAGCCGTGGGCTTGGCTGAGGAAAGTAAACATCCATTGAAGAGGGAACACACGGCGCCATCTGCCTCGTGACACAACAAGGGTTATCATTAGATTGTTATAACTGGGTATTGTGATTTGAAGCAGTCCATTTGAGTATGAAAACCATGCTGTTCTGATTGTGTTTCCACACTGATAGCTGACAAACGGTCGTCATTCCCAAAGACTAGGTCGGGGTCCACAGGCTGGCCGCAGGAGATTTTATTGGGGTCGCAGAATACATTTGCAGAATTTCCTCCAAAGTCTTTTATTCAACATTTATATCTGCAGAGGGAGCCTGAATGATCATAAACTTCTTATAATTGTCGCCTACTTAAAACATTTAATTAAGAGCCTGTTAACTCTGTCGAAATGCATCTCATTTAAAGTGCATGTGTTTTCAATACCACATGCATAAAACTAAACGTACATCTCTTCTAAATGGCTGCTTTGCCTATTCAAGATCATAAAAGGTGATGCAGAAGTGACAGGTCAGTAATATCAGTAACGTAATTCACTCTTCTCCCATTTATACATAAGGACTCTTGTGATTTGGGTCGCCACAGTTCGCCATTTTTCTAAAAAGTGGGTTGTTTATCTTCAACTATTTTACGTGACTGACTTAAAAAGTATTACTCAGACTCCGACTAGATTAGCTGCTCGACGATGACAACATCGGAGCCCATAAAGCTCTTTGGTTTCAAACTACGGGGGACAAGTTGGCCCAAAATACACAACATGAGTGAACAGAAAAAAAGCTTGAGAAACACAGCTGGAGCCTGCTCCCCTTTAAAAAGAAAAAAGACTGCATTTGATGAAGGTTTTCTCAGAGTTGAATCAACAGTCGTGCTGTTGTATTGGATTGCATTACAGTATAGAGGTGTTCATTACAACCCTCCATGAGGCGATGTTATGTGATCAGGACTGTAATGAACCGTGGATCTTACAGTCATCTGTCCTCTTGTCTCCCTTTTGCATCTTTAACTTGCATTATTCAGCTCCTCGGTAAATACTGTGTTCTTTGCTTTCGGAGGGATTTACATTTATGCTGACCCAAGGATATCTTCTTTCCCTAAAGGCCACAATTGGAATTGACTTCCTGTCGAAAACCATGTACCTGGAGGATCGAACGGTAAGAAGCCTCAGTTACAGCTGTACAATGTCATGACGTGTAATGTGTCAGCGGCGGGTTTTTTCCTGCTCGTTTCTACAATAATGCACGAGCTCACTGATGAACAGCGATGTGTAGATGAATGCAATGTGTCTGCATGTCTGTTTACCTCGAGGAGTCTTTTCATACAGCAGTACGACCTTGGATGTGTCATCACGAGGAGTCCACTCATATAAATAATGAGTGTGAACCTCGCGCTGAGTAACCTCAGACGCACATCTGTTTGTGCCATTATTGTGTTGTGTGTGTGTGTGTGTGTGTGTGTGTGTGTGTGTGTGGAGGGAGCCGACTGTTTCGGGGCTCTCTGACTATCTGAATAATCTCAGTCTCCTCAGCTGTCTCTCTCTGAACCCCAGGTGAGGTTGCAGCTCTGGGACACAGCGGGACAGGAGCGCTTCAGGAGCCTTATCCCCAGTTACATACGGGACTCCACTGTGGCTGTGGTGGTCTACGACATTACAAGTCAGTGTCCCTTATGACATATTTGAATATCATAACATCTTTTCTTTTTTTTTTACCGCTTTACTGTCAACACAGGTAACCAGAGTTCACCTTTCGCTTACTCAAAGGCCAAAACCTTCACTGGCTCAGATTTGACAAATGTCTCTTTGATATTTCCCAAAAGAAAAGTTGGATCCACTGCACATTGAGATGAGACTTACTGCTTCCCCCTTCTCTAATTCTCTTAAGGTGGCAATCCTTAAGCTTTCATTCCTGGTTGATTAAGTGGTAACAGCAAATGCAGTTAAATACTACAGGTCCAACAACACCGGGGGCAGCAGAACAATCTATCGTTGTTAGAATTAAGAAGTCGGGCAATATTTGGCCTTTTTCTATTATTCTATGTGATGATCAACCGTCTTTGACCATCTTTGAGTTTGCCACTTTAAAGGCTCTTAGCTACATGTCCTGTGTTCTTCTTGGAGAAGCAGAAGCTGAAAGAGAGAAGGTTCGATGATGACGCCCTTTATACTTTATACATTAACGCCTTATAGAAAGAACCGTTTATCCTGAATACATCGCCTGGCTAATATATTCTGCTTCACGGTAGTCACGAAGTGAAACGGCGTATTCAACTGTAGATTTTAGAAGGTGGTCTTTGCTCATCCATAGAGGTAAAACCATGTAATATCCAGTATTGTGAGGAATTACTATCATTTTCCGTGACAGAATGACATTTATTCCCTCTCGAATCTATCTGGCTTTTATTTAATCGTTTAAAAGAGCAAATTACACTTGATGTAATATGGCTGCCCTCAGGTAGTGGATTTTATTACTGACTTTATGGAAAAAATTATGGGTTACCATCCCCCAAAAGCATGCTCTTTTTTTTCCACCCTGAAAAAGACGTGGGGCCTGTCTCATCAATTCCCCAGTCCAAGAATACAATACGACTCTAAGTCTGCATGTCAGCAAGTCTGCATACTCAATAGACCCGGCAAGGTCAAAGGGATTTATGAAGAACCTCAACATGCTACAGAGCCGTGCACGGATTTACCGTCCATCAGCTCATATCTTAACATCAGGATTTGTGAGATTTGTTTCTTGAATTAATATCTTAGCAGCAGCAGGTAAAACAACATGTTGGATACATTTTTTATCCGCAGATTGTTTCCTGCCAGTGTTTAGAAATCGGGATGAAAGGTTAATAGATTTGTTTAGAGCAGTAGCAGCAGGAGACGTGTCAGCGCACTGAATGTTGCTGCAGTTGCTCAAACCGCATCTTTAATTTGACTCCGCTTCGTCTTCCCTCCTCGACAGATGTGAACTCGTTCCAGCAGACGTCGAAATGGATCGAGGACGTGAGAACAGAGAGAGGAAGTGATGTCATCATCATGCTCGTCGGCAATAAAACAGACCTGGCAGATAAGAGGTGTGTATGTCACAGACGAAGCCTGCCTCCTGCAGCAGCACCTGCATCGCGCTTTTGTCTCTTTTTTTTTAGTCAGCATCTCCTTTCATGTCTTGACACCATGGCAACCATGATGTGCAGTGTCAGTCCGTCCGTCAGTGGGAACATTCAGCCGAGAACAAAACATCTGACTCCCTGCAGAGGAGATGGTTTGATTAGATGTCGGAGCATCTTGCTGAATAAATCTGTATGTTAATGAGACAGAACTGATTATCTTGGGACCAAAATAACTCCTTCATTTAACATGAAGTTAATATAATGCCACCTCAGTCTCATATGAAGACAGGTATGAGAAATGAACATTTGCTCTATTATATATCAAATATCGAAGTGAATGCACTCATAAGCGTAACAGGTTATGTTTAGTGTTGTCATAGTAATTATGGTGGAACGTTAGGCAACTCAGCTGCTCGTATTGCTCTGAAAGGGGGAAATGATTGCTCGCTTGTTGAAAGGACTCAGTGGTTCAGCCCCTGGTGACACTCGAGCAATCAGGACCGCTGCGCACAAAGGAATTATTTTTTCATACACATAATGTACGTATATAATTGATACAACTCTATAGTGAGGAAAGGGTGAGAACATGCCGATGTTTAATATAGCTGAGGAGGAGAAAGAAATTGATTTGAAACAGATGAGATGACACGCAGCAGAAATATACAGCAGTGGAAAATAAAGGGAGAATTGAACCTTAAAATAGCTTGTGCCAAAATGCATTAATGGTGTATTCTCTTTGCTCGAGATGGAATACAGATGCAAAGTCATCAGTAAAATGTCTTTAGTTCCACTGTTGCTTCCTGTTTTCATGTAAAAGTCCTAATCCTGACGTCTTTTAAGAAGTGTAGGAAATAAGCAGAATTTGATTGATTCTGTTGGATTCTGTTTTTACCTGGAAGTCTCTTGTGTTGCATTATCTTTTTTACAAGACATAACCATCCACAAAGGCAGTGTGGAGTAGTTAACACAAATAAAAGACACGCGCTATTAATGTACTTTATTCCTGCATATGTGCAGCGACTGCTTAAGCCCTGTGTGTTTCTGCCTTGGCGAGGTTTGCGCTCCAGAACGTGATTTAGAGAAACGTTCGCATGCTAACACACTAAACTAAGATGGTGAATGTGGCAAACATTACACCTGCTAAAGAGCAGCATGGTTGTTATTTAGAGCATGTCCACGTTGGTATTTAGCTCAAGAGTAACGCTGTGCCTGAGCCAAGGCTACTGAATGGAGGCTGGGACACGGCCTTGAGCTGTGGGATACGACACATGATGCGCACCGTTCCAGCAGATGGCGCTAGAAATAAAGGGACGGTGTCCGCTCAAGCGCTCCTTGGGTGCGCTCGGCCTGACAGAACCTTTTGGGTACGCTCGAATGGATGGCGGCCTATATACAAAAAAGCATTTGTTCCTGGTCTTTCAAACATACAACATACATCAAGAGTACTCATTAGTTGTCATTAGTAGCATATTTCTGAGCATAAGTCAGGAGTCTTGACAAAATCTTCATGTGGTCCAGTAATCTATCTTTCTTCTGTGTTATTGCTGTTCTCTTGTCTTGTCCTCTGGGACATCCTTTGTCCTAGTTTTTACCAAGTCAACACTTTGCTAAAACAGCTGACCACCTACTTTCTGGTCTGGTCGACTGATCTCGGTGTCATTTTAAGGAAACAGTGGGCCACCGTGGTAGATGTTGGTGTGGTAGCGTGGGTGGTGTAGAGTGATTTGGTTTGATCCTCTTGCATAGAATCAGATTACATCCTGTTCTTCGGGTTTGTTGAAGTGTTCAGGGGAGAACGATCTCCAATAACGTGTCCTCATGTGGTGAGTAATCGTGCATAAATCATCACACATAATTGAATTCCTCTTGTCAGCATCATGTGCCCGCGCAGCATCAGTAACATCTCCATCATTAACATGTTGAGGACGTCGAGGAGCAGCAGAAAGAAGTTGCCATTGGCATTCTTGTGTCTTGAGAAACAACGTGTCACTGACTGAAGGGCATAGGAATATTGCTGGGGACGGCAGTTTACAAGATGCATCTCGCCGGATCTGTCGATAAATGTTCATGGCTGCCATGACAACAGACCAAAGGCAAGAGCTTTGGTTTTTGAGATTGTGAAAGTACAGTCAGGCTGAGTATCCCGTCTGTTTCCACAATGTAGCAGGGAGCATCTTTAAGATGATATCAAAGCATATGGAAGCCCAAAGGGGACTTTATTGAAATAACAATGTAAACAGCAATAATCCAATTATCATTGTCACAGAGTTGTGTGTTCAATGACCGTAAAGGGATGAAAATAGAAAAGCTGTTTCTAAAGTTGTACCACGCTGTACGGTCGACAACATTCAAACTTTAATTCACATTTTATAATGTAAGAGCAACAAAACAATGTCCGCTGTACGGCAGGCTAAGTTGTAGGAAATGAAAGGTCAAGTGTTGTTTTCATTTTTAAACATACATTTATTTTTAAATATATTTTTTTTAAACAGAAAATCAGTTGTTTTCATTGTTTTCATTGCATTTTCATTTTCAAATTTGAATCAACATTTGCATGCTGTCCGCTGTAGAACAGGGCACGACTTTGAATATGAAATGTCGAACAGCTTTTCCTTTTTCATTTCAATCTACGCACAGATGTGTATGTGAAAATGCAATAATCAATAAGAATAAATAAAGGATTATTGCATTTAAATGTTATACTTAAATAGCACACATATGTGTAGAATTATAATGCTATTGGGGAAGAGTCCCCTATAGGTTTCCATTAAAAGCAGGACTACCTGAGCTGTGATACTAATCCACAGCAGCTGTGGCTTTAAATGAAATTATTTAGAAAATGTTAGACTCCAGAAAAACAGTGAAAACAGTGAACTGAAAACTACTGAACCGTTTCACTTTCATGTATAGGTCATTTATGACTGCAGTTCAGATGTGTCTTAATGGGGTCTGGAAGTTAAAACTCCAGTAAATGTTCTCTGGTAAAGAAGTTAAGGCTCTTTATGCGTGAACATAACCGCTGCAGCTTCTCTTAATTGGCTCCTTCCTACCGATGAGTCAGCCTTATCGCTGTGTGTATGAGCCTGACAGGTTTTTGCCCAAATCAGTGCAGAAAAAAAATTATATGAATTTATTCCTATTTTTTTTAACTACAGCACCCCACCGGTTTTTTTTTATCTCGTGCAAACGTGGTTGAACCAGTAGATGTTGCTCATACAAGACATGATGAATGTTGCTGTCACTGTGGGCACGGTTCCGTGTTTTTGGCGGCTACTCATCATGTCAGAACTGATAATGACGAGTCTATTTGGATTCACTATGTGACAACGTCAGGATATACACCAGATGAAAAAGGATAAGTAGCGCGTGTGCATCGTATGTCAGTGTCTGAGGACATGACTTGGCACCTGATCTGACAGCACTGTAAATAACTTGGCTGACATTGAAAAATGACTTGGAACACCTCAGTGAGGAGAGATACAAGTCTGGCAGGGATGGACTGTGTTTTTCTCAGGGTCTGTTTCTAGCTGTCGGTGTCTCTGGACTTAGTTCCATTGTCTTCCACTTGATCAGCCCTGACACATCTAACCCCGCCTCAGACACCGCTGAGAGGAAGCAGAGATGTGAGGGCTTTGCGTTACTCTGATATGGTGCAATGTGGTTAAGTTGCTCCAGAGCAGCACCTCCGTCAGCTGGGCTCCCTCTTTGTGTTGTTGGTTTTGTTCATACATGGTGGAGCTTCTCCCAATGCTAAGTACCGAGGGGAGTTGGAGTATTCACAGTTTAGGTGCTGCAGAGTCCCCGGAGCCCTGGATAAGAGAAACCAAGTATGCATCGTACACCAGGCAGCATCAACCGGCAGGAGCTTGATGTGCTGCACGCTGACTTTTTCTATACTGCTGCTGCAATACTTTGGTGGGTAGTTTTCAGTTACGGTTTACAGCTGCTGAACTAGAGCAGCATTAGCATTCATTTAGCTATTCGGCAATTGTAAGTCCAATACTTGCAGCTTTCGCTGTGTTTCTGTCTCCACTTATTCCTGAGGGGAAATGTCAGGTTCTTTTGCAGCTAAACGCTCCACTATGTTCACCAGCTAGCCGCTAACCATGTCTGTCTGCGGTTTGGTGCTAAGCCGCTAGTGCACTGTGGATTCATCAGAGTTCTCTCACTGGGAACAGCTCCCTGCTGCTGCTGAACCGAAGCAGTGAAGTTTGGGGCCATAAGACTAAAACTATGAAAGCTAAAAAGATCTGCAGAGCTGAGTAATAATTCTCTGTGGGTTGGTAACTATGGGCTGGGATGTTATAATTTGATCCCTTATATATATATATATATATATATATAACATTTCTTTTTCAATCAACACTTGAAATGATGAAGTCACTTGCAGATGACAAGGTAGTACAAAATGTAAACCATACTTTCATTTTTACCTCTTTACTTAAGATTTCATTAAACTTTTACAAAAAAATCACTAAAGCAGTTGGGTAGATAATAACAATAATAACAATAAAACAAAATTTAAATCATACCCTCTCTAAACTAAAGAAGAAATCTGGTTTGAATATATTAGTGCAGCTCTGAGTGAAGAATCAGACTATTTAAAAACAATGAAAAGGCCTCCATAGGGATGTATCATTACCAACTATAAAGTTAAGACAAGTTAATGCCCTCTAGGAGAGTACAACATGAAGATTAAATTGATCTTTTTGTTATGCTCGAATTCATAATGACGCTTCTTTGCATTTACCTTTTAGAAGAGATGTGATCACCAGTGGCTAAAGTAAGAGCTGCTCTAGCGGCATGAACGTTGCTAGGATGCTACATACTGTATTTCACACCCATTTGTTGTCTGATGATGAATAAGCCTCGGCGGTGTTTAAGTTGGAACTCAAAGACGAGTGCATCCAGAAATAGCCTCAGCAGCACTGGTGCACCTCTGTCAGCTGGAGATATTATGTAAATACATCTCCAGTGTTTTCTCTTCTCACTTCTTTTTCCTCACCTCACAGAGACTGAATCTCTCTTTCTTCTGTGCTGTGATGCAAAGGAGGAGCTCGATGCTGCTCTGTTTGAGGCTATACGCACAACGGGAGAAGTTGTTGTTGTGGGTATGTTTAGACTGGCGTTACAGCCAGTTAGGGGGTTAGTTAAAAGTAAAAGTTATTTTGTGTGTACACGGAGGATGTCCTTTGTGTTAAGAGGAACATTCCGGCTACGTCATTGTCTTCTCTGCAGACTAGCGGCAGGTTGATTCAAGCCGGGCGTCTTAACGAACCCGCTGCTGCGCAGTCAGCAGAACTGCTCTGATCTCTCCGCTTGCGTTAATGGACACCTGACACAGAGAGAGCCAAACAGACGCTGCCAGATTCATTAAAGCGGGATGCAAATTGGCCGTTATTAATGTCTCGCAAGGCAATATAATGAATCATTCTCAGTCATTAGCTAATTAAGTCTGGTGTATCCTCACTAGCCTAGAATAACAGGAGCTTCAGCTGCAGATAGTGAGCTTTACTGCGAGTCTTTGTCCTGCGTCCGCTTGTCTCTGTTGTACGTCGATGTGAGGAAGTCATGCCTCCGCTTCGTGCCCACGGACTGTAAACTGCTTGCTATTATTTTGTAATGCATTCATCTGCAACGTTTTGATGATAACTCCCCTCTTCTTCCCAGGCAAATCACAATTGAGGAAGGCGAACAGAGGGCCAAAGAGCTGAGCGTCATGTTCATAGAGACCAGCGCCAAGACGGGTTACAACGTCAAACAGGTGAGTTCGCCTGTCTGATGATTACATCTGTCTTCAATAAAGAATCCCAGGCCCTTCTGGTTGACTCATGCTGTTACAGAAATACCGTCATAGATTATGGAAGTGTTTTTTCTGAAGCATGCATGATTGGTGTAAGTACACTTCTATACCTAAGTGCCTCCCGGATGGCAGAACAGCGTCTGAACCCCCCCGTGGGGACCCGCTCACCAAAACATTGCTCCATATGGCTAGTGGTCAAAACCTCCACAGGGTACCTTTTAAAGGTCTCTTGTTTTTCATATAAATACCTTACTCATAGTAGTATAGCAGTTTTCCCTCCATGCTGCCACTACTAGCATCTGACCAAGGCTGAGTTGTCCATGTATTCATTCATTTTAGTGACATTTAATTAATAAATGTTGAGAGAAATTAGTGGGTTCCAGATACAAAGGGAAACGGGGCCCGGTCCGACAGCAGCGCTTTGTCTCTGAGCAGATGTTTGTGGTCGCAAACAACGACTGTCTGTTGAGTTAATAAGTAGCGAGACGAAGGCGAGCTGCATTGTGTCCGTCAGTGAATGGTGTTGCTGGCAGGCGCCTCTCTCAGACAGAGGAGGCTATTCTTCACCTTACCTCTGACAGCGAAATGCCAGGAAGGAGCAGAGTGGTGCGAAACCTTTAAGACAAAGGTCACAGTGCTGCCTCCGAAGGCCGCGGTGTCAGCGCGATCCACCGAGATGACGTGTCAGCATCAATTCCACTGGAAGATGTGTCAAATCATCACGTAAACATGACTTCTTTTGTTGTGTTTCCCCAAAATTTAGATGATGGATGATTTTGCTTATTTTTTAATTCTTTGCAAAGACTGAATTTTACAATACAAATACCCAAAAGAGCAAAGGAACAGATGCTAAAGCTACAGTTTGGTCCAAATGCGCGCATGCTTGCTTAAAAACAGTGATATAAGCCATTCATGTATATACATGTATTAATGTGAAGCAGGGGCCTTTGATTTGAATGTAGTTATCTGACAAGCACATATGATGATACTTTTATTTGTGCTGCCCTTTTTTCTTTAAGCTGGGATTTATTCAGTTTTATGATTTCTGATTTCTAACAAGTGGATGAAGCTGATCATTTCACAGGACGGTTTCTTGACCATGAGAGGAACCCAAAATTGCAACAGGTTGCAACTGTTTGTGTCAATCGTATAAAAGTGAACATGGACTGAGACTTGACACTCGCTCTGTGTCAGGTTAGCAGTCACAGTATTCAAGACGTTCTTTTATTCTTTTGTAACTTTGTAAATGAGTCAAAAAAAACAAACTAAAGCAAGTTCATATCCAAGTCAAATGAATCATAGTAAATGGCTGCATGGAAATTAGAAAAGAATAGATGGATATTATCTGGATCGCTGCATATTATCTTCAACCTTACATGAAAATAACACGCCCTCATTCTGTGTCTTGTCTTTCCAGCTGTTCCGGCGTGTGGCCGCTGCTCTTCCGGGAATGGAGAGTATGCAAGAAACAAGCAAAGAAGGAAGTATCCTTTGACCCATTTACATTCTACGCTTGAGCTCAGAGGAAACATTTTCTCATTTTAAGTCTTCATGTGATAGCATCAGTGCCCAATTAAATGGGATTCTACCACGGCACTCTTGCGAACTGTTTTAGCGTTGTGGGCTAGGCAGGTTGGCTCATTTAAACCGGCGGCAGGAGCCTCGGTGTCCTGCCGTCCGTCCGTGGTGCTGCTGCAGACTGCTGACTGCCTCATATCTGCTGCTGTCAACTGAGCATGTCACAGCTCCACCTGTGGACGATTCGTCTGTGGGCTGCAGCCTTTTTCACTCTCCTAACACACAACTCTTAACATTTTGTTCTTCAGGAAGTAGCTTTTCACACTGCAAAATCATTTAAATATCACACAGTCATTGAGAGCAGCGTGGATGGTTCTTCAGTCTTGCAGAATGTATTTGTTGTGATTACATTGAAGGAGCGATCGGACTCAAGAGGCGCACGTGTTCACATCTGATGTCAAAGGAGGTAAATACAGCAGCTGAGTCAGATTTCAGCAGTCATTTGAATCAGTGACTAAAGAGAGCAGTCAAGTCCATCTGTAAATATATCAGACGTGGGTAACAATAAAGCAACCTACATTTCACACTCACACAGTCTGCATTTTAAAGAGGCATTTCACACATAATATATCTGCACTTTGATTGGTTTGATTCTCAGAGAAAGCCCTTTAGCTAGTTGGACCGTGTTTGGGTTAGAACCTGCTATAGTTCTGTATTTACTGTAATCTAAGCATTTCAAACTATTTAGATTTAGTTTCTTCTCGGTTTCGTTTGTTGTCTGTTGTCTGACTCGTAGCTCTGCCGTGTCGCTGGAAGGGTCTGTCGTACTGCAGAGCATTTATGCTTTTGTTCGTTTACAGTTTCACTGTGAACTTCACAATAGTTGTGCAGAACAAAATAAGCTTTGATAAGAAAAGTCCTCCATTTTGTGTGCATCGCCCTCCTCAAAGCAGCAAACCATGTCTTTAAATGTCCGCTCCGTAGGACACCGACTCCCATATTGGTCCAATATTAGCTGCTTCCTCCACATGTCAGCAGTAGTAGAATTATAAAATGCAGAATTGAACTGCTCAACAGCTGCTAGTATAGACAACAAGGTCAGCCACGCCTGTAATCCATCATCCATATTGAATTAACCTGGTAGTCGATCGATAATCGAGGCTAATGTTGTTTGTTTTCTTCCGGCGGCGTGACTAATCAGGGAAGGACACATCATGACTGCTAAGACTCAACTCAAGTAACAAACATGGGTTGTCCTGCATCATCGTTTTTCAAAGGTGCCTGTTTCTGCCCGTCCACACTACAACGCAACGCCGTCGTTGCCGTTTTCAAACGTTTCCATTTCAAGGGTTCTAAAACTCCGGAGTAGTTTGGACACTTAAGTGTAAACGTAGCAAAAGATGATGTGGATGTAGCCCGAGGCAAAAGACAAAATCAATCATCTAATGAATAGAACCCAACAACACAGACCAACAGAGATCACAGCACTGTCTCACCAACACAGTTATCACCGAACATAAACAAATGCCCCACTCCTACAGAGTCCACTTAGATATTATATAAAACTGAGTGATATTCATGTTAAATCGCAGTAAAGAAATGATAAAGAAGAAAAGCTACACCCTCCCACACATAAAGAGAAGACGGATCATATCATGCACCACATGCTGTTCCCATGCATGTTAAATCACAAGTGCAGGTCAGTCTATCCGCTCCACCACCACATGGCTCACCATGTATACATATACACCCCCATAGGTCAGGTTTAATATCTGTACAGTTTTCTCCTTTAAATATAAGACAAAAGCAGATATGTTGTTTTACAGTTGTGCAAGCTGGCCATCTGTAGTTTTTAAGATTTTCTAGAAAAAATGAGAAAAGGTCCTCAGACACACTGTGGGGGCTGTGAACAGGAAGAATAATGATGCTATGGAGCCAGTGAGTTAGCTTGTTGCGGGATACAGTTGAGCCTATTGCTGTTTACATTTGGGGAAATTGTCATCATTCTACGTATACTGAATTGTCTATTAGCAGATCAAATTTGAAGTATACCAATAAATTAAATCACTGGAATATTGTGATACTGAAGAGAACTTAACAACAGGACGATTCTCAGGCAATTTCTGGTGTGATAGAACATTTTGTACTTAAACAAAACTGTATTTTGGAAGGTAATTACTGGATTTGTCTAACTTTAATGAAAAGAACGAGGCCTGTGGATTTTATCCCCAATCACTTATAATGAAATCACCTCAGGGAGGGGTCTCTAAATGTCCAGTGTATACAGGAGGAATTATGACAGAAAATAAAACCTGAATGTTCAGCAGCATTTCAAGTCGTCGCTGTTTCTCCTCTGACAGCGCTAGTCCTTCACATCCTCGTCAACGCACAAAGTGAGGTGCCATCTCTATGGTAACTGTGGGTGAATTCTGAAATTGCCTTTTTTGTACTATGTGCATATAGCATTGTCATTACTCGTTCTCTATTAAGCCGTCTTGCCAGCACTGCAGCGTTCATCTGCTCCAACTCGAGCATAAATACATGCTGACCTTGGTGAAGAGAAGGAATGCCGACATTTGTCTCCCCGAGCGTCTCTGATTATCGCCCACTCATCATTTACTGGGAGGCGTCCAGCCTTTGCAAACTGCACGGCCTCGATGATAAACCCGGTCCCCTAACAGCCCTCTGAACTGTGGGGATGGCCCCTTTGCTTTTTTTTTTTGCAGTCTGACATATTTCCTGGCTGTAATGCATCACTCACATCCAGCCAATTACCTTTATCTCGCTTCCGTTTTTCCCCCTTTTTTAATCTCTATCTTTAATGAGGCATAATGGATGTGGGGGAGAGCTGTGTGCGGCGGAGGTATGCTGATGGATGGCAGGTGATGACAGTTCCTCAGCAGCCTCTGCTGTCATTGTCAGTTAATGGAGCAGCTCTTCTGTTGTTATTGCATTGTGAATAGTATTGATTTTACTGGGAGAAGTGCAGAAATGAGCTTGGAGCAGGATACATGTTATAGAGCCTGAATGTGGCTGTTTGAATAAAGCATGGTGCACCGCATATTTACATTCTTCTTCATGTTAAGGCCTTTACACTGGGGGCTTGACGAATAAGCAACACAAAAATGCCAAATAACATATGCTGCATTGAAACTATTCACACTGGCAGCGATGCAAATTTGCAACAGTTGCGATACTTCTTCGACAGTTGAATAGATGTGTGTAGGCAGAGGACTTACTCCCAGTCCTATTGACTCAGAGCAGCTGTCTGAGGTAAACTGTTGTATAGCCTAAGCTACTGTGAGCTATTTTATTGAGTTTCTTTTCAGTGAAACGCTCTGAGGGAATTTAAGTTAACTCTTGGAAACACAGTGTATACGTCTAGGGCTTTTATTGTGAAAGGTAGGAACGGACGGAGTAAAGTTTGTCGTCTTGGTTAGGACTACGGCGCCTCCGTGTTGTTGTCATGGATGTATAAAGAGAACCAGATACAAGCGGTTGGAGTCTGGATAAAAGTACCGGGATATTCCACATTATAAGGCCCGTAGAGCGTGCACACAAGCGTTTCCTTTAACCCCTCCTCCACATGAACAGAGAAAGGGAAAAAACTCTGGATTCAACCTCATGATTTAAATAAGGGATTTTCAAGTGTTCGTGCTAGGAAGTTGATTTACTTTAAAGAAGTTATCCGATGAGTTTCAGATGTCTCTTTCCCAACGTAAGGCTCTGGGGTAAAGGTATTTTAGGCCCACTGGCATCGCTGTGTCATATTTGCTTCGAAGCTTGACGCTCTTGTGTCGAGGCCTGGTTGTTGTACACTAACATGTGTGTCTGTTCTGCATAACGTGATTGGTCGATACCTTTATCACGTTGCGAAAGCTCAGAGAAATTGACCTCATTCTGGAAATAATGGAAGTTGCGAATTAATCAGACGAAAAGAAAAAATAACACCCCTGGTGTGTAAAGGCCATTAAGTAACGATTCATGGACCGTAAAATACAGAAAGCAAACACAAGTAACCAAAAGTGTGATTTAATGGAACACTTAGATACAAGAAAAGTTCACATTTTCTCACCCGAGCTCCACTTGTGATTTTTTGCCTTTTTTAAACAGGTCCTAGATTGAGTCTTCTTCCTAGGAAGTAATTACAGTGCACTCTGTGTTCCCTTAAATTGCCAGTTTGGGTCCGGCTGATTCATGGTGGATGTCGGGGCCTGTGGGGCACAGTCTTCTGCTCTCTGTCTGAGAACAATTTCCTGAAGGGTCACCCGGGTATCATCACCACTGTGGGGCCGCAGGGAGCGTGAAGAGGCTGCTTGACCCAGATCAGGTGCTGGGGTCATCCACGTTAATGAGAGAGAGCCAGAGAACAAAATGAGTCCCGCCAGGCGCATGGCCATCAGAAGAAAGGCAGCAACTCTGTGATTTAGTGAACAGATTTAGTTTGGAAGGAGTTTGTATCATTCAGGGTTGTTTTTACAGCCACAACAGAGGATGTTGTCCTATATTGAGACATCATCCAAACATGCCCCAAATAATTGTGTAGTCAGGTGAACAGTCGCTTTAAGAATAGCAATCAAGCCCTCTCCCCACAGCGAGCGGACTCTCCAGTGTTCCATCTTTGGCTTTCTCGTCTAGTTGATGTTTTTCAAAGATATGATTTTAAAAGCTGCTCCGATCAATATTTGTATTTAAACAGTTGACCAAATGGCCGTGAGTTATGTGAAATGGATCACTCGTAGTAGTAGAACCCCACCGGGAATTAGCACCAAATTCCGCACTTCCTCTCAGCGCTACAGTGCGTGGTCGCATCTTGCAGCTCGTTATTTTTGATTTTATGGTCCAAGACTTGTTTTGGCTCAGCCCTCTCATCATCAGCGTGTTTTTGAGAGAAGAAGCTCTCATGAACCTTCCCAGCACTAAAAGCTGACAAGCAACCTGGTGAACATAGTCGAGCACCGGTTATTGAGGTTTTCTCTGGCTGCCATTTGGAGCAGACAATGTTCGGCAGATGTTTATTGCAGCTGCAAGCCGCCCATCTATTGTTTAAAAGCTGTTACAAGCTATTAACTTCCTGAACAACTTGTGCACACAGCGACAATATGAAGCATATGCTACTACTAGAAATGGGACTCATTACTCACTGTTCAGGAGATGCTGTATACTGTACCTGCACACAAACGCACACTGGTATCAGAGGACTGCTCTATTTAGTCTACTCATTTGGTTTGGTAATGATGAGGCCTCCAGATTTCCAGATAGGAGCCAATCCGAATAGGAGTGCTCAGGTACACGTTTGCATTTAAAGACTGTCCTTCAAATGTCAGCACGCCGTGATGAAATGCTTCCTTAACATATGAGAACACACACATCAACCCGCTGCATTTAACAGCACCCAGTGGGACTGTTTCACACTCCCTGGCATACAATATGTAGGCCACAGTGTTCGTGGGCCCCGCTCCTTATACATGCATACATTTTACAGTGAAAAGTGAATAATAAAGGTGCCCGTGCTGCCACGCTCACCAGCTGTAGGATAATGGAAGCATGATACACTTCTTGTCTCCTGTAAAACAGAGCCGGTCTTTCCCTTGTTCTTACTGCAGAATGTGGAGAAATACAACTGGAAATATAACCTTTTCTGAATTGTGTAAAACAACAACAGCTGCAGTCGTCTTGACTTACAGCAACTCATTAACACACAATAGTTCATCAGCTTTAATTGCAGCACAGCAGTGCCAACGCCATCCATTCTCATTATTACTAACACCAGAAAAGAGGATTTCCTGTTTAGCTGAAGGACAAGCGCTGTAATGAATCGATCCCGGATTATTGTTTTTTTTACATTTCTTTAGTAAATTTGTATTTATTGTTGTTTTCTTTGGTTAGAATTGTTGCTGCCTTAAATAGATTCATGGGGAACTAGCCCCATCTAGTGGTAGTAAAGTGGTACTCCAGTCCTCCATTAAGTCCTCAGCTCTCTGAATGTAACGTGATTGAATGATCACGTCGGCTTTTCCTCTCTGAAAATATTCACACCAGCTAATTGATCTGTTCAAGTGCATGTGGCTGATCCAATGCCACATGTTTCCACAGCTTCCTTAACGTTGTTCTCCAGTGATCGACATCAAGTTGGACAAACCGCAGGAGCCCCAGACTACTGAAGGCGGCTGTTCCTGTTAATACTCGGCACCGTCGTGGAACAGAAATCAAAACATCATTCACGCCACATGCTTGTTATGTTGCTTCCTTTTGGTTAACCTGCAGTTGACTTTGC
This sequence comes from Pholis gunnellus, assembly GCF_910591455.1. Taxonomy (NCBI): domain Eukaryota; kingdom Metazoa; phylum Chordata; class Actinopteri; order Perciformes; family Pholidae; genus Pholis; species Pholis gunnellus. The sequence goes on from NC_136530.1 coordinate 24,343,326, forward strand.
ACGTTGAGAATCTGGCCTCCTCACCTGACTATTGGTCATCGGTTGGAACTAGCAATATGTGAATTTGGTTCTAAAAAGTAGTGTAGCCTACTTTGTTAATGAAACTGCCAAAAAAAAATCTTACAACTTGCAAAAAACAACAACAGAGAGACCGAGAAAAAGACAAAGATGTGTAAAAGAAGAACCCCAAGTTACAGATGTGGATACAATTTTTTTTAAGTAGAAAAGGAAGTTTCCCCAGTTTCTTTTTTGTATTTTTGTATATTCAGGTAAATCTCTCTGGAAAGGTTGTTTTTTAAAAAGATGCAAACAACTCAGCTCTGTATTTGAGGGCTTGATAAGAACGGATGGTTTTAGACGCATTTTTATGGATCCCACTCTTGTTATAGGCAAAAATAAAGGTCCGCCCCACATTATGAGCCAAATGTTTGTCACGTGAAGCCCTTATCTATCCCCTGACACAGCCATTTATACCAACACGTAACCATCTCAAGGCACACTACCGACACAGAACCACTAAAGGGTTCTATATGATATTCAGAGCATTAATAAAGCAGCAAACGACTATTATCTACAGTATGTAGAGATATAGTGAAGTAATGTCTACCTGAGCAGAGAATGGAGTCACTCTCCCGCTGTGTGTTAAAATATGTGATTCTATGTGCTTAGTTTACATAGTCGGGTTGTGCTTGTGCTCCAGCTGATAACTCCATCCCGACCAACAGCATCATAGCAGAAGCGTAGTATCCCCCCCCCCCCCCCCCAGGTGGTTGCTTATGGTTGTACTGTTCGTGCTATTAGCACCGTTAGCTGCCATCCTCCGGCCCAGCCGTCGCCATGTTGAGAGCCGTGTGAAGGCAATAGAAATGCTCTGAAGAAGCAAATTGCGCCCCTTTGCAGTGTCCCTCAATGAGACCTTATTTTGGAAAAAATGATGTACAATGGTGAAATACTTTTTTGATCCCGTTTCAATTGTGCGATGAATTACACTTATGATGTTTGTCAATTTAAAAGATCATTTTACACATCAAAAAAGCCGTAGCTTGTTGTAGTAGCATTTAGATTTGTGTAAAAGCGCTCAGTAAACTACATCTCTGTTCTCCCACAACGTACGTCACTGGCACCAACACGGCCATTACTTTGACTTGCTAGCTAGCTAGCTAACTTGGCTATATACTCGCCTCGATGTAACGTTATCTTACTTCATGTGTTTTTATCCAGCAACTCTTTTTTAACGGCCGGGAAGAGAAAGAACGAGCGAGACCCGTCGTTGGTGTGAGTACATCCTGGTATGAAACACACCGGCGTGTAGCTTCAGCGAGAGACGTCGCTAACGCAACTTTTGGGTGTGTCGTCTTTCTAATTCCATATTTTCAAAGTCTTGTACCTCTCGACTTTAATGATGTTTTTTAAACTGACAAACATCACGTGTGCAATTCATGGCACAAGTCAAACGGGATTAAAAATAATGATTTTTCTCTCGTTGAGTACCGTACGTATTGTTCCTAAACAAGCTCCCATGGTGGTCCACCAAAACGTCACCTCTCGATAGAGAACCTTTAAGTCTAAACAGCCTCAGGTTTGAAGAGCCAATCACAGCGCTCCTGCCAATAAGTGTGGGATCCATACGTTTGCGTTCTGGTCGTTGAACAGGAAGCTCTTGAGTATCTAATGCATGCCTGGTTTTTGAGCATAGGTACTGTCTACCAGTGTACACAAGTTTGAATATGTAAATGTAACATTACACCAGTGACTTACTGCACTCTGATAATGACTGTCTTTTTGTTTATGAAAACTGTCCAACTGGATTTGTATACTTGACTTCAGAATATCTCCTTGTTGTGCGCGCGTGTGTGTGTGTGTGTGTGTGTAAATGTGTGCTTTCCGTATAGGCAACGTTAGAATGCAGTCACGTGGAGGGCCACTGCCAATCTGTCACATCCTCGCCACATTACGGCATCACGTAGGTCACCATTTCTGTGCGGTATGTCATAGAACCCCCCCCCCACACACACACACACACACACTCCCACAGCTAAATGACGTCTGCCGTTGCATTGTGTGATGTCTTGGTGGTTGTGATTACTGTAGTCTGCACATGCGCTGTACGTGAGCGATGGAGAATCAAAGCCCTCGCCTGGTGTCGCAGAGCAACATGAACACAAAGTCCCCCCGTGTGCTGGTCTGTAGACTTCAATGCTGGTTCTGGGATCAACACAGACCGCTAACATTTTAAAACAGTTCCAGTTCTGACAGAAGACCACTTTGCACTCGTAGACCTTTTCAGGTTTAATGTGAAGTTCTGAAAAGCTTCATTGTCGATGTACAGTCACTGAATTAAAGACCTGTCTGGTTGTCTCGTGACGTGTCCCCCCCTGAGGTGAGGCTTTCTTTGCTGCTTGTGTTTAAACTGACTACTGACGTTGGCATTATGCAATGTTGTTTCATTATTCTATTTTTTTTAAAGCCAGGTATCATAACATACACTGGTGGGTGAAGTCAGCCATTGTTGTGAACACTACTTTGATTTGACTCGTCTCTGAAGTGAAATCTTAATGCACTTTTTGAAGAATATGTTTTAGTATTAGAGTGACAATGTAAGTCTTAGAAAACATGGTATGAAAAAGAAATATATCTTTATCTCCAGAACACGGTCCTGTGTCTTAGAGTTAGACTCAAACGTTTATGGATTGTCACACGTGTCCAAAAAGGGGAGCACTCTTGTGAAAACTAGTGAGCCTTTCTAACACACGTAATGAGCCAAATAATAACACTAAGAGACGGAGTTGGATGGAACCTCAAAAGGAGCAATTGGCTGGAGAGCACTCTCGTGTGGGTTTGGGAGGGACAAAGACAGGTTGCATTTCAAGTTATAATCCCTCGAACTGAACCAATAAGTAATAACCTATCGACCCCTCTGTGTTGCTGCCTATTTATTATCAACAAACAGGAATGTACTGCTCTCATTACCAACCACACAGCCTTGTAAGGAGAGCACTTTTTGAGAAATGACTCGATGGGTATTTATTTTTAAATGAGGACAAATGATTAATCAGTTGCTGTAGACGTTTCCTTTGTATTTGTTCCCCTTACGTATTAAAGTAGAATCCCTTTTAGAGGCCCATTTTAGCGTTCCCTTGAAACGGACCAACAAATGTCTTGGTGTGTCGTGGGGTGGGGGGGGGGGGGTATGGGGGTGAGCACTTGAGGATGGAGGCCGTGGCCGTTCCCTTGGGAGGTGTATGTTCTGTCACAGCTCTGTGCAGCGGACCTGATCAGTCCAGAGCTGGCTCTCCATTCACGCTGTACAGAGATCTAGCATGTCTCTCCAAATGATTAATAAAGATGTCTTATTACCAAAGTCGTGCACAATTCTTTTTTTCCTGAACCTTTAAGATAAGACGATACAAAGCTGTGACTACTGCTTGAATCTCTGAGTAATATCTACATTCTGTGATCATGTAAACATTTACAATTCAATCGTATGAAAGAAATATGAAGATCTGCTTTCTTATTGAGTTACTTAGCATCCATTTCAAAATCCATCCCAACTGGAAAAGGTGCACTCAGTAGAATGCAGATCTCCTCCAGGTGTGTCAACCGCTGCTGTACTGTTTGACTGAATGAAAACAACCCACAATGAGCAGCACTGGCCAGTAAGGCTTCATAAACAAGCGGCGATGGATGCAGGCAATCGACTCGAAGTCATCGTATGAGACATTTCATACAATCTTGCAGTTTGCTGCAGCAGAATGCGAGTTTAGCCGTGGACAGACACAGAGGTGCACACTCAGGCCAAATCCCAATGTCCCCCCTTACGGACTCACGGACTTTGGGGCGCGCTCCCGCGAAGTTCGTGAGGGTTTAGGGATGTCCCGTTGTCAAATCATCGAGTGTTTGAGGGCTCTCTCGCAGACATTTTGAGCCCTTTATGAACCCTTTCCGTAAGTCCGCATAGTATGCTGACTTAGCCTAAGGGAATTACCCACAAGTCATAGCAATGTGACGTTAAACACGGGGTAACCAGTGGACGCATGGAGACATACAAAAAAAAGGTAAACAAAGAGGACGGATCACGTGTTCAGCCTGTCATAATACATTTACTCAGAAACATTAAGGGTTAAAGATGGAACAAAAAATAAACATGTATTAAATATAAATATAAATATTTGATTTTGTCATTGAAGCTGTTTTGAAAAAAAACAAGAAAATAGATGATAAGAAATGACCTGATCTTGTGAGGAAAGAACCTGGAAGAAGTTCAAATTAGGGAGTACAAAGTATAAAATAAATACCTACAATTATACATCATATTTGTTGTCGTTTTCATGGTAACGTGATATGTTGCAGCAAAGTGCTGTCCCATTCCTATTTCCACCATCTCAAGCCCTCACAGCCTCTCACACTCAACCACTCACCAGGTGACGTCAGTGAGTCCTTGAGGGTTCAGGGCTTAGGGTTTAGGGGGGACATTGGGATTTGGCCTCACTCACAGCACACACACACACACACACACATACTATCGATCCTGGCGGAGATAGTGGACACACTTGGAACATGACGGGTGGTGTTGATGAAGGGGTGCTGGAGTTCATCTGACAGGAATGTGGTGATACATATCACATAACCACTGGTGTAGTTACCAGTAGTGAAGCAATAATTGTGTCAATGTTAAGTTTTTTGTACATGTTGTAGCGTGCATGGTTTCTCTTGTGACATAACTAAATATACCCAGTTTCTATCGATGACTAGAGGGAATTCCTGTTATTGGAATTATCTGCTTTAATGGCCAGGGCCGGATGAACCTGCATGGGGGCCCTGGGGCCGAAAACGAGCCGTTGGATGCAGTTTAGCAAAATGAAGTCCCACTTAAAGTTTGTAAAGTGCTTTAGTTATGAATATTATCAAACAGATTTACAATTAATCCCAAATTAACATGTGACTAATCTGCAAACGTTACCAAATCCATAATCCAACAGTTCTGTCCTAGTTCCACCTCAGATTTTGCAAACGCACGTTAGTACAGACGGTATTTGAGTTTATTCCACTCCAATACACTTTGTGTAATACACATACTCATAAAGGAATGTACTATTGATTTGTGTAATGGACAGTACTTTGGAAACTGCCTTACGCCATGTTTGTTGCAAAGACTGCCCACTGGAATTCCTCCCGCGTGTTGCTGCGCCTGATCCGATAAGTCTGACCAGACCAGCCTGCAGTGGTGGAATGTAACTCAGTACATTTACACAAATACTCTACTGAAGTACAATTTCGAGGTACTAGTATTTAATGAGAGTATTTTTTCATTTTGCACTATACTCTACTTTTTAGAGGGAAACTTCACTTTAGTCACTTTGCAGATTCATATTTTATAAATCAAACATCTGACAGTTACTGGGACTACTTTCCTGCAGAGTAGTAGAATACTTTTACTTTGAAGACATGTCTCTTATAATACTTGTGTGCTTTTATTTAGGTCAGCTTTGGAATACACAAGCCTGATATGAAATTAAGTGTTTTTATATTGTAGTAAACGATCTGAGTACTTCTTCCACCACTGCCAACCCGCACGGGGAGTTGTTTCCTGTTCTGTCCCAACCTTTAATCCCCGTGATCAACACATACATTGCGAAACTGAAACTGGTACTGTGCCACTTTCACAATCCCTCCTTGTTTTGTTTGCTTCTCCGCAGGGTTGCTGCTCTCCAGCTGCAGTCCACACTGCAGCTGTGACAGACAGCCCACACGGCTGATGCCAGTTCATTTACAAACTTGGACGCAGCATCACGGAGGAGATGATGTCAGTCACTGGGATAATATTCAACCGTGGGAACACTTGTATGGTACTGAGAGCGAAAAATAACACCCCGCCAATCAAAATATGCATCTCATGGTTTTACAGTTGAGACAAACCTGTTACAACTAGCTGGCTACCAAACCAGCGTGACAACTAACGGATGTCTGGCTCCATCCAGCGCGTGTCTCCAAACAGGCAAATAACAATGACCTCGAGACGACTGAGACGCCAAACACTGCAAACACTTAGCGGTGACCTCGAGACTGCGATTTAATTCTCTCTTCATCTCAGAATGGCGTTGGGCTGTATATTGTTGAACCTTTTAGGTGCACATAAGGTGACACAAAAGAATAAATGAAAGTAATGATCCAGTATTTTAATATCTACCATGGTGGAAAACTTGGCAGATGCTCATTGAATGCTGTTTTTTAATCTCCTTTCATGGCTGAATGAGCCTATTGTGACATGTCTTTGTTTGCTTATCGAGCCCACAAAAGTAATATTCACATTGTGCTGCTCAGAAATCTCCTCCTGGCTTCACTTTATTTCAGTCACTTTAATACTTAACGTGTCCTAAATCATGTACACGGTAAAGTAGAGAAGTGTCACGTCTTTGCTTTGAGCTCATGATTCTTTCATCTCCCAAAAGCCACACGGTATGATCAGCGTTAATTAGTAAGTAAATACAAAAACAGAGAGGGAAAAATTCTTTCAAAAATACTTTTATTAAATACTTTGTCAACTAGCTGTCATAAATAGAAGAACAATAAGTTATATTCAATGTTCAGCAGTGGCTATGCAAAAGGGAACATTCCCAGGAGACCATCTGTTACGAGGGGGTCCCGGGGTGTGAGTCCCACTGGGACAGCTGAACCAAATCCCACAGCACCAGCTGGGAGAATTAAGCCTAGAATAAATAATGGGGGAGACGGGGCACCTTTGGCTGGGGACAAAACAATGTCTTGACAGGAACACAAATGGATTCTCGGTCCTAACGGCCACGAGTCGAGTCTTCTAGTGGCGTCTGCCATCATAGAATAGGAGGAGAACTGTCGCATCATCTTCGATCCGGCTCTTTTTTAAACAGTGTCTTCAGTTGAAAGCCTGCGCCACGATTTCATTTCCCTTCAAAAACAGGACAAAAACACAAACAAAAGAAACTATTAGTCCACACTTCCACTAAACGTCTCCTTGTTATTTGTGCCATTCACCACAAAGTCACAACTTACACATTACTGCCAGGAACAATCCTCTCTTGGTGTTGCTTTGTCAGACTGAACTTTCTGAAGAACGCAGGCAGCTTGAGCTTCGTTCTGGCAGACCTGGAGGAAGCACTGGAAAGTAAAAGTCCCAGAGTTAGACCGGATTTTTACTCCCACAACACAAAAGGAGGCATTGCAGAGCTGAGGTGCTAATGAGAAGCTTTGTGGACAAAAGTGCAGCTTAACACTGACGTGTGTGCGGGTAGGTATGACTGGAATTTATCGAATCCAAGGTCCAGTTCTTCAAATCCTTTAACGCTTGTTCTAAAGAGATACGATTCTCAATTCCTTTTCTTTTTTACTCTTAAAGCACTTTCAAAAAAACAAAAAAATAAAGCTAAAATCATGGGAAAAAAAGAGGTCAAAGGTCAGAAAGTTTTACGTTGTTATAACTAGTAATGCAAGTGCCCCCCCAAAAAAGACCTACAGTAACAGCAAACCAGTATGAGTTTCTACTCTTAATGTCCATTTATGTGTTTGTTTACACTGTCAAACCTACCATTCTGCCTGCAGCGAGGGTTGTTGTTTAGCCTCCATCCCTTCCTCCTGAGCTACTTGTTTCCGTCCATCTTCCTCCTCCTCCTCCTCCTCGGCCTCTGCGTCCGCGTCCTCAGGTATCAGCTCCCACAGCTTGCTGTTGACCCACAGGGCTTCCTGCAGGCTGAGGCCGCGCCCTATGCAGGTCACTCGGCGACACAAAGGGCAGCCCACGGTGAGCAGCCCGTTCCTGGCCTGCGACATGGTCTCCAGGCACGGGTCGCAGAAGGTGTGTCTGCAGTGGAGCACCCGGGGGACCCTGTCCATCCGCGAGAAGGGCGACAGGCAGACACTGCACTCGCCGTCCTCACACAGAACCATGGTGAAGCTGAGCCGGAGGACCGCAGAATGTGACGAGTTGACCCCAGAGGTAGTTGAGCGGGTGATCTGGATCCGGTTAAGTCCCAAAGAACAACTGATGATGAGGGCTTGTTGAAGTGGATGGTCCGTTCCCAGTTAGCTTCTCTATGTTAAATGAAAAATGTGGTTTTGCAAATAGTTATTAGATGTGCTGCTTGATAAAAATAAAATAAAAAATTACACACCTTTTCACAGCAGTAATATTTGAAGATTTGAAGATTTGAGCTAAATTGAATTGAAAATACATCCTACTTATTTTAATTTCCACAGATATCTCTCTGATAAGACTTAAATTATATTGTTATTTAGGCCTTGAGAGTATATTTTGAGTAAAGTCAAAACCGTTTGCTGCTTTAAAGAAAGGAGATGAATAACACTAAAAATGGCAAACCATAACATAAACCAGTATTCACTACTAAACATTATATCTGACTGAAAAAAAGTTGAAAATAATGGTAATAAAAAATGCATTTCAGTAAAGCTTACTTACAGTACATGTGAAGACAGAACAGACTCAGCGCTCCTTCAGCCTTATTTGAGAATATTGTCCCATTGGAGTGTACAGCACAGCAGCGCTGCAGTGAATGGAGAGCCGGCTCGTCTGCCGCCTGTTAGGAGTGTCTGGTGTATTTGTGGGGGCGGAGAAAGAAGCGTCTCTCTCTTCTCACAGCCTAAACACTCACAGCACAACAGCTGGGGAAGCAGAGCGGTAGAGAGTCTCTTTTGTTTAGTGTTTAGTGTGACGGAGGGCAGGTGGGGAAACGGGTGAGGGAAATTGAACGAGGCCTTGGAGGTAAACAGTGACGACGAACCTAGCTGGCTCCCCCCCTGATATAAATGTGGATGTGGATTATTATACTAATTTCAATATTAGATAAAGGGACAAACACATGCTTCTCTAAAAACGAGGGCTCGTCCGGGATTTGAACCCGGGACCTCTCGCACCCAAAGCGAGAATCATACCCCTAGACCAACGAGCCACGCTTTCCTTAAGCAAATTAGCAGTTATAAAACACTGAACAATTCAACCGTTGGTTTTACATTATTTAATAGATTTACTATGTAAATGCTGAGGCTTTCCTAGGCTCTAACGGTCACCGTATCCATTTTAAAGCGCATAACACCCATGCAAAGTTTCTCTTTGTATGGCTTAACCTCTTAATGGTTATAACAGCTAACGTTAGGTGGTACCTGCTCTACCTGCTAGGTAACATTAAGGTAAGGCCCTGAGGGGTAACGTCATTTGATGTTGAAACAAGATAATTCCGTCTCTTAATTCAGCCACACACAACACGGCTGCTATAAAAACGGAATTACAACGTAGTGCATGTAGTTAAATTACAACTGACGCTGATAACCGGTTGCATATTCGCTTTAGCACATAGCTAACGCTAGCTATTTCTACAGACACTATGGCAGCATTTGCCAGCAACCAAAATACTGGGCTCGTCCGGGATTTGAACCCGGGACCTCTCGCACCCGAAGCGAGAATCATACCCCTAGACCAACGAGCCACGTGTTCATGGGAAACAGAACTACGCAACTTATAGGATCGACTACACTGACTGTATTGTATAGTTCCGTAACGGATTGACTGTAATTTATAGCACTAGACACTTATTAATATCAACATTTGGTTGTATTACATAAGGTGCACGGCCGAGGTGTTGAATTTACCTGGATACAGAGCCCCATCTGACCAAAGACTATTTTATACAATACAAAGAGCCGACACTTTGGACGTTCAGCGTGCTGAGGTCACAGATTGGAGGCGGAGTTACCGCCTTTCATCAGGAAATCATTGATTGTAGCTGTATGCTGTGTGCACCGCTAGAACAGTTAACGATGTAAACAAAAGTAGTTAGGCGTACTCAAACTTGCTAACGGTAGCTACTAACGTTTGCTAACCATGTTAGAAACTTTAGGTGTGCTTACTGTACTTCAAGTTCGACTTTGCCACAATGTTGATGTAACGTTAGGTACCTAATTTCAAGTCACGCAACTCGGCTGTTCTCGTCGCAGCTTAGTTAATGGTGCCACAGAGGTTGCTAGGTTTGCTAACTTGAAGTTTTAAGTTCACTACAAGGCTTGAAAAACCGCGGACAGCATCACTTCAACCACATGGAGCCTTCGATGGGGTCTCTGCAGAATCCTGACCTGAGGTAACGTGACGTAAACTGTCTAAAGCCAGTGACACACGTTAGCTGGTAACAGTGATGGCTACCTCTTGATTATGTGGTATTAGAACGGGTCTAGCCAACATCACAATGATTTTTTTTTATATTTGGTGTCTGTATTCCAGCTCTGTCTTGTCATCATGTGAGCCAGAGCTTCAGGAGCTGATGAGACAGATTGACATCATGATCAACCATCAGAAGAGGGAATGGGAGGCTGAGATTCAGGCCATGGAGATCAGGCTGAAAAGTGGGGAAGAGGAGCTGTTGACTTCCAGGAATCTCATTGAACGGAGGGACCTGGAGGTGCAGTAGCAGTTGCATGTTCTTTAGTAATAGCATGAAGAATATAACCTCCTGTTTGCTCACAGAGAGAGATCATTCATCTGTATTACTGTTGTCTTGCTGCATGCCGCTTGTGTTACTAACTTGTGTCGTCATGTTGATGTTATACCCACATTTTTACAACACCATTGCTGTCATGGCTCCTGATCGTAGATCCGATTGCTCCACAAGCAGCTGGAAGAAGTCCAGCCTGGTCGACCAGAGTTTGTTAACAAGTACGAGCAGCAGCTGCAGAAGGTCCGGGAGGAGGTGAGACACTTGAATACAACGCTCAAACAGCCTGTCATTCAACTGATAAGAAGATCGTGGTATACGTTTTGTAAACATATTTTCAGTTCCTCAACATGTCTTTACATTGCTAGTTTGCAGACCTGCAGAGTCAAAGTTGACTTTATTTCTTATGAACCGGTTAAACCTAACGAAATGTCAACAGTCTTACTCCACATTACTGAGCATAAGATGACATTTCATATTGATCGCTGTGAAGTCTAGTGACAAAACGGTCTGTATAGTCATCCTATCATATATTTGACAATACAACTTTCAAGGCCTCTGATTAAAACTTGAATTCGAGAATCCTTTCTCACAAACATTTTTTTCCCCTGCAGTTAGAGAAATTAAAGAGAAGTTATCTCAAGCTGCAGCGCAAACAGCTCAAAGAGACGAGTGAAGGAGCAAATAGGAAAGAGGCAGACCGCTCAGAGGTGACCCGACTCAATGAAAAGATTGAGGTACGTACCACATAAGTCCTTTCATTACCCTTTACTGCCATCTACTGGTTATGTGGAGTATAACCCTCCTTGTCTCTCCCCTGCAGGACTATCGCCAGTGCTCTGTAGAATGGGAGCAGCAGCGCATCCAGCACCAAAAACAACTGACAGCGCTGGAGGCCCAAAATAAGAGCCTGACTGATGAGCTCACACACATGAAAGTAAAAGCAAATTCATAAACCATAACATGTAAATTCGGTCAAGTTTACTGTTGAAGCAAATGCAAACAGATGACCTTCTCACGTGTTCTCCATCATTCCTGTTCCAGTCCCAGTGGGCGTTGTGGCAGAAGGAGAGGGAGCACAGGGGCTGCTGTTCAGAGGTGCAGCATGTGCGTACGCAGCTGGAGAAGGCTCAGGGCAGCATGCACTCACAGGAGCTCGAACTGGAACGCCTCCGACCGCTCGAGACGTGGCTGGGACAGTACCACAGAGAGCAGCAGGTAAGCACAACGGTGGGAACAAATGCAGGCAGTGGCAGATTCAAGTCACCGATATCAAACCTGTTCAAAAACAATCTGGATCTGATGACTTAAAATGTATGATTTGACAACTGTCAACACCAACTGACTCAGACTGGATCAGACTTGGTCCCATCAGTCGCCACGCCCCAAATCAGATTCATGATCGGCTCAACGGTCATTGTCTGTGTCCCCTCCTGAAGGTGATCATGGGGGGCCCAGAGGCCTGTAATGGTTGTGGCCCACCCTACCATCCCTGATTACAAAGAGAGAGAGAGAGAGAACTGAGTAACTCAGTGACACGTTTGGAGCAGTAGTCTGCTGTTTATTAAGAGGTGCTACTGAAGTCAAACTATATAGTTTGAATATGTTATAAGGTTTCTCTTAGTCCAGTTTACATTGGGGTATAATTTATACCAGCAGAAGTTGGCGACAGACCCACAGTATGATGTCAGCACAGAGATGACTGAGACACAAGAGTGGGGCCTCAAAGCTATATATAATACCTAAATAATTAATTATTGAGCTATTATTAATTAACATTGTTATTTTTACATTATTTATTTAAACACTGACCACCAGGATCAGCATGTTGGACAGTGATCGTGACCAGCCTTGTGCATAATGTCCCAAAGATCCACCTGTGTAGTGGTCGACGATGGACTGCAGGCTGATCACAACTCAGAGATGGATTGGTATTTTTTCATGATACAATTATCAAGGCCAAGCATCAAACTTTCCTGAAATACTACTATTGGTGCTAAGATATAGCCAAATTACTTTACACTGCCATCCCCTTGGAGTGTAATACAAATTTAGTGTACTGTGACTCAAAGTCACTAAAACACCATAAATAAAAGCAGGTTGGTTGTTAAAAGACCGTTGACTCTTGAGCATGTTTCACGTTTTTGCACATGTTCGGATTTCTTCTGCGTGCTGAGACCCAAAGAATCCTGCTCACCGTCGATCACTTGGGGTCATTTTATTTGCGTTGTTATCCTCAGACTTTCATAGGGTAAAATTCATGAATTTAATTTTAGTGTGCAGGATTTTATTGTTTTTTTTTTCACTTTCAGAGTTTATGATGTGTGTCTATAAGACTCCCTGCAGTTAAATAACTTTGTAGTGGAATGGCATAATGTGTAGAAGAATGTCCCTCACAAAAAGCTAACGTTGATCTTGTTTCACCATAGATCGGTGCTGCAGTGTAGTAGTTACAAATATAACTATCAGCTGAGAATCCACTGCTGTCTCACAGGTCCTTTCAGAGGAACGGGAGGAACTACACGCCACGCTGGACTCCCAGGATACATCTGTGCGGAGAGCCGGTCTTGAACGCCAAAGGCTTCGTAACGAAGCTGCCAGACTCAGCCGAGCGCTGCAAGCTAAAGATCAAGTCATTCGGTGGGTACACACTGTGTTTTCAGTCAGGGTGTAGTACAGCAGCAGCACATGAGAGGGCAGTCTATACTTGCACTGTAGGTACAGCAGTGTCAGTACAATAGCTTCAATGCTTGTGTGCCGTATGAAGAGGGTTCTTAGAGAAGTCAATAAAGAACCGTTGTTGTTTCCTCAGCTCTCTGGAGGACTGCCTGGCAGCTCAGGGCTGTGCTGGTGTGGAAACCCTCAGTCAAGATCTGGAGAGGACTGCAACCAGGCTCCGCTGCACCGAAGAGCGTGAGGCTCACCTCAAGGCCGAGCTGGTCCATCTCAAAGACAGGTGACTGCTGGCCTTTGTTAGGCGCCTGCATCACATGCGCTTGACACTTCTGTTTTGTCTTTCTTTTATTGCGATATCAACATGTGTTTCCTTTTCACGTTTTTTGTTGATTTGCTCAGACCGGAGGAGAGCCGACAGACAGCCGAGGCACAACGCGACTCCGCTGTTGCTGACATGAAACGGGTCAGAAATCGTCTCTGACTTGCGTACATCGTTTGTGAGTAAAGCATACCCAACCAACGTCCGCTTTTGTCACTTCTCTGGATTCCTCCTACAGATCAGAGAAGAGCTCCAGAGGGCCCAGCAGACCCACGGCGGCGAGGTGGAGGGAATGAGGAAGGAGGTGTCGAAGCTGACCGCTGAGCTGCACCAGCGCGACGCCGCCATCACCGCACTGAAGGGCTCCTCGTCCAGCATCAGGCAGCAGCTCCGTGGCGAGGCAGAGCGAGCGGAGCAGAAGGCGGCCGAGCTCAAAGTAAGCAAATAAACAGGCGTAGCCCCGTGACGTCATCATGTTTATGGAAATCTGGCTCACAACGAACACAAGACTCTTTCAGACAGAGGGACAGAATGTTGAACTTAAGATTTTTGTCGTTCGGATATACTGTAGGTGTGTGTTCGTAGCGGCTTCATGCCGACGTAAAGGTAGAAGGAGCCTTGGTGACTTGTCCACAAGATGGGAGTTCCTGAAAATAGACCTGTATTATCTTATTAACTCCTTTTCCTCAAAGGGTTGAGGAGAACGGCATCATGTATCCGCATGTATTCAGTCAAATATGTTGGATTTCATCTTCCCCGACTTTCTCAGATGACTCAGGCACAGCTGGAGACTGTCCACACCGAGAACCAGCATCTGAAGGGTCTGATGCAGAGGCTGGAGTCTCAGTCACCAAAGGTTTGTCCGCTTTGACAGTAGTCTCAATTTTACAGACAGGCAGCAGACAGGATTGAGTTTGGCTTCGGCGTTTGTTACTTAATCTGACTCATCTCACTCTGTGCCCTTTTTAACTCTCTCCTCAGAGGGGAGATTCCTCGCTTGCATCCCTGAAGGAGAGCTATGTGTCGTCTCTGAGCAGCCTGGAACAAGAGAACCGGCAGCTAAGGCAGGCGATTGCAGAGATGCACACCCGACTCGAGGTCTCCAACCAGACCTGTCAAGACAGATATGAACGAGCCCTGCTCAGCCACGCCGTGACTGGTCAACCACAGCCTGCTCAGGACAGGTACCCGGCATAATCACAGACACACGTTCACCAAAAACCCAAGAAATTGAACCCTTATGCAACTTCTCGCTGTATTTGTAGCAATGAAGATACACAACATGGCAAACACAAGGAGGAGACGCAGAGAGAGTCCAGAGACAACTTCATGTCCTCTCCCTCTCCAGTGGTGAGGCTCGTCACTAATGATAATAATCCACAGTTGCAGAGAAGGTACGGTTAAGAATCCTACAGCTGTGTGTTTGTCTTCTGTCTCAGGAGTCTCCGTCAGTGTCACCGGCGGATGGCATGGTCTCTCGTTTCCTGGATAAAGAGAGCTTTCTGGCCAAGGATCTGGTCCAGAGACTGGACACCCACATCCAGGGTATGATGGACAGCAGCATCAGGATAGTGTCCAAGTACCTGCCAAGTGGCTTGGGGCCCGAGTCTGCCCAGGCTTCAGAGAAGAATGGTTAGTGATGGAGCGAGATGGAACAAATCTGAAAGAAAACGTGCCTTGAACAGTAGTGTGGAAGACTGCACTCTTGTATGCGGTGGAGAAGGACATTTGACCTCAATTGACTGAATTTAGAGACGTCTTTTCTTACAGTTAACCCCTCACTAAGCCCCGCCCCCCTCTGTTACTCCGTCAAGCTGTCCGAGCTACCATGGAGCCCACACTGTCACTAACGGCACTCCCTGAAGAAATATCTAATTTTAGGAAAAATGAAAAAGAAGCACACAGAAGGGTCTACAAACACACATATATATCCAGGATGTTAAACTGATTCAGCAGTGAAAACAGGTTAAAAAGATCAAAATAGAAGCTAAAGCTACAGATCACAGTGTAAAAGTGAACCACCACATCACCTGCAGACAGAGAATGACATTACGGATCAACACTGTTCCTGTAAAGCTGGGTAGGTCTTATTTCACTGTTACAATTATTAAAACGCAAAAGCGGCATGTGTATACATTCAGTAAACCTGCAGTAGTGAGCATAGCATAGAGGTCCAACCGCTACTTAATGATGTGCTAACTGCTAATGTTAGCTCCACAGGTTGTTTTTCTTTACTTAGAAGTTTAACATTTTATAAACGCACATCTCCTTCCAACTTCTCTGGTTAACAAGTGTCACTTTTACACAACGTTTAACCGTGACTCGCTCCAAATCCACAACACCAGCCTGAAAATGAATCGAATCTGAAACGATTGCATGAGAGTCTAGCAGAGACGGTTAGTTGTTAGCTGGCCGATGCTATGCTATGATTGACCAAACTGCGTTCGAGGGCGGGACTTGGCGAAGGGTCAATTAAGTTCAGAATGGCAACGCGGAGCTTTAAGTTCACCTAAGAGCTTCATAGGAACTGTCAAAAGGAGCAATTGTAATTCAAACATTCCAGGCTGTACGGGGCTTTGGGCTATGGCCTCACACAACCTGGCCCACGCCGTCCCCACTGTGAAGGCATGAGGTAACACACATGACCTAGTGTTAGCTGATTAGCTCAGATTGTTTGCCTGTGACTTCTTGTTCTGTTTATCGTGTATTTCTTTAATCGGTGTTTCTCACTAGGGGGACGTTTATGTCCCGTCAAGTGTATCCAAAGGTTGACTGATTAAATCACCTCATGTCTTATTCAGCTGACAAGCATCGCATCCTGTCCCGTGTCCTATGCTTCCATAAGATTCAACAAAATCTGTTTTTATAATCCAAAAAAAGAGAACAGAAAGAGGAACAACCTAGACCGCCATTTTACAGCACAGTGACTGTAAAATGGTGTAATCGTAGGCTGGTAATGTTTTGATTTGCTTTTCGCTGCCATTGTTTTTCATCAATTAATCTGCCAATATTTTTTCCGGATGAATTAATTATTTGTTTGGTTTATAAAGCGTCAGAAAATAGTTCCTTTGATATTCAGTATACTATAAGGAGCAGCTGAAAATGCTTTTTTACCTGTTATTTGACGGTGTAAAGACTGATAAAAGGGGGTAGAGAGATCGGCATGAAGTAGAACAAAGGTCCCAATGCTTGAATCAAACCCGGGACATTGTGGTAACGTGGCATGTGCTGTGGGGAGGCTGTGATGGTGTTGCACACCTGTCTGCCACAGCTGGATTTTATTATACAACCATGGAGGAAATACGCCTCAGCTTGGCTTTCAACCGACTGAAACGACCTTCAGGAATTCTTGACCGCTCGTATTTATGTGACCTCACATAACTGCTTGCTAAATTCCACCTGGATTACTTGTTGCGGAGGCTGCTTTCCACTTTTCCCCCGTAGGACGCTGCACATTCCAGTTCATCAAGTTGCCTGGAACGTTAATACAACTTCCATACAACATCCAGAGAAAAGAATGTTGCTGTGAGCCAAAGGAGCGCCCGTCCTCCCTGCACGCCTGTCTGTCATAACCGTGAAAATACCACATATGTACATGTCTGTCCAGACGTCCCGGACAGCAGGGAGGGAGAGGAGGCAGCTTTATGCTGTAGCTCTCCTCATTTTCCCCAGTTACTTGTCTCTCAAACCTCCCCAACACCACCACCACCACTGCCCGCCCTGCAGAGGCCCCCTGGCTAGTCAAGTGCAGGAATGCGTGCACCATGCCAATGCTGTCATGAACCTTCCCCTGCGGCCCGCTTTGTCCTCATCATTAGAAAAGCTGATGGAATGTTAATATCAACCATGTGGGGCGCTCCACCTCACAAACACTGAAAGGCCACAGAGGGAATAGCTCTGTTTTACTGCTTCCCTAACGAAGGACACGCTGATAGAATGGAAATAAAGTGGGGGGGGAAACTAATCTGAAGAAATATGTTTTTCATTCTTTTGCCTGTCAAACTTTTATGACGATGAATACAGATGTTCTGCTCAGCTGTCTCTGGGTCCAGTGAGTGACTTCTCACTTTGGTATTTGGTAGCCTGTGTTGCTAGCACTGTAAGCCCCAACAAACAGCACTGAGGAATTTGGCAAGGCAGGCATTCCTCTGGCTCTCTGGAGGGAGGTGAAGAAGGTTTTTATACTTGGAGATTCTTTCGGAGGGGCCTAGTAAAAGGGAGGAGGAGTGAGGCAGATTCAGGCCCAGGGAGAGTTCGGACTGCGTTATTTACATAGTGATTTACAGGAAGAATTTGCTTACGGCTACAAGATGATTGAGGAGATGCTAAGTTGAATAGTTTAATGAGTGGAATTGCGCGTGTGATTTTTAAAGGGGCATTCCAGCAATTTAGTCTTGCACTTCCGTAACCTTGATGGACTCGCCGGAGACATAAATAATATCCAAAAGGAAATCGTTAAAAGTTGAAGCTGCCGAGGCCGAGATATTCTAACTCGTCTCAAGTATCGATTAAGCCCCCAAACCACTCAAGCCTACATTTCCCAGAAAGCAACTCGTCAGCATTTTTATACCATAACTCTTCCAAGACAATATTAGACCGATAACCTCATCAAAGACCACTTACTTGGTTTTTCCAGAGCTTTCAGCCTCACCATGTGGCCTTGTGTGTATGTGTGTGTGGGGGGGGGGGGGGGGGGGGGGCTTCTCTTGCTCTACCACAAACGGGCAGCAGAGGGGTCAATGCCAATCCTCTGTTGTCACATTGTGGCCAATGGTAATGAACCTGCCAAGTCAGATACTCCTCAAACAGCCAGCAATACAGAGGCTTGTGTCTGTTCTTCCGTCATAAAACAGGAATGCCTCTACGGTCCAACACCGAGTGCCTCGTGTCACACACCATCTGAGGTTACGTGAAGCCAAATGAACAAATATGTGGGTTTTGTCAAACTTGGTGCATACTGCATGGGGAAACTTGGTCCACGTTATCAACGCGTTTGTTGAGGTATTTGTTTGAGGAACGTCCCTTATCTGTGAGATCACAGCCTGTCATGGGAGTAAAGAAGGAAGAATGAAGATGGACTGTTTGTGCAGAGGGCTCACAGGCGATGCAGCTTGGCGGGGATTTCCTGAAGCGGAGATTAATGAGCATGGGCTGGAAAGAATACCTCGGATTGATAACCGATTAAAACCATTCTTTCCGTGAAAAGTGTCTCTTCAGCACGATTCGTGTGTGATGGACTTCTCCGCTCACAGCTTGTTGCACCGCTCAATGTCTCCTTCTGAATTGCTGAACATCCTTCACAAGATAAGACGACTGTTCCCAGGATTGTTTCACCCCGCGTGCATTCTTTTGTTGCACATTCCATGGTGGGGGGGGGGGGGCCTTCAGAGAAGCATGCCCCTCGTGCTTCGCGTGCGTCCGTGTCCCACTTCCAGCTCCGGGCCGGGTCCCTGTACTTGACGGGAGCGTGTCATTGTTCTCGAGTCAGGGTGGGGTTGAGGGAGCGGGTGCAGACTGTGGTCGGACTCGTCATGTGCCGTGGGACCATCCGGACTTTCGCTGCAGGACACTTGCAATGCTGCAGAGACGTTCTTATCGGGATGCTCGGAGCCACGGGGAGCTGTGCCAGAGAGGAAAAGACTCGCTCCTCTGACACACAATGAGTGCGTGCATGCACTCTAGTGCACCACTTAACGCTACGTGTTTGTTTGCACACCGTGGCATGTAACCAGTGGTCTTTTCCTAAAGTAGAAGTCGGACTACCATAACTGAGATGTGTTCTTTTTCAACAGACAAAAAAAAAATAAAACATTCTCAACATGCATTCAGTTCCAGAAGCTTTCAACCAAATCTCCTGGGCTTCCTCGGGCTCGTGGAGTTCGCTCAGTTGTCACGGTGATGATGTCACATGATGTGAATGGTCGTGCTTCACCTCCCTGTCTCCATCCTCCACCTCACTGACAAGATGTTGACAAATGGAAATAAATAAAACACTACTAGAACGTTTAGCTCAAGTCAGCTTTACTTACAGAACACATTTAGTGTCATCAAAGTGCTGTATAGAGAAGCTAAATATACATGGAGGTCACTAGAATATAAAACGGAGGTAATTGTGGAGTGTGATGCTGGGGCTGCTGCTGGTTGATGAGGCCTGTAGCTTATAGCAGCAGATGGCTGGCTGAGGCTGCTGGCTTGTCACCAAAAGTTGCAGGTGGGGCTCGCTGCTGAATGGTGACAGCTGCATTTTAAACAGCGCTGAAAGCTGAAGGCAGAGACTGTAGGCGGAGGCCGGACTACAAGAATGAAGGCAAAGACTCACTGACGAAGGGTGTGGCCAAACGCTGGTAAAGTCAAAAAGTATATTATTTCATGTATCCGTCATCCATTTATCTTTTTTCTGTTTGAAACACAGCGAGAGCTGGAGGTGGAAGCTGAGGCTGGCCGCCCAAGGCAGTACGCATGCAGCTGGTGATGCAGCTGGATGTCAATGGCTGTAGGTGGAGTCTGGTGAAGGCCTGAGGCTGGTTAAAGGCCACAGATGGCAGCTGACCCAATGGAACCTGCGTACAGAGACTGGGAACCAAGTCAGATGTTGCTGGTTGGAAATAAGTCTGTGCAGTACAAACATACTTCAGTAAGTCGTTCCAACACAGAGTGGTAAATCTTCTGGTACTCCCCGGAGTCACCATGGATCTTCAGAGGTGCTCCTGGACATCAGGGTTCAGGACTGGGGATGAACCTGGGCGGGGGGGGGGGGGGGGTGGATGGCTGGGACCTGGGAATGACTCCCTGTATCTGCAGAGAGACAGCAGCACATGGTCGCTGATGCAGAGTGGTCAGATTGTGGTGGCCTGAATAGTGTCTTAGGTCGGAGATTTTGTAAACAGAAATAGTGAAGAAGTGAAGGATGTGGGACGCAGGTCTAGTTTTGATAGAAGCGAGGGTTTATCTGGTTTCTGCAGACCTCAATCCTGCTGATACTCCTCCTACAGTAGTAATGGGCCTCTATGTGAAGGAACTATTTTCTCTTCAATATTGACTTTTTCTTTGTTGAGCCTACAGGCCGACTGAACTAACTCTTTCAATCTATGGCTGTTGTTCCCTTTAATATAACCTCAGAAAAACATTGTGTCACATTTAAGCTAACCTATCTGCTGGAAATAACACACAATGACTGAGAAATAACACACAATGACTGAGAGCGAATGTCATATATGTGGTAATTATGTTGGAGATTTTCCCATTCAGCATTACTTTTGTTGCTTTTTTGCGCATTTTTGCTGTAATGTAATTACTCTCAT
The DNA here is from genome assembly GCF_910591455.1 of Pholis gunnellus. Taxonomy (NCBI): domain Eukaryota; kingdom Metazoa; phylum Chordata; class Actinopteri; order Perciformes; family Pholidae; genus Pholis; species Pholis gunnellus. The sequence continues at coordinate 24,364,094 of NC_136530.1, forward strand.
GCATAATTTAAAAGAAGGCGATACAGTCAACGGTTGTCTAGCTATTTGATATTACAACATGAAAAACGCACCTTGCTGTCATGTGCTGTGAATCTGTATTTATTATATACAATGTTTTATAATATGCATTTATTAAGGCTGGTACTCATAATTATTTCCTGATGAGAAATATTAAAGTAATTTCAGAGAAAAAGTGTAAGTACCGATCCTTTGTCTTAGCACTTTGTCTGAAAAGTCTTTTTGTATTGTTAATCATTGAAAAAGTATTGTTTTTAATTGTTTTATAAAGTAAATAATGTAGAATATAGGCTACTTGATTATAAAATCTGTTTTAATGTCTTCCCTTCTTTGTTTCCATGGAATCAGTTTTATTTTTGAATAAAATATATACAGCAACAAATTAACACACTGATGTGCTTCTTTTAATCTTTAGAGCAGTTTTTCCACAAAAATAAATTAAACATAAACATGATTATGTGAACTATAAAGTCTGATATTTATTCTTGAAGTGAAGGGATACAGGGCAGTTAGAAAACAATCAGGAGGCAACTTCCAGGTCTGAAATGTGAAGCCAATGCTGAAGTTCCTTTAACCTGCATTCTCTCTAATGGCCATCAGGAGGCAACTCCTCTGGTTGCAAAAAGAAGTCTGATTGTATAGAAGTCTATAAGAAAATGACTACTTCTCACTTGATTTATTACCTCAGTAAACATTGTAAACATGAGTTTATAGTCTCAATCTCCAGTTTCAAGTCTTCTTCAATACAGCATGATGTTCATTTAGTAAATGATGGTCCATTTAGAGCCAAACAGACCATAAAGCAGAGTATGCTTTAGGGCGGGGCTTACTGTGATTGACAGGTTGCTACCACGGTGCTGTCCAGTCTCGGGGGAGTTCTTGCTTTCGTCTTACAACTTCTACCCTTTCACTGTGTGTTTTCACTTCATGAAAGTTAATTGTAACTGTTTTGATCACCTAAAATGTCCTGGTCAGCTTTCGGTTGTACTTAGCTCCTCCATCTCGTCTCACTTCTGGTTGCAAAAAAAACAAGATGACGATGGCCAAAATGCAGAACTCGAGGCACAAACGGATGATGTCATAGTGACCATGTCTTCTTCTTATAGTCCCTCACCAATAGGCGGACTGCGGTCCGGATCAGGACCCAGACGCTGTCCTATCCGGACCCGGACGAATAACTGGTGGATAATTGAGAATTATACATTTTGGCGGAGCGCTTCTATTTTAACCTGCACAGCTTTTCCAGCCTTTACGGCACTCGTTCAGCAGTCCAGGAAATACACCGACCAATCACATACGTTGTAAATCATCTCACGTGACGCTACTCAGCCAATCGAATATCTGTATTCTGAAACGCATCGTTCGTGAGCCGAGTGAGATTTGCACACATCTTTAGACCAAACACTCCAGTCTGAACTGAGGGCAAGATGTTGAAATGTGTAGAGATTGTTTATTATAAAGTTCACTGAGACAGTTATGATGTGAAATGGATTTAACAAAAGAGAAGAAAAAAGTTCACTCCAGCCACACTTTCCTTTTTTCCTTTTCATAAATTTTTCTAAAATCAAGCAATATCTGATGCAAGCTTTTCAAAGATTCATTTTTGTGTATTTCATTTTTAGATGGATCCCTTATTTTACTTGAAATGAGAGAACAACATTTATTTATGTATTTCTATGTATTATTTATAATCCATCCAGTTAAATTTGAAAACGTAATTATATATTAGTTAATACTATATTATATATAGTATTTGTCATACTATACTATGACTTTTTGGACATGCTATACTATTACCGTTTCATGACTTTTTTCCACATAATATACTTTATTGCATCTTTTTACATGCTATAAGACATACTATAGTATGGTTGCAGGTCACGTGACTCCCAAACGTGACAGGAGACCGTGAGTCTAAAGCTAGCTTTATTATTTTAGCTTATGTCCATAAGGATATTCCTCATGAGCTTGTATTTAATGTCTGTTTGTGCAGCGGAGGACTGTTGATCCGGACCTGATGGAGACTCTGAGGTAAGACCTGTTCTCAGCAGGGACCTGAACGTTCTGTCGTTACCATGTCTACCAAAATGCGCATCTTTTCAAAATTCACTCAGTCTGTCCAGAAACGAAAATTCAGTCAGTCAGAAAAGCAGAAATATCCTTCACTCGACGAAATCTCTCGAAAGAAACCTTCAAACTGTGATTTTAATTGCATCAGGAACTCTACTTGTGACCTACTGTCAAGTTGTGAGAACTATTTGCTGCAAAGAAGTGAGATTTATACACTTTCTAAACCCCTATGGTCTTCAATGCATTTTACCATTGAGACTGTGAATCCCCAAAATACACCAATATGTATGCTAATATTGGTAATATTTTCAATTGTCAGTGTAAATTCATCCACTAGGATTGACTTTTGACTGTTGTGACCAAGTTTAAACACGTTTTTGTCTAATTTAAACAATAGCGCTTTTGTTTTGTTAGCTAACGTTAGCTGTTTAGACCCGACCGTATAGCATTAAGCTAGCACACACTGAGAAATGCTAATACAAATATTGTTTCTATATATTTATACAACTTCTAGGGGATATGGATCATAAGTGATGCACGCATGACAATATATTTAATCTGTATTATTTCAACGTGTTCACAATTCACACGTTTCCTACATACTCGTGATGTTTTTCATATATGAGGAGACTATTTTACACCAAACCTCGCTCAAAAACGTGTCACTTTTATGTCCTCGTGTCCTGAACATTAACACGATGCGCAGCAGATAGTGAAACAACCACAAAAGGATAATTATTTTATAGAAAAGGCGCGGACATGTTTCCCACTTTTAGTCAATCAGCAAGACAGCTTTAAATTGACATTTTGTTTAAGGTAGTCTGGTGTAAATCTCGCTGTGTAAAATGTATCTGAGTGTAGATGTACTCTGTTTAAACTGTGCTAAGCTTCCAGGCTGATTGTAATTATCTACACACGTTTTTACGTGCACGCACATATTAATGTTTACAATAAACAGCTGACAGAAATCAGTACATTATCCAGCCTAATCCTTCATATGCTCAATAATTATGAAAACAAAATGGTGTTGTGAATATCAGAGCAGGTCAGGTGTCATTTTAGTCACGTGACAGTAAACTGTGTTGTGTACAGTGAAACTCTCTTGGTTTGATACCAGCAGCCTGTAAACATATGGAGGCCTCCTGCAGTAACAACACTGTGAAACAATTGCAAACATTTAGCACTTTACTGTGTTTTTTTCTGCATATAGTTATAGCATATAGTTTATTGTATGACATCTACATTCTGTCTAGTCATACTGCTTTGTGCTACTGATCCTTTTAATGTGATATGTGATGTGGGAAAGTACCATGATGTGCATCAGTGGTCTGAGGGTTGTGTGTGTTTTTACCCTCAGATGGCCAGACGGATCGCGTACACCAGCGTCCAGATCCCGGACCCTAACCGGCCCGGAGTCTCACGGACCATCCTCAGGATCAGAGGACCCGCCTCCCAGATCGGCACCCCACCTGGACCCTCACCTGGATCCCCACCTGGATCCCCACCTGGACCCCCACCTGGACCCTCACCTGGACCCCCACCTGGACCCTCACCTGGACCCCCACCTGACTACGACCCTGGCAGCACGGTTACTGGGGTCCTTCGTAGCATCCCCCCAAGCTCACCCCAAAGGCGAGGCAAAAGAAGGTACCCTGAGGGACCCGGTGAGCCTGTAAAGGTAAGTCCAAAGAACAGGAGGCTGAATCCGGAGTGGAGGAACCAGTTTAACAGCTGGTGGTGCCACAAGGCTCCTGGACCTCCAGGCATTGTGAAGCACCAGGAACAAGGTGGATCTATTCAGGTAAGTACACTTAAACCCCCTCAGGGACCCAGTGAGCCTGTAAAGGTAAGTCCCGGTCAGCGTCGCCCGTTATGGGACCACCCTGGGCCGGAGTGGGCGAGGAACGTGAGGCTTTATCTGGAGAGGAGAGACCAGTTCGACAGCTGGCGGTGCAACAGAGGCCCTGAACCTCCAGGTAATGTTCAGCACCGCAATCCTGGTAAGCACCTTTATTCCTTTGAACTGAATTTAGCTGACTTTGAGATGACTTATTTAGACTGAAATGATTGTGTTGAATTGTTTAAGTTGTATTAGATATAAGTATTAAGTTGTATTATATGTATTAAGTTGTATTAGATTTTAGGAGCATGCTCTGTTGAGAAGGTTCTCCTGGTCACTGCACAGAGACTCAGGCAGGGTGTCTGCACACAGAGAGTGGTCTGGGGGGGATAGCGTGAACCTCCAACGTGTTTCGACCCCCCAGGGAAGCTCCTCTGTGCAGAGAATTAATAGGATGTCCACAGCATATCAAGGGGGTTCACATGTCTGTTGATGCCCACCCTTAGTCCGACAAGAGTCCTCAGTGACGAGGAGAGGAGAGGAGAGGAGAGGAGGCGAGAGGAGGCGAGAGGAGGCGAGAGGAGAGGAGGAAGAGTGAGGAGAGGAGAGAGGAGGAGAGGAGAGGAGGTGGAGGTGAGTATGAACCCTCTCAAATAAAAGGTAAATATTAATTTATATTTTTTTCTGATACAGCTGCATAATTTATATGTTCAGCTTTATTCTGGGAAGATTTTAACTCTACTTACTGTTGTCTGTATTTGTTTTTTTTAGAGAGGAGAGAAGATGGAGAGGAGAGGAGAGGAGGAGATGGGGTGGTGGAGGGCAAGTGTGAATCCTTCTAAGGAAGAGGTGAGTATCATTTTATTTCTTATCATCACAATTGATGTTGTGATAAATAAATAATCTGTTCATCTGATTTTTTAACTATAACTCTATAACCTGTGTTCCATTTCTCTTTTAGGGAGAGGAGAGGAGAGGAAGAGAGAGGAGGGGAGGTGGAGGGCGAGTGTAAACCCTCTCATTTAAAAGGTAAATATTCATTTTTATTTCTTTCTATACAGCTGCATAATTTATATGTTCACCTTTATTCTGTGAAGATTTTAACTCTACTTACTGTTGTCTGTATTTGTTTTTTTTAGAGAGGAGAGAAGATGGAGAGGAGAGGAGAGGAGGAGATGAGAAAAAGTTCACCAAAGTGTGTACCGTTTTCCTCTTAGCAGAGTATTTCGGGCCAAAGATGAACAAACCAAGACCCCCCCCCCCCCCCCAAGACCCTGAAACCACCTTTATAAAAGTGCTGACAGAGCGAAGATCTTGTACATCTGTTTGTTCAGGGTCCTCGCCTGAGAACAACATAAACACCCCTCCCCCAGCTCCAGATCAAGGTGCGCGCTGTATCTGTTTGTAGCTATTGCCCCGTGTACAACCCTCCACTGAAGGTCTGCTGTCCGCTTTTCAACGGGCAGCTTGTACAGAGACCGCCAGCTGCCTTACGAGGAAACATCTGGACCAAAGAACTCAGTCCACCTCGACGACTCCATCCCTGCCAAAGAGCGCAAGTTCACAACCTTGACGCAGGTGTGGTAGACGGCTTTTTTTCATGCATCCTGAAACTTGTCCAGGTGCAGTGTTTTAAAAGTGACTGCCACTCTCCCACAGGGAGGGGGGGGGTGAACAGAGAGGGGAAACTGCACTCAAAGCCGTCATGCCACTGGTCACACAGACTTCGGTTTGCAGCAAACTCTCTCTGGGTTATCCACAGAGCCGTAGAAAGATGTTAGTCCAGTAAGGTCCAAGTTCTCTGGTTGCAGGAGGAACAGCTGCTTGTCGTAGCCCGACCGCCCAGCTCTCCTCAGCAGCAGCCGAGCTGTGTCGAGCCAGCTTGGGCCACAGTTGTGAAGCAGTCTTTGAGCTGTCCGGAGTCTAAAGGAGGCAATGTAGGACTGGATGTCAATCAGTCCGTGCCCTCCTTCATCAACAGGCAGGTACAGAGCTGCTGCCCGGACCCAGTGCCAGTCTACGCTGGCTCTCTGGACGTCCTCTATTAGGCCTCTCGGTGGGGTCAGAGCAATAAGTTTGTGCCCGAAGAGTTGACTCAACTAAATTATTGGCAACAGGAACTCTTCCCCTGTACGACAACTGGAGTAGCAACCATTTCCATTTAGACAACCGAGCGCACACTTCCTCCTTCACTTCCTCCCAGTTCTTTGCTTGAAAGCCCTCGTTGCCCCAAAAAACTCCCAGGACTTTCATTCCCTCTTTCCCCCACTCAGGTCCACCAGGCAGACTGGGCGCTGCCCGGCCCCTCCACCGGCCCACCAACAAGGCTTCACTCTTAACCCAGTTCACCCGCGCAGATGAGGCCTTTTCATGCAATGACAAGTTATCCTGCAGACATTGAACGTCCTTCTGTCAAAAACACATCATCTGCATATGATGTAATATTTTATTACTACAAACAGAAGTAATAAAAATACTACTTTATCAGAAACATGATCCCTGTCAGTGTTTCACTGTTATATATGGATATTACATATGCATTTGTTTGTAGGCTTCTTGAATATATATATATGACACTAAATAGCGCAAGTTAGATATTATTGTAATGTTACGGACCTTTGCACGAGGAGATTTTCTCAATCTGGACCTTTCGGAATTTTAATTGAATACCCCTGTTATAGTCTATGCCAGGGGTGGCCAACCCGCGGCTCCCGAGCCGCATGCGGCTCTTTGCCCGGTTTCATGCGGCTCTTACGTTCATATCGAAGTTTGTATTTGTGTTTTTTTTAATGTGCGTGTTCGCTTCGCTTGAATTAAATACGGTATTTTCGTCAAACGCGCATGTGCGGCCACAGATTACGTTCCTCGTCGACCCATTTAACGCCGAGACGGACTGTTTGAAAGCCCCGCTAGTCACAGATGAGGATGCTGAGTTGGAGATGATCGATCTTTGTGAGGAGGACCAACTCAAACCTGCTTTAAGGGAAGGGACCATTGAGTTCTGGAAAAGTGTGCCAATGAAAAAATACCCCAATGTCAAACGGGCTGCGCTTAAGATACTGTCAATGTTTGGGTCAACATACGTCTGCGAGTCTGTGTTTTCTACCCTGAAACACGTGAAATCAAAGCATCGATCTGTTCTGACTGACACCCATGTGAAAGAATTGCTTCGAGTGGCAACAACGGAATACAAGCCAGATTTGAAGAGGATTGTTCAAGGCAAGGAATGCCAGAAGTCCCACTAAGTAACATGCATAGTAAAAGAAAAACACTATTGTAAATTATTATATTTTTGTTTGTGGACTTGGTTGAACTGAGAGTTTGTCTGTGTGACACAGTGCACACAATGTTCATTGTTGAAAATGACTGGCCTGTGGTCTTAGGAGTCAATTTCTGTCATTATCATGTTGGTGTGTGACATTTACAATAAATCTGGCTGAGCAAAGGTGTGTGTGAGGAAGGGATAGGGTGATGTTCATGTGTGCCCATGTGTATGATGTGGCTCTTTGCGGTAACACAGTAAAAAATGTGGCTCTTGGTCTTTGACTGGTTGGCCACCCCTGGTCTATGCCAACAATGTATTGAACGAAGAGAAGGTTAATGCAAGTGATTCAGATTGCCACACCTGTGTTTAAAGAATTCACATCATGTATACAGTAGTAATGGTGCTATTTGTTATATGAACTCGACACAGCAAACCAGGTAAAGTGGCATGGTGTGGTCACCCGGAGAATAATAGCAGGATCCAAACCAGCGTTTTTAATTTTCATGCTGGGGCAGCCCTTTTTGTTTACAATATGATCAAGGATTGTACCTTTAATTAGATAGGATGAAGTTTAAATTCTCATACAGCCCTTGAACCAGAGCTTTGTCAGACCTGACTAAAATGAATTCTTGGAAAAATGGAGCGTCATCTTGTTGACATTCAGCCCAGTCAGAACAGGAATTCTGTGATGCGCTTTCTGCGTGTGCGCTTTGATGTCGGGGTTTCTGTTATGTAAAAACTATTTAGAACATTCCTTGTTCATTCATGGCTAATGAGGGCGTCCATTTGAATTGTCTCGTATAATTAGTTTTCAGATTCCCCTAAAACCACCAACATCCTAGGCTAGCCTCACTTTTTCTCTCTCTCTCTCTCTCTGTGTGTCTTACGCAATGACATGCACAAGTTTGATCGACCATTGTGCAGCGTGCTGTGCTCCAGCTGTGACGTGATATTTTATGATATTAAATAAACTAAACAGTGCTCAGATGCTCTTGACCAGGGGTGGACAATTGTTTTTCCAAAGGGGACACATGAGAATCGAGGACTGTTGTGGAGGGCCGGATCAATAGACTGAACTCAATCCTGCTCAATATTATTCCACCTCTTTATAAAAAGCAGTAAATTGTATGGTTTTGAGAAGCTGTGAGTGGTAAGAGTAAATGTTATGATCACTGGTGGAATATAACTATTTAATTTGCTTAAGTACTGTACTTAAGTACAAATTGATTCACCTTTGTTCTTCCACTCCACTACATCTCAGAGGGAAATATTGTACTTTTTACTCCAGCAGGAATAATGATCCAAAAAATATCCATATTTAATATCCATATATAATAGTAAAACACTGGCAAGGTCGATCCAAAGAGAACCAACATCTTCTGAGCATGTTGCTTTTGCAGCTTAGCTAGCAAAGCCTCAGATGTCTGTGCCACTCTGCATCAGTCAAGTTGTTGTATTTCTCCGTGTTTCGTCTCGTAATTGTAAATTGTAATCCTTAAATACTGCGATCTGTTCTCCACAAACTAAGCACCCGGCTTTACCTTCGACTTCAGTAAATAAATAATTAGAAGTCCATGTTTTTTCTAAAAACTCTACAAAAAAAACAGGAATATGATGATTTTATTCCAGAACACAGAGGACACATTACAAGTCAAAATCTTCATCATATCAGTTCACATTTGTTCCTGTGTGCAGAAAACAAGTCCAAACTGTCTGTTTTTTCTAACCGTCTTTTTAAAGACTAGTTTGGAAAAAAAACATTTACAAGAAGCAGGTTTCTCATTTCTAAATGTGCGAGAAGTCCAGCTTCATTGCCTCTTCTAACATGGACTTTCAAGTCGTCAGAGGAAGCCAGCTCTCCTCCAAGTCTTCGGACTACTTAGTTCTGGATCCTGCTCAGAGGATAACATCCAGCCAAGTGTTGCAGCATCCTTTCGCTACAATGGGCCACCTGAAGGACTTCTGTTATCCTCAAAGTCTGAGCTCAGGTGAGGATAACCAGACATCAACCAGATCCTCCTGTGGTCCACGAAACCCACAGCCATTTTCAGAGGACAAAAGATCTAGTGTTGTCTACATCAAGCCTCTGGCAAAAAGAAAGAGGGCTTATGCTGAAATTTCACAAAGATGCAACTGCAGCCCAGACAGCACTTCCCCCAAAAGGAAGAAGAGGAAGATATCTAGAGGTACACCTGCAGTAAAAAGACCTTATGGAGAAATCTAGCAAGACAGACAAATAATCCCAGAGATCTCCTCCGCTGTGAGGATAAAGACAAAGATCTTGGAAGGTACACCTCCGGTAGAAAAGTCTTTTGGTGACTTTTCCCAAGGCAGAAAAATAATCCCAAGGATCTCCTTCCCAGCTCTCTCCCCTGAGAACTATCCTAAGACGAAGGAGGACATGAAGGACACAAAACCTAAGATATGGATCATCGGGTCTAGTTACGTTCGACGAGGGGAGGAAGGAGCATATCAGAACTTTGGGGAGAACTTCGGACTCAATGCCAAAGTTGAGTGGTTTGGCAAAGGAGGCCTGCGCTGGAGTGGCGTCCTACCCAGTTTTTATGCCGAGTTGAAAACTGAAAGTCCCCCTGACATTTTGGTGATCCACGCCGATGGCAACGATCTGGGGTTGACGCCCGCCAATGACTTGCATCCAGAATGACAAAGAACCTGATGCAGCTCCACGCAAAGTTTCCTCTAATGACAATTGCATATTCCTGCATCAACGAGCGTCAAGCGTGGAGATATGGACAGCCAGGGAAGGTGAATTTTGGCTGTAAGATTGTCAACAATTGCATCAGAAAGGCTGTTGGCAACTGTGACAGTGAAGTGATTGAACGTTCCCACCTGAGATACAACAACAGGAACATATTTGTGGCAGATGGAGTGCACTTCACCAAAGAGGGAAATGGACTATTTGACACCAGCATCCACAGCGTCCTGAAGAAGATCCTTCAGAAATACCACACATGAATCGGGTCTCTCTGGGCGACTGTGGCTGCGGCTCAGTCATTTACGATCAAACTATGTTTTAATGTGAATGCTTGTCTATCTATACGTATGTGTCATCTCTGACTAAATAAATGTGTTGCAGTGTTAAAATCTATCCCTCATTTTTTACTAGTACAGTAGGGTGAAAAGCACTTCAATTGATAATCCTTTAAAAAGTACAAAAGACTTGCAGCTTTGTATCTGTTTAGTTCTCTTGATGAAAGCTCTTTTGTATTTGGGTCAAGCTCTGGTCATTTGATGCATAGAGCCTATAGACAGCCTCATTAGTCAGATGCTGTGCAGTGATTTACTTAATGGTTTCATCATGTTGGTTATTTGCTGGTGTCTTAGCCACTATAGAATGTTTGCACGCGAACAAAGCTGATGGCAAAAACAAAGTAAGCTGGCCTGATTTCAGAGTCTGGAATCAAAATGTACTCACAGAAATAAACTATTTTTTCACCTACACACGTGTACCGCACACATACAGACAGGGGACCGTCTATCTTGACTAGTGGAAAATGATCATGACTGTCGTATCCTTTTATTTGCATACTGTTGCAGCTGTAACTATATGATTACGAATGGAAGTAAAACTGAAGTTTTGTGCGCCATTCAGTCTGAGACAGTTGTGATGTGCTTGATACGTCCATACCTGAAAAAGGAACTCCAGGGAAGAAGGGGCAAACAATGTGCAACAACTGGTTATAATCTATGCCACACAAGCATCCCGATGCACTGATGAATTGGAGAAGGGGAAGTGTCAGTTTACATTCTTTCATGTGTAGTGACATAAACAGCTGATTTTTCCGAGCTGAAATGTCCAAATACAGTACACTGCCAATACCAAAAAAAGCTTTTGCCTCATGTTGAAATCCTGCAGCTTTGGTGCCAAGAGCTGCTATTTTACTGTGATGGAATAACGTTGATGGAGAAAAGTTGTACTTTTGCGAAAGCGTGTCAAAAAGAATACACACGTGGAGAAAGTACCCTCTTCATCCGTCTATGAAGAATATCTATGTTTTCATACTAACCAAACATGGTGACAAGGAATCAGATACTGGATAGTGGATGGTGTAAAACTGTCCTCAGAGGGAGCCTCTTCACGCTTCATTACCTACCGGCAGCTGTTGTCACTTGACAGTGAGGTGGGGGGGGGAGATAACGACAGTGTTATCAAGATTATTCTTACTCAGAAATGGATGTCTTTATCTGTCCATTTCCAGAACACCCACCTCCTCCCAGTTCCCTCTGAAGTATGCGAGAAGGTGAAATCATCACACTGTACCCAACCCTATACCACTCACCTATCCTCTTATGTAACGTCTCTTACGTCAACGTTCCCCAGTTGAAGCTTGACATTTACTGACGTTCAATAAAGCGGTGGGACAGCACCTTGAAGCTGCGTGTTTGCAATGCCACTGCCTTATCTGGGATCTCCGAAAGCCAATTTAAATGCCTGCTCAGTCAAACTGAAACACTGCTGACTCTTTAATGGCTTCCCCCTTCTTTCATGCTTGAGTCAACTGTGCTGCTCCTGTGTGTTTAAGTCTTTAATTACGCAGGCCATAAAATTGTCAGAGAAGTTGGAGATCACAGAGAAAATCGTCGTCACCTGTGGTGATCACTCTGCGGTGCCTCATAAATAACCTGGCTCTCGTGGCTGCTCGTTTGGCAAATCTGGAAGACACTTTTAGTCAGATATTTTAAATACACATTAGCAGGTAATGTAATGCCTCTGTCACACACTGTGATTTTGACTTATTGAGAAGAAGTGACGCCGCTTTGAATCATGCAAAGCGAGGCCAAGGATGTGTGGCGTCCAATCATTACAAAAACACGATTTGAGTTGTGATTGTTGGAGGTGTTTAAAGTTAACTGTACCGCTATTTAATGAAATTATTTATTTATGATGGCGTGTGCTTTGCTGTCTGCATATAAGAAAAGGGTTTTAAGTGATCACCTATTTATTTATTCATACAAGTTTTTTTGATCAAATGCAGAAGAAGAACTGAAAATGTAAAGAAAGATGTAACAGAATACATTTAGCTCTCAGGCCTGTGCTTGCTTTTGAAGCTAAATTAAATGTACTTCTCATTAAGCTGGTCACCGGTTCAGACACTCACTTGATGAATGGGACTCCTGGACTTGACAAGGCCTGTAGATGTCATCAGGCACGTAAAGGCCACCTGCCCATGCACTATCAGAGGTCCGCAGGTCTCGTCCCGCGCTTTTCACGCACTCACCCCGACCTGCACATGTTGCATTACTGAGGGTGAATTTGTATGCAATTGGCAGTGCTTCCTGTCCTCTATCTGCTGGGGCCAGGGTGGGATTTCCTCATTCCTGACGTCTGACCCCTCCACTCTCCTTTGGCCCTTTAACTGCAGTCTACCATCTGGAGGTAGAGGTTATCACAGCGAGGCTGTGGCCTCCGCATGTTTGTTCAGTTAGACCTGTATTTACCAAAGCTCTCTGCTGACATAGTGCTTTTCAACGAGTATGAACAGGGTTCCCTTTTTATTTAGAAATCTACATGTAGATGTCCCTGTTAACCGTTTTGGCTGAGCGTTCTCAGCTACAAAATAAAAGCAAACACCAAACACGTGAATTATTCAGAATTGAGGACCGTGGATTTCACCATTATACTTTCAGACTTATTAAGTTGTTAGTTGATAGTGTTATAAATACTGGGATGCAAAAAATCGGATGCCACATTCAAATGTGCAGTTTTTATTTTATGGAAAATTCTTTCTTCTGTTTAATCAGAACGCCCAACTAATGACAGAATTATCACAGTTTTAATAGTCAAGACATTTTATTTGTATATATTAATTATGGTTTCATGTATAGATAAATCATTCTGTTGTATAGCAGTGACCCAAATCTGAGGGGTCACAATATAATTAAAGCGGCTATAGTCACATTACCAATAACTCACATGACTACACCGCTGCTACTCCGTCAAACTGTAAGAGCTACGTTACCATGGAGCCCACACTGTGACTAACTGCACTTCCCGAATAAATATTATGTATTTGGGAAAAAAATAAAAAGCGATTTTCAGAGAGAAGCAAACTGAAGAGTCTACAATATATTGAAGGATAAATCCAGGATGTCAGACTGATTCAGCAGCGAAAACAGGTCAGAACTATAAAGATAGTGGCTAGCGTAGCATAGAAGTGCTAATGCTAGGTAATGATATGCTAACGTATTCTGCTAATGTTAGCTCCACAGGTTTTTTTGGAGAAAAGTAACAATAACATACGAATATCTCTTTCCAACCTCTCCGGGTAACGAGTATCACTGCATCCTTTAATCATGACTAGCTATAAATCAAAAAACAGCCTGAAAATTTGGAAAATCTGAAAGATTGCATGAGAGTCTGTGGATCGGAGAGGCGGGTAGTTGTCAGACTAACAGCTATGATTGGCCAGTCTACGATCAAGGGTCAATTATCCACTTCAGCTATACAGAGCTTTATTGTTTTGGTTTGCAGCCTGCAACTTTATGGTTTTGGTTCAATGTCAGTGCTCTCATAGCGTTGTTTTCAGGCATAGCAGGCAGCTGTTTTTCATCAAAGAAGGTAAAGCAAAATGGCCCTGCACTTCCTGCCCAGCACCAGATGTCAGACAGACAAAGTTTTGTGTCTAACTGGTTAACATATTGGAGAATTGAGCAGAGAAAGATATTTCTCTCTGTAGTTGGTTGAGACCAAAACAGAGTTCAAAGGGGAGTAACTATTGTATTTACTTTCCTCAGGTGGGCACAAACAAGTGCTAATGTTGCTTCCTGTATGTAAATATAGGTTTGCCATATCAACTTAAAAGGTGATGATAAATGAATGTTGTTTTCACACCTTGTTTCTGTGGCCACCAACAGGCCAAACAAATATATGATTGCAGGCTTCAAAAAATAGAAAGATATTGCTTAATTCAGAGGAGTCACAAGCCAAAAACATTCAGAACCACTGTTTTTAGTCACGCTGGTGTAGGAATAATCATTGCAACTGTTCCAGGTTCAGTAGCTTTGACATTGCATTTAATAAGTCAGTAATATACAATGCAACATATTGTAAACTTGATGTTAACACTTTCCTTTTTTGGATTCATATATTTATAACATATTTAACGTTGTTAAATGTGGACAAAAGAACAATAACTATACGCACTGGTGTGTTACAAGTAAAAATAAACACTCTGTTGGCGTCCAACAGTCTGTTGCAGTCGATCGTGAATCAAGTTTGGAATATATGCTCTGTGTTCACTTGCGCGTCTGTCCGGAAACACTTTCTCCAAACACCGCAGTGAAAATGGCAGAAATCGGCCCCAGAAATCCAAAGAAACATCCGTAATTTTAGAAAGGAATGTCACATTCCTTTGCAGCTGAGTGAGCCCAGTCTTCCAGAGTGCCTCCTATCAGGAAGTGCTGCACAATGGGAGCAAATTGCCAGAAACACAAAGTCAGACATTTGGGACAGAGGTGGGGGCAGACAGAGGAAACTGTGTCAGGCGCTGCTTTCAGACAATAACCTCTGCTACAACACTGAGATTCAACAATAAATATAGCCACGGTCAAACTACATAATCAGATGTTGTGTATAGATCCAAACAGATGTTCACTTCAAGTGCTGCATTACTCCTTTTGTGTTGAAGACCATGCGTTATCCAAATGAAAACAAACAGGTCTCTGCACAAATATTGGTTAATAAGTCTATTAATACATGGATCAACACGATGTATGGAATTATACTTGTCACAATTCAGGTGAAGATGGGATATTTTAAGGACAGATAAAGTATAATGATTAAAGAATTTATTATAATGCAATTTGAGAAAACAAAAGTCTATTCTGGACTGAATAAATGAGTAAGACTGAGTTATTATTGTGTGCTTATATACATAGTAGCCAGCATGCAAATACATTTATTGAGCCCAGAATTCTGCTCAAATTTAATTCAATTATTACTGTTAAAAAATAGTGTTCAAAATTGCCAATTGCTGCTAATATCATTCCATACACACAACTAAATTATAAGTTATTAATGTTTTCATATTTCAGTTATCTTTATAACTTTGTTGTGAAACAGGCTCATATTTTTGAGTTAAGTAGTTCTCTAGTGAAACATTTTTACAAAATGCAAACTTTTCAATCCCTACTCATATATTTGATTATACATATCATTTATTTGGCCAAACAATACTGGTTGAACCATTAAATGTTAATATTTGCTTAGTCCCCAACCTTGAACTCAGACCGGCCCATCATAGCGTAGCTTCGGCCAGCTCTGACCGGAGTCCGACAACGAAAGGCTCTGCTCCACAGACTCTCATACAACAACAGGCTGGTTTTGTGGATTTGGAGGTGGTCATAGTTAAACTTTTTTAGGTTTAGAAGGAGAAATACCTTTCTAAAACATTACGTTTTTATGTGAAAACCTCTGGAGCTAACATTAGCAGAGTATGTTAGCACATTATTAACCCGCGTCAGCACTTCTATGCTAGCATGCTGCTTTGCTTTTTAATGATTAGAACAGTGTATAAAGACCTAATGGCTTCACAGGAACAGTGTTGTTCCTCAACTTCATTGTCTTCTATCTCCATTACCAGGTGATGTGGTGGTTCACCTTTATACTGTGATCTGTAGGCTTCAGCTTCTATCTATATCTTTGTCTTTTTAACCTCTTTTCACTGCTAAATCAGTTTGATGTACTGGATATATCCTTCAAACACTTATTGTAGACCTTTTTGTCCACTTCTCTCTGAAATCTCTTTTTTCGTTTTTTACAAAAATTAGAAAACATTAATTCGGGGAGAGCAGTTAGTGACAGTGTGGGCTCCGTGGTAACTCTGACAGCTTGACGGAGCAGTGGTGGGGCTTAGCCGAGGGTAAATTGCAACATCAACTCATTTTATTCCTCAAATTGTTTTTAAATATGTCCCACCTTTGAACATATTCATCACGCTCATCAACTGCTCTGTAAACTGATACATACATCTTACATTATTTTCTTATTTTTGGTCGTCCTTTGTCGTAATTGTCAATACCCTCCCTTTCACTCTCTCCCCTTTATAATGGACTTCCCAGTGTTTAACCCTTGCCTGCAGGTCCACCACCTGCTCCCTGTCTGACACAGGGCCGTTTCACAGAGGCATCCATCTCAGCTGAGTGGCTGATGAGCAGATTGGGGGCTCTCCACTTAGCGTGGCCCTAGGAGACTTCTTTATCTGGCCTGGAAGCAATGGCTTTGCCCTGGCCATCTGCTTCCACTGGGACTGCACCAGGCCTGCATTTGATGGGGAGGAGGGGGCAGGCGAGCATGGGTGTAACCTGAGATTCATTGTTCAGACTTGTTGTCGCTGTCATTTTGGATCCACAAATGATATGTGTGTGTCTGTGGATTAAAATGGCAAGATTCTTTTTTTGGCACGAGCAACGGCGGCTGGCCCGTTAAACAGTCCGCACACTCGTTCACAGCTGCAAGTGAGCTGCAGCTGATGTGACGTTAAATGGTTCTTCCACCTGCTCCGAACATAATGGGCTGAATGTCAACCAAATGGGAAGATTACTTGAATAGGTCCACTCAGTGAGGAAAACAGGTGGTAGATGTAGTTTTTACAGAATGGAACTACGTATCTGAAGTCTCCATCTTTGTATTTTTGAACTGTTGACTGTATGCTTGGTCTGCATAATGTTTTTGTATACACTGCATTTTTGTGGCAGACGTCCATGTGGTGGGGGGGGCTGACAGGTGCATCTGCCTCTGAGCTAGAGGGCAGGAGATAGTCTGCACTGTGCTTTGTTCCCATAAAACATCTGCCCCTCAGGCTGAAGTCACGAGATAGTCAACTAAATACCAGCCATTGCTGTAAAAGAATGACCTCTTTTATTTTGAAAGTTATGCTTCATTGGCAGTGACATCTATACGGATAAATCCAACAAAAAAAGGTTTCCCGGCCTTCCTTGATTTGTACTCTGTTTATGCCACTTCTTGTGACCTAAACGTTCATTCAGATCAGCTATTTTTCAATAAACATTAGGCAGCATTCAAGCACAACTCAAGCATTCAGAAGAATGCCTTTGTTATCTGTGGACACACGGTCTGTGTTGTGAGCCAAACACAAGTTGCTTGTTTCCCTGAAACGGCTAAATTGAGCTTAACACCTTCCAAAGGTTTCTGCAACAGTGACACTGAGGAATGTTTGGCCATCAGCTGCTCTGAGTGTTTACGCTGCTCTTATTTCATATTGGTGTCTTTGGTTTCATTACAGCAGTGATAAGTCTTATCACGTGATTGTTTTGGGGGTTTAGAAAGCTTGTGAATCTTACTTTGGCTTGTAGCTTTTAGGTCATTTATTATTAAAACAGAATTCACCATTTTGCCTTTAAAATATATATTCTCAATCCAGCTGTATCGGTATAAAACATGCAGCTTTTTATCTCCTAAACTCTCTCCAAAACCGTCATAACAAAAGCCCATAATCTACATAGTCGACGTGAATTATATTAACACCACCTCAACTGAGCAAGTCTTTGTTCATTGTGTGGACTTGAAGCACTATAGGCTCGAAAGCCACCATTGTTGTTGATGCAGCACAATAGACAATCCTTACCTGCTGTCTTTGAAGGTGACCGTCAAGACACTTCAATTCATTCATCATTCAAGAGCTCACAATACAAGGAGCCATTTAATAGGCAGCCTTAACGTTTTCAACACCTGGGAATTGTTCATTCTCGAGATTACATTAGACCCGCTTTTGTACATCTTCTACATATTTGCCTTTCTTTGAGGTGACTCAGCATGAGACGAGATGAGATTGAGTCATCAAATCAAAATCGTGGTTTGAATTTGTTTCTAAATTGGCTTGTTTCAGTGTCTTTTCAACAGAAAAGTAATGCGGAAGACCAACGGGAGATGTGACATGTGGTTACATGCGTGTCAGGGTGGCTGTTAGCAGAGCATCTTAGACAGATTTGTTTAGGGAAATGAGACGGCAGGATGTTGGTGTAGCTGCAGAGATAACTATCACCGCGGCAGTTGCTCTCTGACCCCTAGCTAAAGCAAATGGCCAGCAGCCTGTGGGCAACTCTGTACATGTCAGCACTGGACTCATTAGATAGATCAGTGCACTTTATTTTAAAGTGCTTTCATGTTTTTTTATTTATTAACTATTTTACACTAGTTATGGAAACCAATTCATTAGAGAGGTTATAGTTGTTCGTACATACATAGTACACACTTCAAAAGTCCTTATAGCCACAAATATAAGGACGTTAAACTAAATGTACAAAGAAGTGGATGTAGTCATAGCCAAATAACACGGCTCTATCATCTTATTCAAATCTTAATTTTTAATGAATGTGTAGGTTGTTTCTCACCAAACTGTTGAAAATACTGCAACACTTGAATCCCAAACTGTCACTACTTTTCAGTGTAAGACAATAATGTATGGACCGGAATCAAACTCCACAGAGTTCAGGGAATCACAACCATGTTAAATGCAGCTGAATTGAGCTGAAGTGGAACAGAGTGGGACCATGAAGTGACGAGCCCACGGGACAATCATGAAAATATATGCTGTCCTTGTCTTATCTGCAAAACAGCATCGCCCGCAGCCGTAGTCCGGTTTATAGTTCCATGCTGGTTCACTGTGAATTCTTTACTATCTCGTGTGTCACAAGGCGAAAGGGACCATTTCTTGTTCAGATTTGAGATTTTATGACCTATAGAAATGTGTTCTCTGCTGACTGTTTTTAAAAAACTTTGGCAAAAGAAGATCACAAATCAACATACATCAGAATGAAGTAGGTCTGCCTCTGTATATTTAAATTGCTTTATCTCCATAAGTTATTCGCAGCTATTGTCCACGAAGAAAAGTTGTGCTTATGATTTAGGACAGCAGTGTTATTCATTAGAGAACACCACCCCCCCCCCCCCCCCCCCCCCCATTAAAAAGAAACCGTGAGTGGCTGCTGGTTGCCCTCCTGTCGTCCCCAGTAAAACAGCAGACTGGAGGATCGGTCAGACCCCATGGACATGGTAATGTGAGGAATGCGGCCATTTCCTCCTTTGCAGGAAAACAAAAGGAGCTGCTGGAGCGCCTAGCTAGTCCCACCTCACATAACAAGGCTGCCGCTCCCAGATCACAGTCTGCATTGTGTTAACCCAGTCAGCCTAGGCCATGCCATTAACAGGTCCCAATGGCTGATCTTAAATGTCACCCCTGTTGGCAAATGGGTTTTCAAAACTCTGAGGAGAAAAGTCTTACAGGATGTCTTTTTGATAAAGCTGAAATGTGCCGAATATGGAGACAAACACAGTGTAAAATGTGCTGTTTGAGTCTTCAGTTAAATCTTTGACTTTCTTCCCATGGTGCGTCCCCTGAGAATCTTTCACCTGTGTCAAACAACTCTCAGCAGAGAGATAAGCACAAGATGGAAAACACAATATAATATATTCGCAACATTTGCTTTTCCCTCTCAGGAGAACATGCTAAAGTTCTGATGCTAACGCTAATCCACAGGAATAGAGTAGGACGGAAGAACGGACATTGAACTCTTTTTCATTTGTCATTTGACTAGTTCAAAAGAAAATGGTGATTGTTGATAGTTGTTATGGTAACGACACACGTCATTGGGGCGGGAAAGAGTGGACACAGCTACTGAGACGGATGGCTGGCTAGTTAGCTAGTTAGCTTGTCCTTTGCTTTCTCTCAGGGAGTGAGGCGGAGGGACTGTTAGACCCAGTGGCACGGGCCTGCTGTTTGTCTCATTTTCTGTAACCACTGTAGCATTAAAGCACTGCTCGCTTGCTAATTACAACATGCTTTAATGCTACACTGGTTACAGAAAATGAGACAAACAAAGTTGTCGCTCATCTGGCGATAGCAATGTGCTTTCCTTACAAGAGTGTTGTTGCTGAAGCATTAAGTTGTTCGATTTTACTCATTTACTCAGGCTCTTTAGGCTTTGTAACGTTACTGCTGCACTGTTCATTTTAGCTGGTATAGCAAAACCTCACCTTAGTGAGTCCACCACTTTCTGTAAGTCTGCTTAGTTTATACAGAAGTAACCCAGCTACAACAATCGCAACGGCACGCATAAAAATGGCCGCCGCGCTGACCATTCTGCCACGTTGATTGAGTGGTAATATCCGTTCTACTGCTGTATTATGCATTTTGCATTTTCCCCTATTTTCCACCAAATAAAATTCGTCAAAAGCTATTTGATATCATAGCTTATAAAGTTGTATATATAGTTATATTATATGTACAAAAACTATAGTTTGTTGTATTTATGAAAATATAGAACAAGAATAAAGACAATTCTTGACATTTTATTGCAATTTTACCTGTTATAACAATATCAAACTCTTATGAAGAGGAGAAAAAAACTTGCTCAGTTTGCTGCAGCAGTTGATGAATCGCTCTTTTTCGCTCATCTCCAGTTTGATACTTTTCAGCAAATGCTGTGTGCTTGTTCTGGAAGTGACTTTCAACATTGCATTTTTTGCACATATCAAGCATACAGGTAAGCCAGTATCGTTGGCAGTGAAAGCAAATGAATACGTCCACGCATAATTAAACTCTCTATTTTCCTCCGTGACTTTTCTTTTTTTGGATTTATCCATTGATAGTTTACCGAGGGCGGGATTCTGAAAATCATGATTAGCCACCTGCAGGGAAATGCGCTTGACAGTCGTAATAGGAAGTGTAACACATTTTAGTTGACAAAATATTGAAACATTTTTATTTAAGGTCAGGTATTACTGACCTTGTTGTCTTTACTAGCAGCTGTTGTCCAGTTAAAATCTGCATTTCTGTGGAGGAAGCAGCTGTTATTGGAGCGATTAGAGCAGTGTCCAGCGGCGTTATCAGACCTACGGAGCGGCCGTCTGAAGTCACGCTAGCGGCTTTGAGCAACTAATCTACTTCCTGTTTACACCGGCACCCACCCGCATGCCCAGTGTACGTGAATAGTCACGTGATATTCGATTTCAGGCGTTTAAGTCTGGACGGAGTTCTCTAGAAAACTATGCTGAAACGCTGTGTGGACGGAGATCGTTTAAAACGAAAACGTATTAGTGTGGATGTAGACTCAGGGAGCCGCAACAGAGGGGCTGAAGAGCCGCATGCGGCTCTAGAGCTGCAGGTTGCCGACCTCTGAGCTAGCCTGTCTGTCCAAAAGTTTTGAAAAAATGATGATGCCCAAACTTCAAAAAGTTTTCTTCAGTATCAAAGTGATCTGGTGATAGTTGTCTATACATCCATGGGTATTTTGCAAACAGGATCTGCTAATAGCTAATTTAGCATATTTTTAATAGTCCCAATTTGTCAAAATGTAAACAAATATATGCCATAAAAAAAGCAGCTAAGCTAACGACATCTGATAGCTCCATAGTAAAATACAGATATGAGAGCAGTATCAATCTTTAGGTCAAATGGTGTGTTGACACAGTGGCATGATAAAAACAAAACGTTCACACATATCCATATACTGTATCAGAAAATGATGACACGTATTGACGGCACATTTTTCCACGCAGCAAATTAACTGCGTGCGTCAACGGTGCTCTCTGTGTAGCTGCTCTCTCTTTGGCTTAAGATGACACAGCTGAACAGAAATGCTACGTGAGGTCAATTAAACTGGACTGAATGACATAATGCAGGGCTGGCGTGTGATGAATGTGGCCCATTGTTGCCAATATCTCTTTATAGTTTAATTGTAGGAAATTAGTGGGATGAATTGCAGTTTTTCTTCAGTTAACAAACCTTTCAAGGAATAGTGTGACATTTTAGGAAAAAACGCTTTTTTACCTTCTTGCCGAGTCTGGAAACGGCTAGCCTGGCTCTGTGCAGAGGCTGAGATCATTAACACGTTATAAATCTTTTTTTTAGTATGTACAAAACACAGAGGGTAAAAACGTCATGTTTCATGCAAATCATTTCTTGGCCTGGGGCAATGATTTTGGAGGTCTTTTCCAGTTGCCCAGCGATCTCATGGTGATGACAAGACTCCAGGAAGTGACTGCTCCCGGCCAAGGTATAACATAAAACCACTGTAAAAACACAAATTGTTGTTGTGTTTACACTTTGTGTTTTGCATGGATGAATAAATAAGATACAGCATGTAATTGGTGAGCTTTAGAGCGGCCGGTACAGGGACTCATTTCATCTTTGGGCGAAGCACTTTCCAGTCTTTGTGCTAAGCTAACTGTCTGTTGGCATATTTGACATACAGATACAAAAAGGCATCCTCATTGAACTTTCGGCAAGAAAAGCGAATGAGTTTATTTTCCAAAAATGTCAATCTTCATGTCAAAATGTCAAACAACCTTCAGCAAGCTGCAGCGCCGTAGGCAACGTTTTAAAGTCCTCGTAAAATGGTACATAGTGCAACAGCACAATGTGAGGCGTTATAAACCTCTCGCTTATCTTATCAGCCCTGATGAGTTGTGAAATGGCAAAACCTGTAGATTCTTATCAGTTGTTGAGGCAATCCGCATTCTTCAGCAACTGTTGGGCTTCAACTGCCATGCAAATCCGCAGGTGGACATCTGCCTGTGAGCGTTTAAGATAAAGCAACCTGCAGGTTTTTCATGCTGACAGACAAGAGGAGACTTGTTTACACCCAACAGCCTGCGCCATCATTAGGATGATCCTTTTCACGGCCGCAATCAATGACACGACTATCCAACGCTAGCACCCAACCCCCCAACGGCCAGCTGATCCAAGGGTCTCTCCATCCACATACGTGTGTGTGTGTGTGTGAGCGTGAATGAGGCGTATAGCTGGTGCTAGTGGTGGAGGGGTGGAACGGCAGATGGCAGGGGCTGCCCCCGTCATGTCTGCTTTTTGGGGGAGAACAATGCATCTCTCAGAGCTCTTATTAAAGGAGGGGAAGGGGATTTCGGTCCACGGACAGCTGGCAGGCAGCGTGCCTCGCACCCACCCCTCTCCCTCCATGTCCACACACAGACACACACTCTGCAATTAACTGCCACGGGCCACGGCTTAAATATTTACCAGGCACATGCAAACAAAAGGCTGCTCAAAGAAATAATGATTAATCCACGTCTCGATTATGCGACAGCACTGTTCTTTTTTAAATTACTGCCTCATGAGATCTCTTATAACAAGTCTAGTTTCTGTCATGTTCAGCAGGTAAAATCCACCATGAAATACAGTTCAACTTTCATAAAGGCACATTATAATGAGGTCTCAGTTCAATATCACATTTATCATTTTTAGTGGCGCTTATCAGTCAATTATCCCATGAGTCATCCACAGAATACCAACAATTTTGAAAACCAAGTGATCATTTAGGACATTTATCGAAAGATGTTAAACATTCTCTGTTTTCTGCTCATCAGAGAATTTGCTGTTTTTTCAGTTAAAACGAAAATGACTTTCTCGGTTTACGAACTGAAAACAGAGAAGTTTGAATACATCTGCTGGGGCTTCTGGGAAGTTGAGATGAGGTATTTTTTTCACAATTTTCAAAAATTCTTTTGACTAAAAGATATATTAAGATATATTATATATATTTATCGACAATAAAACAAATTGTAACGGGAGATTGAGACTTTTATGGGTTTTGTCAGATATCAGTGTTCTTTTTGAAATGTTAGCAAAACATTGACCGAAATCACATGTACTAGACGTATAGTGTTGGAACACAGAAATCCTTATAAATCACCATACTCCTTGCTATATCCCAGCGTATTTCAACACACACTTTATGATTTAAATCTTTTAAACCTTTTTTTGTATCTCCTGCAGTCTCACCGTAACATGTTACTCCTCGAGCTGTGACTTTTAACGTTGGAGCAGCAGGGACTTCAAATTCCTACAAAACGACAACAACAAGCTCTTTTACATGATACAAGCAGCCAGCTGAGACAGTATACGCTGCTGCTCCGAATCCAATTTTTTCGCTTCGTCCCTCCCCCTCTCCTCTCCTCTCCTCCCCCTCTCCTCTCCTCCTCCCCTGTGCTCCGCTTTTGATCCCACAGGGACTTGGAGCCTTTACATTCCAGTCATTCCTGCCGCAGCGAACAATCGGCCCTCAGTTATTTATTCGTGCAGCGCGCAGCTTCGGTCCGCTCAGTCTGCTGCTAGCCGTCGGTGCGCTCACACACACACGGACACACACACGTTACGTTACATGAAGGAAAACGGAGGAAGGAACTTGTGGACATTGTTGAACTGAACACGGACTACTTTGGAGATCACGCCACCGTTTACCGTTTCTCGTGTGATGAGACGATCATTTGGTAAGTGTGTACGTTTTGCTCTCCTGAGTTCATCTTTTGTCTTTGGATGTCGGAGAACTAGAAGTCGCGCGCCATTGTGCGTGGCGCAGTATTGCCTGGCGGATTAATCATGCCAGGGTTTTTGCGAAGTTATGTTTAACTCCCGATGGGAAAATCTAATTTATTTATTTGATCTAGTGAAGAGCGCCGCCTTTACTGAACTGCATCCTAATTTTCACATATCTTCAACATTTTTAAATAAAATTAATCTCAAAGTTTGAGTTTCTGATCGATTTAAAGCCTCTCAATATAGATTGTTATCATATATATGTTTTCATATTTCACATATTCCAGGATGTTTCCTGTAGGACGATAGTCTTGGTTTATGCATCTTTTTTTTTTGTTTCTGTCAAATTTGGGTCAATCAGTCTGTTTGTCTGTAGGAAGTCTGTGTTGTTCATAGTGACTGTATTAGTATTAATTACACTTGTGTCTGGCTGGAGAGAGCTATGCCTTAAAGTGTGTGGGCAATAAAACTGGATCTGCATTGACATCACTGTCAGGGATATTTCCAGCAGCAGCTCATGCACTTACAGCTAAAGTCAGTGTGTAATAGAAGATGTTGGCTGCTGTCTGTGGCTCATAACTGAAATATTTATTATTAGTGGTAGTTTTGATGAGGACAATGGGGTTGAGGAAGCCTGAAAGAAATACTGAGCAGATAACATGTATATTAATGTGTTTCCTTCAGGTTTGTGACGTGCCCTCAAACTGCCACCTCTAGGCTGTTTTGTTTTGCCCATTTCCCACTGACTGACATGAGAACCGCTGAAGGCTCATCTGGAACGGTCCTGCACCGTCTCATCCAAGAGCAGCTCCGCTACGGCAATCTGACGGACACACGCACGCTTCTGGCTATCCAGCAGCAGGCCCTGCGTGGAGTCAGCAGCGGAGGCGGCGGCAGTCCTCGCTCCTCTCTGGAGAGCCTGACTCAGGAGGAGCCCCAGTACATGCAGATGTCCACGCGACAGGACCCCCAGGGCCAGGAGCACCAGGGGGACTGTGTGCACTCCGAGAGCAAGGTGTGCCGCCTGTACCAGCTCCATGGAGAGGAGCTGCCCACGTACGAGCAGGCGAAGGCCCACTCCCAGTACCTGATCTCCCAGAAGGGGCAGGCAGAGCAGGAGAGGCCCGGCGTGGACATTCTGGGGAGCCGCGGCGAGGGGCAGTGGGATTTGAAAAGGGAGCATGCTCGCTCCCTCAGCGAGAGGCTCATGCAGCTCTCTCTGGAGAGGAACGGCCTTAGAGACAGTCTGGCCATGAGCACCTCACACAGCTATCCACAGCTGCATGATAATATTACAAACGCCTTGGCGGCCGACAGGCAGGCAGCCCAACAGTGTGTGGACCAGCGTGGGCCGCCCCCGGACTACCCTCTGTTCGCCAGACTTCCTGGATACATGCTCAGCCACTCCCAGGAGCACGGGCAGTACTACAGAGACCCTCCTCCCCCCTTCTACTCACAGCATCACAGGTAATCACAGCAGATAAAGTAGGACCATTTGGTTTTGGATGTCAGATAAAACGCGGCCAAGCAAAACGGCGTCATTCAAGCATTCCCAAGGGCCTCGCAGGTTTCCAGCAGCGTTGTAACAAGTTACTCGTGTCCCTCCTCAGCAGGTACGCATCGGCTCAGTCCCAGGTGGCTCCCAACAGCATCCCCGCAGCCCCTGGCAATGGCTCGGCTCAGACCGAGGTGTTGGTGCGGGAGAATGAGTGGCTCAGGAAGGAGCTAGAGGCCCACGCCGAGAAGGCCGCCAGGCTGCAGAAGGTGAGAGAACAAAGCGGTTGCGATGAAACGCAGCTGTTGGCTCCCAGAGGGTGTGGAAATCGTAAAAAAAACAATACTTTCCTTGCCAGTACATGTCGGGGTGATGAGCTGTCTGGCAGGTTGGGAACATGCACGGCTGGTTCACTATGTGGAGAAGAGTTTTTTTTTAAATCATATTTATTGTAATGGATTGTGACTTTTTAGAAATGTGCTCTACCGGTTAGGTGTTGGGGGTTTTCTCACCTCCTTTTGTCTTCCAAACATGCTGGCATATTGCCATGAAAGGAGATAAATGCCTTCGACACTTGGGGACTCACAAGTGTTCGCTCAGGAATGTTGATTCCCGCTTTTCAGTTGCGCGTAGTGTTACAAAGCCATTTGCCTGTAAGCAGTAAAGAGAGAGAAAGGGCGTCATTTGTGCAGATGAGTAATTGGCCTCATTGATATTAACAACTGAAACAATAACCACATTCCAGACAACGAATGGGGATGCCTCTCCCACAGACTAATCATCTTCCTTGCGTTTTCTTCCCAGTTGGAGCTGGAGATCCAAAGGATATCTGAGGCGTATGAGACTCTGATGAAAGGCTCTGCCAAGCGGGAGACTCTGGAGAAAACAATGAGGAATAAACTAGAGGCCGAGATTAAGAGGATGCACGACTTCAACAGAGATCTGAGGGGTACGGACCCGTTTGTGTGTCAGTAACTCGCAGTCAGCCTTCAAATGTAACCCAGTGTGTGTGACCGTTTTATTTGTTTCCCTCCGTGCAGATCAGCTCGACTCAGCCACCAAACAGCGGTCGGCCAGGGAGGCCGAGTGTTCGGACCAGAGACAGCATGTCTTTGTTAAGCTGCTGGAGCAGAGTGAGTTCATGTCTGCGTTACTCTTTTAAATTCTTCTCACAGCGTGGCTCATGACAGAAAAGAGTGAAGGATCTATGTTTTGTTTTTTCCCCACTGCAGCTCTGTGCAGGAACGTAATTTCACAGTGGTTGTGTCCCGCATGTCGGGACTCAAATGGTTCTATCTCCAATGTTAAGATTCTTGGCGCTTAGACGCCAGCTATTTGACATAGCTTTAGCAAATGTGGTCTGGATTCCAGGAATTTATTTTTTCTGTATTTTAGGCCCCACACACACACACACACACACACACACACACACACACACACACACACACACACACACACACACACACACACACACGACTGCTGACTTTCCTCCTCAAGGGGAACTAATGAGTCTGGGGCTCCGGGGCGTCCCGGCCCAACTCAAGATGACCCCTGGCCAGCTCGCTCTCCTTGTTTGGGCATTTCTTTACCTCCATGGTCCAACCATGATCGGCAAGAATATTTCTTTACTCCTTCCCTGTTCTGTGCAGGGATGTGCTGTCAAGTAAACCCAACTATCATATTTTTACCCATTTTTGTTTTTATTTCCCAAATACCATTTTCATTTGGATGCATTTGTGAATGATTTTCTGACAAATGTTTTTTGTGATTTCACCTCATTCGACATATCTGCCAGTCAGGGTTAGATTACGTTGCTGCTGGGATAACAGTTGCACTTTTCCGGGTATTTTAAACAGCCATGCGATTGTTTTGGGCCTGAAGATCAAGATCAATTGTCCGTCTGTTTTTCCTGGAAATGGTTATCTAGGGACAACAGGGGCAAAGCCTCGATTAAATCACAATAGTGGGATGTGTCCTGTGTGTGTGTGTGTGTGTGTGTATATATATATATTTTTTTTGTTGCAAGGACCCCTCGAATTATATTTTGAGCTGCTTGTTTACTTCACGTCCCTAGAAGCATTCCAGAGCTTTTCCCAGTACAAAGCTATGCCTGTGTGCGTAAGTGGATAAGAAGAAGTCTGCATTCCCTCCACAGGCATGCTCTGGTGTTGTGTAATCAACCCCCTCTTTAAAGTGGCACAACAGATAAACTGGCTTTTCCCTCATTTCAACACGGACTGGCTTTTAATTCGTAAATGAGATTAATTGAATGATAATTGCGAGTTTACAGTACAGCTAAGTGGTTGTGATTCATTTTCATTGTGGTCTGTTGTTGAACCGGCGTGCCTTGAAGGCGGTGTGTGACTGTCTCTTTTTGGGCCACATTCCATTCACATGTCACTCACTGAGCCACTTTGTTGACATACAGTATACCTTTCTTTAGCATTCATCTGACCTCCTCTACGAGGCTGCCCCCCCCCCCCAACCTCATATATTCCAGGATCATGTCACTGTTACTTTTACCACCATTCACCTCTTCTCCCCCCCCTCTCTGTGTCTTAGATGAAGAGCAGCAGCGGGAGCGCGAACAGCTGGAGAGGCAGATACAGCAGCTGCGCGTCTCCGGCGAGGATGGCCAGCGGCGACGTGAGCTGCTCGAGCAGGCGCTGGCCTCGACGCAGGCCCGCAACCGGCAGCTGGAGGAGGAGCTGCAGAGGAAGAGGGCCTATGTAGCCAAGGTGGAGCGGCTGCAGAGCGCGCTGGCTCAGCTGCAGGCGGCGTGCGAGAAGAGGGAGGAGCTGGAGCTGCGACTGCGCACACGACTGGAGCAGGAACTGAAAAGCCTTAGGGCACAGCAGGTGAGGGGAGGAAGTCATCACAAGTTTCTTTTGTCTGTAACTTAAAGGAATAGCTCAACGCTTTGGAAGATATGCTAACTTGCTTTCTTGTCGAGAGTTAGGTGAGAGGATTGATGCCACTCGCAGGTCTGTGCGCTCAATATAAAGCTAGAGCCGGGTGTTGATTAGCCTAGCTTAGCATAAGAAGGGGAAACAACTAGCCTGCTTTTTCCAAAAGAAAACAAAAACATATAGCATGGCTGAAGGTCACTAATTTACATTTCATATCTTGTTGATTTAATCCACACAAATGCTTGTAGGCGGTTTATTTGTCTGTGGACAGAGCCATGCTAGCAGTTTCCCCTTACTTTCAGTCTTTATGCTTAGCTAAGCTAACGACTGCTGCTACGTAGCCTCATATTTAGAGTACAGACAATGAGAGTTGTATAAATGACTCTCGCCAAGAAAGCGACTAAGAGTATTTTGCAAAATATCAAACTATTAATTCAAATTAAAGGTGTTTGTTTCCTAATGTTGACAACAGCTGTCTATTATCTTAGTCTCAGAGACAGGCAGCTGACCCCACGGCTTCAGAACCGAGCCCCTCCACGTTGCAGCAGCAGCTGAGGGAGAAAGAGGAGCGCGTTCTGGCCCTGGAGGCAGACATCACCAAGTGGGAGCAAAAGTACCTGGAGGAGAGCACAATGAGGCAGTTTGCAATGGACGCAGCTGCCACTGCTGCAGCACAGAGGTACGACAAAACACGGAACATCTTGACTGTTACAATGTCATTGAAGTTTAAAACATTTTTTTTTTTTAACATTCCTCTATTTTCTTTGCAGAGATACAACCATCATCAATCACTCACCTCGACATTCACCAAACAGCAGTTTCAATGATGACCTGCCGTTGGCGAGTCATAGACATCAGGAGATGGAGAACAGGTACACATCTGTCCGCGTCCTTGTTGGATACTGCCTGCTTCTTTTTATTTGGGTTTCTGATCTAATGGGGTCTTCCATGTGTTTTAGGATCCGCGCACTTCACGCTCAGCTCCTGGAGAAGGATGCTGTGATCAAAGTCATCCAGCAGCGCTCCAGATGGGAGCAGGGCAAGCTGGAGAAACAGGGGCTTCGCCTCGCCAGGTCCGTCCCCTCTATCAACACCGTGACCAGCAGCATGGAGAGTAAAGGTGAGAGCAAGATGTCTGCCCCACTTCATGCAACATCCGAGGAATTTTGAATCAGCAATGACACATG
Organism: Pholis gunnellus; assembly: GCF_910591455.1. NCBI lineage: Eukaryota > Metazoa > Chordata > Actinopteri > Perciformes > Pholidae > Pholis > Pholis gunnellus. The sequence goes on from NC_136530.1 coordinate 24,394,193, forward strand.
CTATCAAGCGACAACTGGCAGACTGGTCAGCGTCGCCAGACAGAATGTACACTTCCTAAAAAAAAAAAAAAAGTAACAGAGACGACCTTTTCCTGTCCCTCGAATGGACAACGTGTTTTTAAATTGGAATGCATATCATCTCTCACTCCAGAATAGCCTGATCCAGAATAGTCATGGGAAGAACCCGGCGGGGCAGATGTTAAGCAGCGGGTAAATGTGGATGCAAGCGGGTAATTAAGCAGCCTCCTCTTTGTCCGCATTCGTAGGAAAGAGCCTCTCGGATGACCAGACAGGCGCCACTGCGCTGCAACCCCGGCCCCGAGCAGGGCCCAGGGCCCCGAGCCGAGACTCCAGCACCCAAAGTGACGAGGCCCTGCTGGAGCCTGAGATCACAGCAGAGCCTGAGAAGCTAAAGACGTCTGAGGTGATCTCAGCAGCTACAACTGGTGGGTTTATTGGCATTCGACACCCCAATCACCACCACACAAACAACTGTTCATTCTAACAGGCAGCCCTTTGATCCGTGTCCTATTTGACCACTATTTAAAGTGTAACCAGACCCAGACCCACTGAGGATGCACTGTTGTCGCTAATGACTTTAAATTAAACAAGGCCGTGTGTGCAGCTTTGCAAATAGCCGGCATTGCAGTTGTATTTGCGTGAGCATACCAAGGTTGTTTTTGTAATCTGCTAATTTTATCTTCCCTCTAGACACCTCGGAGGAGCCGCTCAAGACATTCAAGAGCATCAGCAGCTCCGAGGCAGAGGTGGTTGAAATCCTCATTTAATATGACTTCAACAGCAACATAAGACTTTTGGCCAAGGTGTCGAAGACCTTTCCTCCATGTCTGAGTAAAGAAGGGCCAGTCGTCCGACGTGAGCAGAGCAAGTTTTCAAGCAGACTCGAACATGCAGAGTCCAGGATGTGCCGCAGTTTTTGGTGAGGAGAGCTGAGCTTTCCACAATTCACAAACTCTGACATTTGCCTCAAGAGTCTGAATCCTCCAAGGTACCTGGACAGTATTCTGCTCTGTGATAGGAACTGGGTTTTTTTCTGCATGTTACTTATTTTTTATTGTGATGTATTGTATTTATATTTGTAAACGCTGCTCATATTGTGATGTTACTTTTTAATGTTTGAGAGGTGAGAAGAACCAGGATCACTTGCTTTGCTCCGCTCCACTTAAATTATGTAATGTTATGCTCTCCTATCTGGATTAAGCGTGCAACCCTTCTCTGTTTGGTTGGGTTTATTTTGAAGTTCCAGTAGCGAGCCTGTTACCGTGCCCTCTGAAAGTAATGGGAATATTTCTAATATAAGCATCCTCTGTGTATCCATACCATGTTTGGGGATTATGCTGTGTAACAGAACGACTCCAACCTAAATTAACAGTTGCTCTTCTCTTTTAAAATACATTCGAGGCCCCTGCTCATGCCTCAGAGGAAGATTTAGAAACTTTCAAACTCTCTTAAAAAAAACCTGCGAGGATTGACGGGCGTTGCACAGGGGTCTAATTTTCCACATCCCGGGTTAATGTTCGGGGCCCCGCATGGCGACTGCCCAGTATTTTAGCTCCCCTCCGCTGACACGCCGGAGCTAATCTTCTCACATTCCCTCGCTGAGGGAATGCTCCCTTTAAAGAAAAAGGCTATCTAAAGTCTGACCCCTCGCCCTTGTTAAAATGGCACGCATTCTCCACATGATTCTCTTTCTGGGGCTGTTTATTTCGTCTGAGTCGGTGGTAGCTGGTTCTACCGCGGAAACGGTCAACTATAATTGGCCTGCATTTGCTCCTCTATTTGTTGTCCCCCATCCCTGCTCAAGTATCTCACATTTCTGTGTGGACTGTGTCCTTACCATGGAATCTTCTATTTATTTCTCCCTGCATAGTGTCGGATCACTCAACACCGCTGAATGTAGACTCCTGTTTTCCCCTTTTGTATTTAACTGGAATGTGCCACAACTCATCCTTGGAGGGGGAATACCGCTAAGCTAATATGTTATGCTAGAGTTGTCAGGTTCCATCTTGACAACATTATCAATGAGAGTATTGTTTGAAGTCCCACGGAACAGCACATGAAATCTGACATTTGACTGGTATTCCCCTTCAAGCTTTTTCACCACATTTCCCGTCGCAATGCGTTGGCTGGTCAATGTACTGTGACAGTTTAAGTTAATGCCCCTTCACTTTTCTTTTTTTCCTTTGGAATGTGTTTACATGAATGGCTATTTGAAGTGAGAGAAGTTAATATATTTTGTAGTTTTGTTTTTGTTACTTTTATTTCTTTTTGTTTTCTGGTGCCAAAGATGTACTCTACTTTTAAGTTATAACCGATGACAAATCCAGAAGGTCCTGTTAGGTGCCTTGCTTCAGCTGGTTGACCCATTTTGATGTTGCTGTGAACTTTTGTAAAGGAAACATTTGTATGTATACCTTAACATTTCACTGTAATAGATTAAAATTCTTAATATATGTCTGAAAAGGCTTTCTGTTATGATTTGTTGCACTGGTTTCAATACAGTCTGCATTGGATTGATTACAAAAACCCGACTGAGCGACTGAGGTATCAGATGGACATTTATTTAAAGACCATCACTGTTTGATTATTCAATACCACTATTAGTTAGAAATAGCCCTTCCTCTCTTGATAGGGAGTGGGTCCTCTTCACGGAGTCCGCCATGTCACACCGCCATATTCCTACGGCTGCCCAGAACGGACAAACATAAGACTGCCGCTAGAGAGAGACATTTGTGTTTTTACGTTATCTGAAGGCCACCTGAGAGGAGCCAAAGCAGAGGGTATTTACAACACACTGCTCTTTTGAGAATATATTGGCCTGACAGCAAGATCCAACAGATGAGTTCAGTTAATCCAAAACAAATCTGTCGGCTGACTCCTGAAAACCCAAATAAAATGTACTAATTGTAAATGTATTGTAATGCACCTTAGATGTTAGGCAAGCCTATGTAACTGTGGGATAGCACATGGGGAAGCCGGAGCTAAAACACAGCGTAAGAGTCACAACGTTAGTGAGCTTGCTCAGTAATGTTTGTAAGCTACACTGCTTTCTAAAGTTAGCTAAAGTTAGCTAAAGTTAGCTAACATTAGCCACTGTGAGCTACTGGTCATACCAGACCAAGTAAGAAGAAGAGTATTGGCTTTAAATGTCGCTGATTTACATTGTGTGTCGTTATCTTTGGCGCAACGTAACCTTTGAGCACCATCTGTGTGACAACACTATCACGTTTGAGTAAAACATCGTAAATTCCGACTTCATTATTTCATCACGGCCCCTCGTGGTTTTCGCCGCAAATACGATATCTTTATGACATTCATCCTCACCACTACTGACACGACGTACCACTCGTGATCTGTTTCTTTTCACACATACAACAGTAGCGTTGTACTCTGTGGTCTGTCCATCAAATCCTGAGCAAATTAAGAAATGCTGAATTTCAGCTGGTCTGATCAACAGAAGATCTTGTTTCACATGATGTAGACTTTCAAACCTGCCCAACTTTATGTTTTAATGTGTATGTTGTGTGTAGTAGACTTCCAAGAAGTTGATGCGCTCTTTAAATGCAAAGATTCCCTTATAAACTTAGACTTTTAATGTAGATACGTTTGCCTTCCTTCTTCCCACCTGGTAAGCTTGGGATGGCATTCCACAGATGCCACACATTTTCCTCCTGCTGCCTTTACTTGTTGTAGCTGAGTGCCACTTTTCTCAGCTCGGAAAAGGCCGCAATAATAAATCTCCATCTGCTGAATGCCTTTTTTTTTCAGCTGGGACACATGTGGCACCTTGGCGTCTGTAATGTGCCATTATTTTGGTCCCCCGTTCGCGCTCAGACAGATCACATTTCAGACGTTTCCTCCTGCCACTGATGTCGGTACATGTAAGTCGAGAGCCCTCACCAAACTGTGAGAGAAGTAAGTGGGTTCTGTAGGTGAAAGGTTATGATGACGTGACTCCGGTGCAGTGCAGAGTTTGAACAGCGCCATGGGGAGAGAATCATTCCTGGCGACGCTCAGGTGTCCTAAAAGAAAGAAAAATGCAATTCATTCCACACACACACACATCTAGGAGTCCTGCAGGAATGACTATGAATGTTGTAATGACTGTTGCATTTATTTATCACCTAAATTTCACCACTTTCACGCCCAGCAACTGTGAATGTTTCTCACTTGGACCACAGCATCGGTCATGGCGGATCAAGAAAAGAATGTCAATGAGGTTGTTCTGCGATAAAGGAGATACAGTTGTTTGTGCTCGGTAAACTGTAGAGTCATGTGAAAATAATGTGCATTCTTAACATGCTCTCCTTACGTACATGCCCTGCTTATGTTTGTCTTGCCTCCACATTTATTGTACTTTTCAAGTTATGCACCACTTGTATCAAAATGGGAGTAAATCCTTGTGTCTGGCAGCAATAGAGGGGACGATTGGCAACAAATCATCTGTGTCCTTTCGGGAGCCTTTGGAGAACATTTGCACTAAAAGCCTGTACGAAATACTTGGAAAAGAAATAACTGCGGAGCTCTGTGTTTTGTCTTAATTTCCATGGAGATTCCAAAACTTCCTGCCTGCAGCAGTCATGGAATGTGTACCCGCCCCGTTAACTTTTCCACATAAGTCAGGGCACCGTCCTCTAATTTTAGGGCTGTTACTGAGATGAAGCAAACCCTCTCAGATAGCAGGCCACTTGCAGCAAAATGTTTAGGGCCATGTCAAATGCGACATTGTGTGGCTGGTGAGCCAAAGGAATAAAGTTGTTTTGCTTTGGGTTGTTGACTGTGGCCGAGCAGCAGCAAGGGAACCACACCTGTTCTACCTTTCTGCAACCCCTTCCGTCCACCTCACTCTTAGAGATAAACCAGTGTTTTAGCGTCTTTCGGCTCATTGTTTTTGGTTTTGCGGCCTTAACTGTTTTGGTTCCGTTTTTAGAAGCAGACAGCTGTCTAAAAAAAATAAAAAATAAAAGTTACACAAACTCGCTGCTACCTGCCGACACCAGGAGGAAACCTCCGCTGCTGAGAAATCAATGTCAAAAGTGCCATAAACGGCAGTTCTTCAAATGGCCACTTGAGGCAGGGTCCCCTTAGACCTCCATGTTAAAGGATTTTCAGCAGAAATAAACATGTTTACAGCCTGGTACAAAAAGTGGTTTTGGTCTCAGCTAATTTCCCCGTTTATGACAAGTGTATTGGGGGGGAATTTGTATACAACTCACATGTTTAAATTTAATGGAGGTTTAAAGTTGGGCATAATTGAGGGTGTGGCCACTTTCAGTGACAGATGGGCGTTGTCTCTAGCTGTCTGCTCTGCTTCACAATGGCTCTTCACAAACCCATGGGCCCAGACACTCAAAGTTTGCAGCTAGCTAGTGATCACAGTGGAGCATTTAGCAGCTAAAGTGCCAGATATTTCCTCTCAGGAGTCTTCAAGCACAGAGCCTATGACAGTCATTGTTCGACATAAATCAGGTGGCCTGAAACACAACTTCATATAAAAACGCGAAAGTTGTATGGGGTCAGATCAGTCTCAATAATCGCAAATGCACACAGATAGACTCACAAATGCAAACAGAAAGATTCACAAATGCGCACAGAACAATTCACAAATATATTCGATTTACAAATGCACACAGAAGGATTTACAAATATATTCGATTTACAAATGCACGCAGAACAATTCACAAATACATTCCAATGCACAAATAAATAAATTACGATTTATATAAATGTAAAAAAAAAAATCACAAATATATTTCTGCATTTGTATGTATTTGTGTGTGGATTTGTATGTATTTGTGTGTGGATTTGTATGTATTTATTTGTGGATCGCACTGCATTCATTTGCAAATCGCTTCACATTCGTGTACGGATTTTTGAGACTGTTCTGCCCTCGCTGGATTCACAAATGCGTTTTTTTCAACATAGACCTGTCTGTAGCCAATCAGATGTCAGCCTCATTTTCAACCAATCACATGAGCGCAGCTTCATACATATTCATACATATTGTAGCCGTCTGTGTTCACCCAGAGCTCTACGATACCTCATATCAGTAGAGACCGGACCAAACTATGTGTGTGTAAACCATATGGTACAAACAATGAGGCCACTAGGCTGCCAGCGTAATGCTGCGGTTCACACCAAACACGATTCGCGCCGCGTTAATCGCGCCGCCGTTCTCGCCGGGGGACTATTTGTGTTCATTCGCGTGAATCGGTGAATCGCGCTGGACACGCCGGTGAGGGAGCGCGGCTTATCGCCCTGATAGCCGTTCAACTGTCCGCCGTCAACTGTGGAAAAAATAACCTCTATTTCTGCTTAGTATGTGTTGTGGAAGTCCCAGATATCACGGGGAACCAAACGCCGTCATGTCTGGTTCATAACATAGTCCGGAGGAGCTCCGTGGATTTCATCGAACTGTATTCTGTATTCCTCATATCAGCAGAGACCGGACCAAACTATGTGTATAAATGTTATTTCGGAGTTCCTTTTTGTTGGTTTATTGCCGTTAAATCATAGCCAAATCAGTTTATGTTGTGTTCATACAGCTATGGTAAACAGCCGACGTGTGGCTTGCTAGACACAGTGAATACAGTTCGATGAAATCCACGGAGCTCCACGGAGCTCCTCCGGACTATGCCGCGCTCCCTCACCGGCGCGTCCAGCGCGATTCACCGATTCACGCGAATGAACACAAATAGTCCCCCGGCGAGAACGGCGGCGCGATTAACGCGGCGCGAATCGTGTTTGGTGTGAACCGCAGCATTACGCTAGCAGCCTAGTGGCCTCATTGTTTGTACCATATGGTTTACACACACACATAGTTTGGTCCGGTCTCTACTGATATGAGGTATCGTAGAGCTCTGGGTGAACACAGACGGCTACAATATGTATGAATATGTATGAAGCTGCGCTCATGTGATTGGTTGAAAATGAGGCTGACATCTGATTGGCTACAGACAGGTCTATGTTGAAAAAAACGCATTTGTGAATCCAGCGAGGGCAGAACAGTCTCAAAAATCCGTACACGAATGTGAAGCGATTTGCAAATGAATGCAGTGCGATCCACAAATAAATACATACAAATCCACACACAAATACATACAAATCCACACACAAATACATACAAATGCAGAAATATATTTGTGATTTTTTTTTTTTACATTTATATAAATCGTAATTTATTTATTTGTGCATTGGAATGTATTTGTGAATTGTTCTGCGTGCATTTGTAAATCGAATATATTTGTAAATCCTTCTGTGTGCATTTGTAAATCGAATATATTTGTGAATTGTTCTGTGCGCATTTGTGAATCTTTCTGTTTGCATTTGTGAGTCTATCTGTGTGCATTTGCGATTATTGAGACTGATCTGACCCCATAAAGTTGCTCTGTTTCTGCTGGATGTGTAGAGGCAACTGTTTGCTAACATGTATGCCATGATGACTTTAAAGTGTTATGGTATGTCAATGTTGTGTTTACAGGTTGTTCTGCTAACCCGAATTGACTAAAACAAACACTGCTTTAAAGTTAGATCTAATTTAAATATGAATTAACCAACTACTTCAACAAAAACAATGAAGTCTGAAGTTTTTTTAAGACAGTGCTGGACAGGTCTCACATGGATCGAACCTAAATATTTAACTATGGATGGATGGATGATTGAAATTACCTGCTTATCAGTATGTAAAAGTTAAACAATTATATTGTTTTTGTAAGGAAAATATAATCAAAAGCAACATCAATTTGATTATCAATATGATTTACTTGCAATTTGTTGATGAAGAGTTGGACTCGCCCTTAAAGACGTATAACTTGACTTGGACTTTTCCATTTCCACAAACATGCATGAGGCACCAGGTTCACCACGACCGTGTGGCTGTTACCAGCCTGAGCTGCACAACCCAGAAAAACTGATTCACCGCAGGTACAGGAATGGGTGCATGAGTCAAAATGTTGTATGTCTGAAGCTGCGCTCTCTCTGATCTCCAGGCTAAATGAAGACAATGGCACCTGAGTCAGCGGTAAAGATCAGACGCTGTGCAGCCAGGTGCAAGTTGGTTACCTGTGAAAAGTCTGCTTCCCTAGGTCTACAATGCCAGTGAGTAATTAACAGAGTAGACGAATGAGTAAGTGGAACATCTGGGTGTGAAATGGAAGAGATTATAAAAGAGAATTCAAACTAAAATGAGTTCTAGGATGGATTAATCAGCATAACTGGGAAAATCCCACATGAGCCGACACATGTTAATACTTGAATGTCACACCAGTTTAGTCTCAGCCTGCCTGACTACAAATGCCTGCAAATGACCACCACTTTTATGATTGTGGAATGCAATTGTTGAAGTAAAAAGCTAACGTTTAGGCTATAAACCAACGACACCGCGGTCACATGAGTATACACAACGAGACAGTAAAGACTAATCGGTGTCAGTCACTTGTTAGTGACCGCCTTTTTTTTAAGACACCTAAAAGCTTCAAAACTCATGAGAGGGGTATTTACTGACGTGTTTTATTAATATTTTATTTATTAACCAAAAACCCATTCGAAAAGACATTGACTTAGAGACGAGGGAACCAGAAGAGCACAAAATGCTGATTCATTTCCTGGTTTTAAGTCTCATTCCTGCAGCATTTTGTTTATACTTATTTCTTTGTGAAAATGAATTCCACTGAACTCACATCATTTTCTTAAGTACTCAGCAGTCATATCCAAAGAATGCTTGTCATGAAGATCTCACAAGTTCTCAGTTGAAACAGGTGTATTTGAGTGAGTGTGTGAGCACAGCTGAGGAAACTTAGTGGTCGGGCCTCAACACGCAGGAATGTTTGATACAACCCTGTACGGCCCAGGTGTACGTATGTCTGCTGACGTACTTGACTAGACCTCTTTTCTTTTCCCAGTGTTTACATGTTGAAAGATTCCCAAATATATGACAAAACAGAAACCGGTGGGGATAAACCAAAATAAATAGACCTAATAACTTATTTTTCAAAAATAAGTTTTATTGTCTGTAGTTTTTTTTTTTTAACAAGCTTTGTAATTTTCCATGGCAACATCTTGGAGGTAACGATAAATCCTACTTAGTAAAGTTGAAATGTCGGTGATTTATTTTCAAAACTGTATGTGTATGAAACTTTTCTCTTAAAGCCAACGACGATTTTAAGTTGATGGTCGAGACATGTCTTTTTTTTTCCCCCAGAAGAAAAAGCAGTTAAGTATTTATTAGATGTCATAACAAAATGCCAACCGTTAACAACTCAAGAGCTGAATAGCCGCAGGGACTGTTCATGAACCACTCAGAGACAGATGTCCTTCTGCAAGTGACATAGATGTTACACACTACACAGGGAAATAGCTGTGGCTAGCTGTAGATGTGAAGATAGTCACAGATACAGCCATTTGAGTGACTAGACAAATGGTGGAACTGAAAGCCACGCATCTTCTTAATATCTTTGAATAATACCCGAAAAACAGGGAATCCCCAGAAAGGGAATCTAATAAAGCACACGTTCATCCGCTGTATGACCACACACAAACCTCGACATCCAGACGTGTAATTTATTTAGATTTACACAAGTGGCCTAATAAAAACCCACTGTTACCGATAATGACGGTAGTTTGTGCAGTCTTGGAAAGTGAACTCTGAACAAACTGCCCCAAGAAAGAATGTCCGAAATATTCATAAAGTGGAAATGGACTTTATGAAAAGGAATGACGGCTACTCAGTCAAAGCACAGCTATTAACATTTAGTTTAGTTTAGCTTTAGTTTAGTTTATTCTGCACAATTTTTAAAATACACAAACATAAATAATAGCACAGTGCAGAAAGAGGCAGACAACCCACTGGGCTTACTGTATTTGAAGCCTCAAAGTCAAAGTCAGCTTTATTGTCAATTTCTCAATATGTACCGAACATACAGAGGAGTTGAAAAAACGTTTCTCTCCGGTCCAACATATAGGCTAAAGTGGATACAGATAATAAAGTGCAAATAGATAGAAAAACATTGAGACAACATATATCTTAAGAAAAACTATCATTCTGTATTTAGCAGCAGTCAGACATAGGGTATTTAGCAGCGCTCCTATTTAATATTAAAATGTCACAATAATATAGAGAACGCAAAATTAATATAATATGACTATTGTGATATTAACATTATTTCCAATAAGCCAAGACAGTGTGACAGTGAGCCAAAATCTGAAACCGAGGCAGCTAAATGGAATCCAGCCATCATTAATGTGATTGTTTACACCTGTGTTTTCCTTCTGTCACTCAAGTGTCACTCAAGTGTCACAGTAGACGTTACCGTCCCGAGACGTTTCTGTAGTTGGTTGCTGCTCTCTAGTGTTTCACTGATGGTATTGCGGCACTGGGAGGGCTCCACTTTAGTCCACTAGCAGGGAGAGACGATGAGCCTGCAGCAATCAGATTTTAAAGCGGGAGACTCCGCTCCGGAGGCCCCGCCGCCACCGGCAATGCGATGGTCACGTGACAAACGGAGATAGCCGAACCGTCTCTGGCCGAAGGCATCAGCAGGTTACTTTCCAGCATTTCACCGGGGTACACTTAATATTGAAACACCTGCAAATACGCAGCTCACGCCAGTGGTAGAAATAACTTATATGTGTGTTTAATTTACTACATGTAGCACATAAACTCTGAGGAACTTTACTTTAAGTTCACTTTATACATCCACTTCACTACTTTTCAAAATCAAATATTGGAGGCTACTTTGTACTCCACTACATTCATATGCCAGCTATTGTTAAAATGGTACATACATAACATGATACATGTTATGCATTATTAAAGTATTATTACAATTTGTAAATAGTTTTACGCTACAAATACTACAACCAGCTACATTATAATCAGCCGTACATGTTGTGCATCAATAAAAACCAAACACAAAATATTGTAAAAATGTTTATGCATTTTAATTTTGATACTTTGTAGCCCACATTTTGCTTATCTGTTTTCTGAAGTATTTATTGTATAATATGAATGCAGGTTTTTGACTTGTAATTGAGTACGTTTACTCATTTGATTACTTTGACAAAGGACCAGAAAACTTCTTCCACCACACTGAATGATGTTGTTCAACATTGTATTAATAATCTTCACAAACAGTGGAGCAAGCCATTGATGTATAAAGACCGGAGCCGGGTGGCAGTGCTAGCAGATTAGCTCCAGTGCTACCTCGGCTGCCTCCGTCGACCATGTGACTCTGGTGTTGCAGGTCGGAGCTGTTGCCCGCGAGTATCTCCTCCCTGGTGCAGCTTTAGGTTGGTCAAAACATGTCCCGAGCTCTGATTGGTCAGTGACCTGATGTTGTCTTCTCTGATTGGTTGAATAAAACAGGGAGGTCCGGTTCCTCTTCAGTGTTCTTCCGGCTTATACGTTGGAAAAAAGAAAAGACGAATGGAAAAAATTGTAATCCACAAAACGACCACTGCCTAGTTCCTCTGTATTACGGTAACATCTGCACACATGTAGATACTTGTTTGTTTGTTGAGCCCTCTGAAGTTTATACCGTTGTACTCTTTAGAAAGTTCAGGGTTTAGCACGAAAAGCAGGCGGCAGCAGGGTTAGCGATTTCAACGTTAGCCTGCTGCTAGCTAAGATAGCTGGCTAACAAGATAGCTTTTTAGTTGTAAGGTTACCGGACCAAACGCAGTGACAACGGTGAGCATTGCTGAGCACACATCGTTTGGTCACATCGACGCAAGCAGTCGACAAGTCGCTTCTTTGCCCAAACTTGATATTTGATCAGCAACGATACATTTGAGACATTATGTTTTTGGCCACATAACGGTAAACAAAGGTTCAGACAATGGTATTGTCTTGTCTTTCATGGTACAAATGTATTTATAACAGTGTCCCTTTTTATCTGCACCATTTCGTTAACGTTAATGTTGTCGACTTGCCTCAGGTTGTTTTAGCATTTTGTTACATTAGCCTGTTTATCTCCCCGCGCCGCCTGTAAAGGGTTAACAGGTCGGCTTTTATTGTTGTAGCCGCCATACATGTTTACTGTTAGGACTGCGATTGTTAACGGAGTTCAAACATTAATGATACCTCCAGTATGTCCGCTACTGGAATTAATGTACAATCTTGATCCTATTTTAGGTCGTAATTAGTTAAAATGAGCTCCCAGCAATTCCCCCGACACGGGCTGCCAGCCTCCAGCGGGGGAGCTCCTCAGATCCCTGCAGCTGGAAACCTGGTGTCCGTCAATCAGCCGTCACATCCTCAAGGTAACCTATTGTCACTGAAATGTACTCGCAGGATATTTCATACATGACGAGGAAGAAACCTGTAAGTAAATGTTCAATCCGACTATTTTTTCCCCCCCTAGGCGGTGGAGATGCTGACAGCGGTCGGGATGCTGACCACGGGCAGCAGGACCATCCACCTTCTGGGGGCGGGGGAACCTTGTCCTTCAGAGATGAGAAGCAGGAGACGATGGTGGTCCGACCTTACCCACAAGTACAGACGCATGGCCAGCCACAAGCTACCCCCCAGACCGTGCCTATTCAGCCCGGCACACCTGTGACTGTAGCTGCCCCCTCTGTCCACCTCCCACAGGGCCAGCCTGCTGTCCTCACTGAGGGACAGATGAAGGTGATGGTTATGACCACAACTGTTCATGTATAGAGGATTTGTCTACATGTTAATAGTAAAGTATGTAGTGTCTTCAGTGTGAGATGAACACACATGAACTCAAATCATACATAAGTTGGCAGAGATATGAATTTTATTTCTGTAGTGAGAAAACAATAAGCTGATGCTGACTGATTTATTCTACTTCTGTTAATAGCTGTCTAAATTGTTCATGATTTTAGTCATTATTGAACCCTGTGACGGAAAGATATTACTGTATATTTAAATATCTTCAAAAGCAGCTTCTTTTTTCATGTTTAAATCACGCAGGCAGTGAAACATTTTAAAGATCTAGATAATCAGGTTGGATAGCTCTTCTTCCTTTGTGTTATGAACAACACCGTCTACTCAATTGTTAATAAATAAAAATGTTCCTGAGGTCCTTAAACTTGAATGATAGGTAATTATTGTGCTCGATAACTGGCTTACCCATAACATTTACTCTAAACTGGCCATGTGAACAATGTCTAACCTTACAAATACTTAAAAAAAAAAAAGAAGTGTGTTTTACTGCATTATGTTGCATTTCTGTTAACTTAACATGGCTTGTTTTTGTAGCACTGTTCTTAACACCATTCTGAGCTAAAAAAACAAACAAATGTGTTTATTTTTGTTTAGGCTGTCCTGAAGTCACCTATGCCAAGTCGTCTTATTGCCCCAGCACCAGCTTCCAACCAGGGCCATATCCCCATACCCCCCAAGGTGCCCGGTCACATGACGGTCACCATAGAGAGCAGTATTGCTCCAACCCCCTCTATTCCTGTGGCAACTATCAGTGGTCAGCAGGTGAGTGCTCTGTCAGTTGGCTGTTGGTGCACGTTATTGTCTCTGTCTTGCTAATGACTGAAGTTGTGGGCTCCTTTTTATTGTGTTTCAGGGTCACTCGAGCAACTTACACCACTTGATGCCAGCAAACATTCAGATCATTCGTGGCAATGCCCCTGCGCTGCAGATCGGGACCCCTGCGGTGCCACCCCAGCCCTTCACCTCCCACTTACCCCGAGGTATGCATGATGTACTAAGAACAGCGTGCCAGGCTCCATGTTTGCCTGTCCTTGACACGGTAGACCATTTCCCACTCGTCCGTAGCGCTTTCTCTACATCAGTCTATTGCTTCCCCTGTAGGGGCTGCTGCAGCAGCTGTTATGTCCGGCTCCAAAACGGTCCTGCGGCCAGCCACCGGAGCAAGTGCGGCCTCCGGCCAGCCCACAGTGCAGCACATCATCCACCAGACAATTCAGGTACCGGGATGCACTGTCATCTGTAGATGTGCTGGTATAGAGTGGTGCAGGGATGATGTATTTTTAAGGGCCAACCCCGGAAGTTAGCATCGACCTGGTTCCCTCGACGAAAAGCCGATGGGATATTTCCATTTGGATTATTGCAGAAAATAAACCCTGTGACAAACACTAGTTTATGTTACTTGCAGCACTCTTATCTTGTTGGACATTTAGAAAGTTTGTGTGTAACCGTGTCATCCTCCCCACAGTCCCGCCCTGCCGTGACAACGTCCACAGCCGTGCTTCCAACTGTGGTGGCGCCCATTTCCAGAACTCAGTCCCCAGTCATCAGCCCGACAGTCACACACTCTGCAGAGGTGACACACGGGTAAGCAGCAGTCCCGAGAATGTGTTGACAACATGACTATGAGTTTAACAGCAAAGTAGAACCAAACAGTTTGTGGTGATCGGTGGACCTGCCCGCGTTGTGACTGCATGGTAAACTATATGTTTCTATTGTCCTTTTTTAATTCCTTAAAAGTCATTTGTGTTCTTTTAATGTAGAGTTATGTGGATGAAGTTATCCAGTGCAGCTTTAAAGCAGTTAGTGGAACAGTATGAAATTAGCAAAATGGGTCTGTGTGTGCATCAGAGTAATTGAAACAGCTAACAGAGAAAAGTCACTAAAACAAGTAAACTTTTGTGTAATATGAGTTATTCTGCACTGGCAGTTCCCTCTGGGCTTTTATCAAGCCATGCCTGTTCCTGATTTAGTGCACTAAAGGGACAGTCTCTCTCCCCCCCCAGGCGTCCAGGGCTGGCCATTCACCCCCCTTCGGCCACCGTCAGTATTCAGAGGTCTCAGACATCCCGTGACACCGCCACGCGGATCACGCTGCCGTCCCACCCAGCGATCGGGGCCCAGAAGCCTCAGCCTCCGCACACCATGACACAGGTTACTGCCTCTTTATGACTTCCTGCAAAAGAACTACTCCTTTTTTATACAGTGACTGACATAACTGCTTTAAAAAATATATATATATATTTGTCTCCCCACAGAAGCCCATCTTCAGTCCTGTAACACCAGTAGCTGCAGCAACTGTGGCGCCAATCGTTGCCTCCAACACTGTGCCATCAACCACCACAATAGGTATGACCTTTCTGTATATTTATGCCTACAAACTAGTCCCAAAACTTTGACTAAAGAAACATGAAATTAAATAAAGTGTGTGGTTATTTATTTATTTATTATACACCTTCCTTCTCCATGTTTAGGCTCTGTGCCACACAGCCAAATGTCCAGTAATTCTATTGTCACCATGACAATGGCCTCGCACTCCTCTCATGCTGCAGCGGTGACCACCTCTGCCATCCCCGTTGGTAAGCTGGCCGTTTGGTCTCCACGGTTGGAACATTGTTGCGTGCTTCATAAGCAGGAGGCGTTCTCTCAATCTGAATCAGTTCATAGTGCGTTTTATTACATCTTTCTCTTAACTGTTCCTCTTGTGTTGTGTCCAGCTAAAGTCGTCCCTCAGCCCATCGCCCACTCCTCGACCCGTGTGCAGCCCGACTACCCCGGAGAGAGAACCAACCTCATCCCCATCTCGGGCCATCGGTCGTCTCCTAACCCCGTCACCATGGAAGCAAGAAGTGACAACAGGTGAGCGCACAATGTTGACCAATGCGGTTATAGCAGATGAAAAAAGAATGAATCTGCTGTCCAATACCAATGTGTAACACAATGGAATGGAATCTGCATTCTCAGCGTGTTAGTGTTTCTCTTACTAAACAAACACTATAGACGGATATTTCTGCAAAGAGCTCAGTTGCGCTGCCTTCTTGTCCTCTATTTATATTTGCTATTGCCCACAAATTTGGGCAAAACCGAAACAGATGAGTTGTGCATATACATTGGTGTAGTAATCTAAAAGGGATTGGCACATCGAACTGGAAGTATTGACCAAGTAGTGAGCAGTAATCAACAAGTATATGTTCATATACTAAGTAACACGGCTGTACTTGGCGCTAAGCCCAAAGCATCACTGTGTCCAATGTGTTTGTGTTGATGATGTTCACCATCTTAGTTCAGCATATTAGCTTGACTTCACAAAGTAAGATGTTAAGACTAGTTGAAAAGTCAGGGGTCACCAAAATGATTATCATTCATACGTGAATGTGCGTAAAAATGCCAATCCATCCAGTAGTTATTGAGTTGAAGATTGAATGAATATGAGATCCATATCCTGTTGTTGTTATTAGGAATGATCTTGTATTTACATCCATCAAAAGAAGAAATGAAATGTGATCAACATTTATTAACCTCAGAAGTACAGAGACTTTATTCAGATGACGATGAGTGTCGGAGTAATCTTGTATGTTTTATTTTGAAGGCCCTCGGTGCCTGTGCAGTTCCAGTATTTCCTGCCGGCGTACTCCTCCTCGTACCCTCTGACACACACATACACCCCCATCAGCAGCTCTGTATCCACCATCCGCCAGTATCCCGGTAAGCTCTGTCATAGCTGACTACTGTGGTGACCTTTTGTTATTTGACTTATAAAAGCTATAAAAATCGTACCTATGAAATGTGAAACTGGAGGGTTCCACCTGTAACTCTTATTGTCCCGCCTCATAAGTTACTCCTCAAGCTCCAAGTTCAGCGCTGCCCACCCAAGGCGGAGTCGGCGTGGCAACCACTGTCCATCTAAACCACATGCAGCTGATGGCGGTGGATCGGATCGGTCTCCCATCTGCGCAAATCAGCACCCAGGGGATCCAGCCGGCGGCCATCGCCGCGCAGGGCATCCAGCCCGCACCCATAGGAGTGCAGGGCCTGCACACGTCTGCGCCGATCGGCACGCAGGGACTACAGCAGGCGCCGTTAATCACTCAGCAGCAACAAGTGCAGTCTGAAGCCAAGCCTGGTAATTACTGAACCTGTACTGCTTCACTAAAAAAAACTGTGTGTTGTTGACTGAGCTTTGCTGAGTTGCTTGTAACTGTTGTTTTCTATTTCTTTCTCAGGGGTTGTTTTGGCCGATGGCTTTGTAGCGAGCCCCATCAGCAGCACGTTCAGCACCACCCAGCCAGTGGCCACCATGGTGCAGGCGCATGCCCAGGGAGGGGTAGGAGGAGCCCCCACCCTGGTCTCCTCCCCGAGACCCAGTATCCTCCGCAAGAAGCCCGCTAATGAAGGGTGAGTAGAACACCAGCCGTCAGATTCAGCAACGTTTCAGAACTTTGAATTGCTTGTTTTAACCTTCTGCTTACGAGCAGTTGTGCATTTGTTAGATTTGATAATTGCCGAAATAAAGAAGGAAACGTTAGCGGTTCGATGCTAAAACAAAATGTCACTCTCGAGAAATGTGACATGTCGCTGCTTTAGACTATCTCTTTCCTATCGTCTGAGTCATTACGGACTGTGGTTACCTTAACCCTGACCTGCTTTAAGACCTAAACCGGAAAACTGGGTTTAAGTCTCCCTCTTCATTGTAGGTATTTGTAGACGAGGCTTTTCACTGTCCCTTAATAGCAGGTTGATTGTTAGCATTAGATTCTCCAAATTCAGTTTGACAGAAACGTGTGGAGGTCCAAACAGGGTCGCTAAATGTTTCACTTTTCACCAAACCAGATGTGTTCGCAAGAACCTGATCCCCGCCCAGCCTAGTGAACCCAGTAGCGGCAGAATGGAGAGTGGCGTGAGGGGAGCCGGATCTCCCCGACCCGCAGGGTGAGCCTTCGTTACACGGATCACATCAGTTCCATTCGTGTCGTTATAAGTTATGAGTCTGTAACCCGATGTTTCCGATCCTTTCCTCCAGCGTGAAACCCAAAGCTGAGGTCCACATGGCCGTGGCCCCTCCTGTCATGGCTGCAGTAGAGGCCCTGCCTTCCCAGGGAGGAGAGCAGCAGGCCGTGTCCTCCGCCCAGCACCTTGCCCAAGCCATCCCCGCCATGCTCGCCACGCCGGGGCCTGCGCCTCCCTCCCAGGCCTCCACTGTCGTCTCAGCCCTGCCCGCAGCCATGGCTGTAACTCCCCCGGCTCCCGCTTCGATGGCCAACACAGTGGCCTCCCCCACTCAGCCCGCGGCCAGTAGCACCGCCGCTTGTGCTGGCAGCTCCGCCTGCCCCGATTTAAAAATAAAGCAGGAAATGGAGACCATGGACACCTCACAGCCAGGTGAGCAGCGCACCGGTCATTAAAAGTGAAAATCGATTCATGTTGAATTAAATGGGAAACGGATGAACGCAAGGAAACCGAAACAAACGCATCAGTAAACCTGTTTTTCTCTCTTCCCCTCAGATCCCAATGCTAACTTGTCATCAGCCCCAGCTCTCACCACCCAGGCCTCCACCCTGAACGCTCCTGCCATGGGAGATCTGATACCTGGGGCCTCCCCGAGGAAGAAGCCCCGCAAGCAGCAGCACGTCATTTCCACCGAGGAGAGCGAGATGGTGGAGACCAACAGCACGGATGAGGAGAAGGCCCCAGGCAGGCCCATCACCGGCAGGGCGGAGAGGCGCGAGTCTCCACCAAGGGAATACGTTGGTTCGTAATGTCATGCCAATCAATGTCGCAGTGATCGTGGTGGTGGTGATGATGTGTAATCATGTGTAATCAGCACTTTTTAAATTTTTGTCTTCCAGATGAGGAGGGAGTGCGTTATGTACCAGTCAAGCCCCGACCGCCTGTTACTCTCCTGCGGCACTACAGGAACCCCTGGAAAGCTGCCTACCACCACTTCCAGAGGTACAGCGACATCCGGGTCAAAGGTCAGTGGCTTTCTTGCTTATGTTTTATACAGCGAGCGAGAACGAGTGCCGACCGGCGTTTTGTCTTTCTAACAACAACCGTTTGCTTGTCTCTCAGAGGAGAAGAAGGGCAGCTTACAGGACATGGCCAACCAGAGAGGAGTGGCATGCAGAGCACAAGGCTGGAAAATCCACCTGTGCGCTGCACAGCTCAGGCAGCTGGTGAGTGCTGCTGTATAATTCTGTAGTATTGTTTATCTGAGTGATGTCGATGAAGGTTACGTTTGGTTGGTGGCGTTTTCTTTTGGCCCTATGTTAACACGCTTGTTACTTGATCTGTAGTCGAGTTTGGAGCATGATGTGTACAGCCGCCTCTCCACCCTTCAAGAGGGCCTGATCCCTAAGAAGAGAGCCGGCTCCGATGACGACCTTCACCGAATCAACGAGCTCATACAGGTACGGCTGTTTACTGCAGACTGACTGACGCCTTTTAAATAGGAATTTCTATTTCTTTCTTTTTATTACTATTTCTATAAAAATATGACATTCTTTACATAAGTATATGTGTGTATGTAAAGACTGTCGTACTTTACTTTTGTTAAATTGCTGCTGGACCGCCCCATTAAGACGGGTGCAAACTTAGTTTTTTTGACCACAGTGAAAATGGCAACAAATAAAGTTGAATAAATCTATCAAAATAATCCTTTCGATGTAAACATGAATTTTTGGAAATGATTACGTGTATCTTTTGTTTTCCACTAAATTTAGACTTTCTAACGTTCCGGAGTTTGAAATGTTTGGATCACATGAGTTGGAAGCGTTCCGTAAACAAACAATCCGACGCAGTCGTCCCTGGAATCTACAAATAGAATAATACTAAAGATATCAGTATAGCCTGGTCTTTATCTGCAACTGTGGTTGATCGTGTTGAAGCGCAATGAATATGAATCCAATCAAATGTTGATTTACAATTTGAATGTCGACGTTACGAATGAAGCTTCAGACAGTTCAGTTTGGTTAAAAGTTTATCTGTACTTTATTCCGTCGTGGTTATTTTTGATGAGGTTTAGAAGCCATTACGAAAACATTACGAAAGCTGCTCTCTCTTTGTCTTCACCCACAAGTGTTGACAGCTGAAGGTGTCTGTGCGTTTGGTCCCCAGGGTAACATGCAGCGCTGCAAGCTGGTGATGGACCAGGTCACCGAGGCCAGAGACACCATGATGAAGGTGCTCGACCACAAGGAGAAAGTGCTGAAGCTGCTCAACAAGAACGGCGCCGTCAAGAAGTCCTCCAAACTGAAGCGCAAAGAGCGGGCATAAGCTTGGACCCCCCCCCCCCCCCCGAGTGAAGAAGCTGCTCAGAATTTGGTGCTATGAGTTGCTGCATACAATCTCTCACCCACACACACACCCACACACCCCCCCACACACACCCCATCTGCCCGAGAGCAGACGGAGAGAAGTGACGGGAGGACTACAACAAGCAGACCAGCCCATAATGAATAGGTTCTCATTGAAGACCCATCGTAGGTTGCTTTAGAGTGGCCAACTGGATGGCCCTGTCACTGCCCCCCCCCTTTTATTTTTGGTCAACTTTTAAAGACCCCAGAGACCATTTCTTACTAACTTAAGTTCTGCCTCTCCTTTTTAAGAATGTGTGTGTGAACTGGCACATTGTGCTATCTGATGATATTTGGCACTGAGCGCAGTTGCAGTAGATATTGATGGAAGTATTTCAGTTCAGAGTTATTGACGGCTGGGTCAAATCCAAATCCTCTAAAAGGAGTCCCTTTAGTAGGCTGTGTGTATGCAGACTGAGCTCAGTCGTGCTCTTTTCATTAATCTGTGCCTTCATTTTGTGGGTGTACGTGAAATGGACGGGGACACGTGAAAGCTGTTCCACGTGCTGTCAAAATCTATTCTGAAAATATCATTCAGAGCGTCAGGTCAACTTCACTGCTTCCCCTTTTTCCTCCCGACATGCTGCACCTGCTGTTTTCTATTTCAGATTTGTTCATCTAGTATGGGTACAAAAATGACCCTATTACCAGCCACAAGTTTAGCTGTAATCTAAACGATATTGAAATACTTACATTGGTTGAGTTGACACAAAAGAAAGGACACTGCATAATGCCAAGTTAACTTCACATTTACACTGCCATGAGTCCAAAGTAAATGGATGTCATGGTGGTTAAAAACGATACTTTCATTCGCTTTCAGAAAATGAGAGCTTGAAAGAAAGAGAGCCGAGTATCCTCGCGCGATCACACTGGCGGATTGAATTCATGTAAATCACTGTAAATGTGCTTTTTGGTTTTCCATTGACCTGGTTCTTTTCCAGTTTTGTACTCAATGAAACATTTCGTGTGGTGTGGCGTGCGGCGCCTCATTTTGCAGAGTGTAACGGTAATAACGTTACGAGATGAAGCGAGCCCGAAACATCCAGCTGTTGTACATTGTTTTTGTCTGTGTAATTATAGTAAAGATACTTAAACCATACCAGATACACTGTGGTTTTTTTATTTGAGTGTTTTCATTTTACCACTTAAAATTGAAAAATTATTTTATTTTATTTTTTTTGTTTATTTTATTTGATATGGACATCACAGTAGCATTAGAATTGTAACATACATTTATGCACAAAGCCCAGATGCACTGTGTTAAGTGTTTGTAGCAAAATGCTAATTTACAACACCTGTCCACAGGAGGCTTTTTTTCTTTTTAAAAAGAAGTTTAAAATGGAAATAAAAAAGTTAAAATAGAAAATAGGAACAAAGAGAAAATATATCCACAGATACATATACAAATACAGATTCATACACAAAGTGCAAGTGTGGTTACAGATTGAAGGTTTTTGCCTTTTTCTCTTTAATTCCAGTTAACCAGTTGTGTGTTTCATTCATTCAATCACACAATACAGCAGTGGTCGTTGCAGACGCCCCTGGTGGAAATCTTTCCAGTTCATAGTGCTTAAAAAAAACGTAACCGCAGTCGGTTGCCAAACGAGATAAACTGACCTCGCCTGAGTACAGATGGTCAAATTGCAAGATTATTGCTTTACAGTATTATCATGGATCCCCTTAAGGAGCACGCTCAGACACTGATCCACACATGTCATTACATTTCATTGTTATTAAATATGAAGAACCGACAGTGTAACCCAACAGATTGTAGGTTTTAAGCCGTGCCAATGTCATACATCTGCAAATCTGTGTATCTTAAGGGCTCAGTCCGTCCTGTTAATATTGTCCCCGGCCACACGGCTTGTATGGATGGTATGAGCCGTTTAATCCAGCAACATCACATTGGTACATCTCTCCTCAGTCACTCCTCTTTACTATCTGCTGTTTACAACTTTAATTGCCGGGAATTACAGCGTAACGCATTGGCACTTGACCTGTGACTGGATCAGGGAAAAAGTGACTTGCTAGCATTCAGGTAATCCACTGTCTCCCTTTAGTGTTATTACTGAGACCAGCTGACTGACTACTGGTTTGTCTTTTGACCATCATTCAATATTTCTAAGAATCTTTATTTTTAGCATTCCATGTCATATACCTTATTTATTAGACACGTGTTTTTATAGTGTTTGAGGTAGAAAGCTGTGCTACTCTCTCTCTCTACTAGCATGGATTTTAAGTAGCCGCACGGCTGTTAACTTAAAGGGAAAGAACGTTTATCATCTTTACATTACCATCAAATATTTGACCGCAAATTACAGTAATTACAGTGATAAAGTGGATGCTCTGTGAGTCTGGTGGTTGGTGACACTGGGCGGCTCTACCTTTTGCGGGAGCAAAGTCAAAGGGCCATAAAGAGGTGTTTGCTGGGAAAACTCCCTGCTTCCTGGTTCATAAGTCATTCAAAGGAAAAGCTCCCTGAGCGGCAGCAGCGGGGGCTTCCACCAAAGACCCAACTATCCTCAGGTAAGAGCTGAAGAATCGCATGACGGCGTCTTCAAATCTGTCTTCACACCCAGTGTCCCTTGTTTCCAAAGAGGAAACTTCAATGTTTGTTTTTTTATTATGACTTCCATTGTGATCTCATAATTCTATCTAAAATCATAAATAGAAGTGTCTTGAAAGTGAAAGTTATTGTTTTATCATGTTAAAACGAGACTATAGAATTGTGTAGAAATAAATAATGTTCAAGGATCCCAAAACTGTCTTGTAATTTAAAACGTTTTATTTTATTTTAAATAACATTTACAGTATGTTGCTATAAATAGGTTGAGGCGGGGTCCACACTGTTAAAGCCTACCGAGTGGACCTAACTGTACTATTGGTTTGGTAGCAGGTTCAGTTAATTGTAATTCCTGTAACTGGGCTAAATCTGAATTAAGATAATATTCTTTTTACAGACTTAATCCAGGTTTCTGCAATGCTGCATTTGAGTAAGGTAAGAATGAGTATCTCAGTAATATAAACACATAATTCTAAAAATCCATGATGCCCACATAGTCATTTTGAGAATAGTTCTTTGGGTATGACATTTTTTATTGAAATGCTTTCCCCCCAACTAGGGGGATTTTGTATGGGTGGACTCTGGTGTCGGGGTGCCGATCGGGGCGGAGGTCGAGGTGACCGACACCGGACAGCTTCAGCTGATGGATGATGAAGGAAAGGTACAAAACAACCTACAAGACATTGCCTTTTTTTGTCAGGTATACAGAAAAAAGGACCTCTCTATATGTCGATCAACTCTTTTATTACATACACACAGGAGCACAAGATCAACAAGAAGACGGAGGGCGCCATCCGGCCCATGCACCCCACCTCTGTGAAGGGTGTGGACGACATGATACGGCTCGGTGATCTCAATGAGGCCGGGCTGCTCAGGAACCTCCTGGTGCGACACAAAGAAGGCATCATCTACGTAGGTTTCTGTTTACTGTGAACCACCTAGTTTTACGATGTCCATAACCTGCTGTGGAAATGCTTACTCGTCTGTGTCCTCCATAGCTGTGAATTGGCTTTCTGTCCTAGACTTTGCCCCGTAGTTTATCACAGTGCTGTTTGTCTCCATAGAGACGAATGAGCCTCTGTTGAGGGAGACCGCCCCAGTGTTTCTCTGTCATCAAAGCTCAGCAGTGTGTGTTCAATTATGAATCATTTAATTGTATGAAAAATACCACTGCTAAATGCTGGGGGGCAAAATTAGGCTGATATTGCTTTGTGTTGGACTTGCTTTATATATCATGAACCACATCTTTTCATGATTAAAATCCATCCATGAAATCTTTACATCTAATAAGTCATAACAAGCATTTCGTGCATTGTAGCCATAAATGGCTGTCTGGTGTGCTTCCAACACAATAACTTATTTATGCTCATGTACACCCTCACACACACACACACACACACACACACACACACACACACACTCACTCCTCAACTGTGCCCCTCTGTGGTAGTTAACATCCCCTTCTGTTTTGTAGACGTACACAGGCTCCATTCTGGTGGCAGTCAACCCTTACCAGCTGCTGCCCATCTACACCACAGAGCAGGTGCACATGTACACAGATCGACGGCTGGGTGAACTGCCGCCACACGTCTTCGCCATCGCAGACAGCTGCTTTTTCAACATGCGCCGCAACCAAAGGAACCAGTGCTGCGTGATCAGGTCTGCTTTTGTCTGAGGCCGATCCCAGATCATTATGTAAACAGTGTGGAAAGATTAATTAATTAATTTAATCCTTTAAGTAAAAATGACTGATTACAGCTTCTCAAATGGATATATATCCTAGTTTCTGAAGTATTTCATGAAAGTGAACTGAATGTCTTTGAATATGTCAACTTAGGCATTTGTTGAAATAGTATGGATCAATAATGTTATATTAGAGAAATGATTAACCAATGTCAACGTGCTTTTTTCCTTTTCATATTGTATTTTTAGATAAATGGGCATTCTTCATCAGTACTGCGATGATGAAATTAAAACTTAATTTAAAACCAATATTAAGTTGGTGGGGTTCTTCGTAAAGAATCAAGACTAACTACACTAGGGGCTACACGGTATTGCATGCTTAGATGTGTCCACATGTAAGATAGTGTCATCTGCATACAAATGAAACAATGATTAGGAGATTGGGGTGCTAGGTAATTACTACAGATTGTTAAAAGAACAGAGCCTAAATTTGATCCTTGCGGAACCCCATTGTTAATGTTGAGAAACTTTAAACCACATTACCAGAGCTTTGAAACAGAGGTTTAAGTGGGAAACAGTCAACAGTCTCGACACATGCTTACTTTTTGGTTTCTCCCACAAGTGGAGAGTCAGGAGCAGGGAAAACTGAGAGCACCAAGCTCATACTGCAGTTCCTGGCTGCGGTGAGCGGCCAGCACTCCTGGATCGAGCAGCAGATTCTTGAAGCAAACCCCATCTTGGAGGGTATGATCAAAACACAATCACAAAGTTATAGAACAGTCTTCATAATCATCTCAATCCCCCCCTTTTCACTTAATCTGCTAAATGCTTAATTCCTTCTCAGCCTTTGGTAATGCCAAAACCATTCGCAATGATAACTCTAGTCGTTTTGGGAAGTACATTGACATCAACTTCACTAAGGGTGGGGCCATTGAAGGGGCCCGCATTGAACAGTACCTGCTGGAGAAGTCCCGCGTTTGTCGTCAGGTGGGAAGATTGGTTAGCTATATATTTGCAAGAGCCGTAACATGGTACAACTCACATTTTCTCGTGGTAAAGCTTATGTGCTTTCATGTGCAGGCGCCTGAGGAAAGAAACTACCACATCTTTTACTACATGCTGATGGGCATGCCAGCTGAGCAGAAAAAGATTCTTTCCCTTGGGAATGCTGCTGAGTACAACTATCTGACCATGGTACTGAAATAGTTCTGCAAACTGTGAAATAAGAATAACACACGATCTTTATTGATGGATTTGTTAAGATAAATTTACATGCGACTGTGAATCACAAATAACCAGATGAGACGAGCGTTCACATATAGCTTTAAACCATGTGATCGAATCACCAGGGTAAGTGCACCAGCTGCGAAGGACGTGATGATGTGAAGGAATACGCCCACTTCCGTTCAGCTCTGAAGATCCTCATGTTCACCGAGAATGACTCCTGGGAAATCTCCAAACTGCTCGCTGCAATACTTCACCTGGGCAATGTGGACTTTAAGGGTAAGGACAGCACCATACCATGGGATTCATGTACTGTAGATCTTTTGAGACATTAAACACATTTTATTGCATCATTTCAGGTACTATAGTAAATAACCTAGAAGCCTGTGACATCCTCGCATCATCCCATTTCAACATGGCCAGCCAACTTTTGGAGGTATGTCTATTTTTTTTTTTACAAATTAAAATAAAAGTAGCTGACATGATCTTGCCTGATTGTGTTTGTACCATTACCTCAGGTGGAACCCAAAGCACTGGAGAAGAGTCTGACTCAGCACTCCTTCATGACAGCCAGAGAGAGTGTGACCAGACCTCTGACCTCTGCCCAGGCTGTGGGCGGCAGGGATGCCTTTGTCAAGGTAACATTAGTCTTGATTTCTGTTTTCAAAAGTCAAAAATGTAATTCAGAAGTTAATGCAGCTCATGTTAACATATACTAAACTACTTCTGCGAGGATGTAACGCTCATACACACCAGAAAACTAAATTGATGGATGATAAATGGAGAAACCTTTTCATTTCTTACCACCAATGAGGCAAAAAATGAATACTGATGTACTGTGGCTGTTTTCAGACTGCTCAGACTCTACATAAAATATTAATTTAACCCCTTCAGGCCTCTGAAATTCTTTCATGTACAACAGTCTGAGAAAGAAAGGAAATGCATGTTGACAGCTCCTGTACACACTAAGGCACTTGCAATGAGGGGTTGTAGAAACACTGGTTTGATTTATGGGCTCATTCGTTAAAAAGGTTGGGAACCACTAGTGTAGCTGTTCAGGCTAAACAGTTAGCTCAACATCCATCAGCTTAAGCACATTTTCTCAGTTTTACTAATTAGTTAACTTTAGCAACAGTAACATTTAATATTGAATCATTTAAACGTTCTACATTTTTACCAGGCAAAGATACATGCTAATGTAATAATGTTGGTGTGATACTAGCTAATATACAATGTTAGCGGTGCAATAAAGGTTCATTTTATTGTGTTACATACTAATGTTAATATGTTGGTATTATACTAAGATACTAATGTTTGCAGCATAGACACGTTTAGTATTGTATTAATTAACCTGCTAACTTTTATAATGCAAGGATACATGCTTATGATTGTATGCTGGTATGATACCAATAATATCTTAGCTTTAGCATCATAATTACATTTAGTATTTCATCATGTTAACAAACATGCAAACTTTTAGCAGGCAAGATTACATGCTAGTGTTAATGTTAGTATGCTACTAGCTAATATATAATATGTTAACATTAGCATTGTATTAACGTTTAGCATTTTATTATGTTAACATGTTAAGGTTAATGCTAATGTTTGTATGTTGTTATGATATGTTAGCATTAAGCTCAACGTGTAGCATAGCAGTGGCTAACAGAAATGCAGTTATCTGTTTCTGACATATTAAAATGAACTGAGTAAAAGTGTTGGACAAGCGGACATTTTGACCTGCAGTTAGCGCTAGAAAAGTCTTTAGGATTTATCCTCTGAACACCGTTTTTTTATATTATTTACCCCAAGGTTGGCAACCTCTTTTGCAAGGCGACTGGGCCAAGATACCAGCTTAAAACCAATAAATCATTACAAAAAACGCATATTAAACCTAAAGTAAAGCTAAAAATAGTCCAAGAGCAGAGTGTCCGTGTTGGAATCTCTGGATCGTATGTGTTGTTTTGTTAGTAAAGGGTTTGGTGCTCTGTATAATTGGTCAGCTATTCTCTGTATTATTTGTCCAGGCTATTTATGGAAGACTTTTCATTTGGGTCGTGGACAAAATCAACGCTGCCGTTTACAAGCCACCTGAGGATTCCAAAGAGGTCCGACAGTCGATAGGCTTGCTCGACATCTTTGGCTTTGAGAACTTCAACAAAAACAGGTTGGCGTTCACGCCAACTCTCATGGCATTAGAGCATTTACTTCTGCTGGACACATTGTTCATTTACATGTTGACTTAAGTCCACCCATCTTTATTTCCTCATGTGCTGTTGCATTTGTCAAACTGTTGCAGCTTCGAGCAGCTGTGCATCAACTTTGCCAATGAGCAATTGCAGCAGTTCTTCGTCAAGCACGTTTTCAAGCTGGAGCAGGATGAGTATGCCCGTGAGAACATTGTCTGGAAGCACATTGACTACAAAGACAACCAGTGCACCCTGGACGTATTGGCCAACAAACCTTTGAACATGCTGGCGCTTATTGATGAGGAGAGCAACTTCCCCAAGGTCTATGTCGTCCTTGTACCTCATAAAGTCTAATGTCACAAAGAAAAGCAGGTTTTAACTCCGTTTTTTGTTAATTTTCAGGGCACAGATACCACCCTGCTCCACAAACTGAACAAGGTCCATGAGAAAGGGGGCATCTATATTCCCCCCAAGAACAACTATGAGACACAGTTTGGAGTCAACCATTTTGCTGGAGAGGTCTACTACGATTCAAATGGTACTTTTAAAGCTTTTAGCAACAAATCATTCTTGCCCAAGTCCTGTGTGATGGTCTTATTGTGTCCGTCTTGTTTTGAGGTTTCCTTGAGAAAAACCGTGACGCCCTCAGCTCAGATCTGATTCATCTGGTGGAGACCTCCACCAATAAACTCCTCAAGCAGGCGTTTCAAAATGTGCTGTCCTCCAATAAGCTCAAGAGCAGCGTCAACCCCAAGATGATCATCACCACGGCCAACAACAGCCTCCGGGTCAGTGCAGCCTTTAGCTTCAGCTTTAGACGCAGATATAATCAGTTGGAAAATCAAAAAATACTTACACTATGTGAGATTTTGTCGTGTCCGACAGCAAGCGACTGATGGCAAGAAGCGAGTGCCAACTCTGACTGGCCAGTTCCGTCTGTCTCTGGATTCCCTGATGAAAACACTGACTGTGTGCCAGCCCTATTTCATACGCTGTGTTAAACCGAATGACTTCAAGAAGCCCATGGTGAGGGGAAAAAGAGCTGCATTTACTCCAACCAAAATAATACTTAAATCTTAAATCTGTGCCAAAATTGAATGAAACATTTTGGTGCGAGTAAATCACTGCACACCCCTTTTGTGTCTCAGCTGTTCGACAGAGAGCTGTGCATGCGCCAGCTCCGTTACTCTGGTATGATGGAGACCATCAGGATACGGAAAGCTGGATATCCCGTACGCTACACATTCAACGAGTTTCTAAATCGATACCGCGTCCTGCTGAAAACTTCCCTCTGTGATCCCAAAACAGTAAGTTGAAGGTTTTAACGTGATCATTTTGGTCATATCTTCACACCTATTCTCATCTTCTCATTCTGTGTTTGTGTGATGATTATTTTTTGCTACAACAGGAAAGTAAAGAGAAATGCTGTGAAAGCATTTGTGAGTCTGTGCTTGCTGACGAGGGCGACTGGAAGACTGGCAAGACAAAGCTTTTCCTAAAGGTGCTGCCTTACATATTACGTACAGTCTGTTGTTACTGATGGATATGGGTGGAGGAATACAATAGCCACAATAATTTGAATGTTAGAAGCAACTGAATACCTAATATGTTAAATGTAAACAATGCTGAATAGGTAATGTTGAAATTGTAATACCACTGAGTTTGTACTATTTAAGTAGTTTACTTTTAAAATGTTTTAGAAATTTCAAGTAAATAAATTAAGTTAAAATGTTTACTTCAGGATTCACAAATTCAAATATGAAACTCAAGTGTCCACATTTAGAAAAACAACTATATTCAACTTGCTCAAACTCAGTTAGTCGGATTCTAAAAGAAATGTAAGTTTTTTTGAATTTTTAGTTTTCGCCATGCTAGCAGCGTGGCTCCAGTTTTGCCACTGTTTGGTCTGTCGGTTGGTCAGTCCATCCACCACTTTGGTTCAGACTGAAATAGTATTGAATGAAAAAAATCGTAATGACTTTGGTGATCCCCTGACGTTTCCTTTGGTGTCAACATGAGATTGAATTTGAGGGAAGATGGATTGCCATAAACACGACTTTGATGATCCCCTGACTTTTAATGTAAAGACATCGTCTGGGCGGTATATGGCTGAATATCTGCAAAACTAATGACATTCACGTCAGCCAGCTGTACTTTATTTTAATTGTAAATTAGTTAGCTAATGCATTGAACTAAGATGGTGAACATGGAAGGCGTTGTACCTGCTAAACAGCAGAATGTTTAGTCATCGTGTTAGCATGCTGGTGTTAGCATTTAACTCATAACACCGCTGTGCTTGATTACAGCTTCACAAACCACATTATTTGGTTATTAGTTGTTATAATATATATTTCTGAAGTGAATATTTCTACCAAAATAAAAAAAAACATCATCTCGCTACTGTTTTCTCTCAGGACGTCCATGACACCATGCTCGAACTGGAGCGAATGAAACAACTAAATGAGAAAGCACTTCTGATCCAGAAAGTCCTGAGAGGCTACAGATACAGGTATGGGACAAAAGCTGTAAAATGAGCTGCTTGTTTTTTGTTGTTGCTCATGTGACTTACAGCTTTGTGTCTCTATGACTCTTGCACTCTAAAGGCGAGAGTTTTTGAGGAAAAAGGCAGGGGCTCTTGTCATTCAGAAATGCTGGAGAGGACACAAAGGCAGAAAGCTGTACAAAGTGGTGAGTCTTTGTTTAACACATGAGTATGTATCAAAGTGAAAATATAGGACTGGCATGCAATGAACCCCTTCAATTCTAATTTAATTCTAGGTCCAGCTGGGCTTTGCGAGGCTGCAGGCACAGGTCCGGTCTCGTCAGCTCCGCTTCCAGTATAAGAAGGAGCGTGAGGCAGCCCTCGTGCTGCAGGCCCGAGTCAGGGGATACCTGGCCAGGAAGGAATGGAAGCGCAAGAGAAACGCTGTGATCCTCCTGCAGGCTCACGCCAGGGGTGGGCTGGCAAGAAAGGCTATCAAAAAGATGAAAACAGATGTAAGTTCAACTTAAAGAACTACAAAGAACCCTCTCTGGATGACAATAATAAAGAAGGTTAAAGTCCCGACAGGTTTTATCTGGTACAACGTGGGTGTTGCCAAACCCTTTTGCCTGACGTACTTCCTCATCCTTATCAGATGAACCCAAGTACACGTTCAGGGACACCACCTGTCATGTCTCACATGTCAATTACTATTTGAACTATTTATTACTGGCTAACTGTTTCATTCATTTATCAGTTACTTTTATGATATAATTTCAAC
This sequence comes from Pholis gunnellus, assembly GCF_910591455.1. Lineage (NCBI taxonomy): Eukaryota > Metazoa > Chordata > Actinopteri > Perciformes > Pholidae > Pholis > Pholis gunnellus. Next base: position 24,425,170 of record NC_136530.1, read on the forward strand.
TATTTATCCATTACTTAGCCAACCATTTAAATAATGATCTATTACTTTTGACGTTTTCTCCTGTTTATCTGTTAACTTTAGCTAACCATTTTATCCAATTATCTCTTATTTTCACTGTTTATTCATTACTTTAGCTAGCTACTTCAAATGCTGATTATTTCTTAGCTAAGTATCTGAACCATTTATCCATTACTTTTAGCCAACCATTTATCAAGTTATTTTTTTTTACGCAGTAACAATTTTACCTATTACTCCATGAATTTAAATGTAATGTTAGTTTCATCTCTTTGACTGTTACTTTTAGCATATTATTTCAACCATTTATCCATTAATTTAGCTAGGTATTTCAAATGTTCATCCTCTCTAAGCTAATTATCTAAACTATTTCTCAATTACCTTTAACTTTTTAATTTTAGCTTAATATTTTGACTTCTTTGCTAGCTTGCTAACTAGTTTTCATGCAACACGTGGTGTTACAACTCACTCAGGTTGATGAAGGTATGTACTGACTGTGAAGTTAGCCTTGTAGCTAGCTATTGCTGTTACTAGAGGCTTACTGGTTATTATGAGGATAAATCTAGTACATGTCAGTATTACACCAACTTGAAATTGTATTTGGATGCTTATTTTCCTCCGAAACACAAATATGTTAGCATGTTTTTAAATTAAATCATAGTTTCTATTTTTTTCATAATATATGAGCTATTCTACGTATCCCTGTGGTAAGGATAGTGTGTCAGACGCCTCTGCTTCAGTAACTACTGCTCTGTGAGGAAGGCATTGAACCCAGAACTGCTCTAGAGCTGCCACTCTGTAACCAGCAGCAGAAAACTGACTTAAAAATAAATCATAAATCTACAGTTTAAGTGTATCGTCATTCCCAAAAGCCACTGCTCTGAATAATGATGTTATGTTAATGATATCATATTTTGGTTACATGGTTAATTCGGCAGTTAAAGACATTTTTTCGGCAGTTGAGGTTCAGGATGCTGCTGTTTTTCCTGATCTTCTCTTATGTTGTGTGTTCTTTCAGATGTACCTCTCTGCTAAAGAGAAAGAAGAAGGACAGCGGATCATTCTGGAGAGACAGAGACACTTGGAGGAAGTGCTTAGGCGCAAGAAAGAGATGGAGGCCAAAGCTCAGACTGAGACCATCACCGACCAGGAGATGGTGGACAACATCTTTGACTTCCTGCGGAAGTCAAAGATGGTGCCGGTCGGAGGCCAGGAGGGGCAAGCACCCGTGGGATTTGAGGTTTGGAAAGCGAAAGCTTTGCACATTTTGTGGTCCTTGTAGAGTCGGTCTCTACATGCCTGTCTATCTGTTTTCAGAAGTTTGAGGGGAAAAAGACTACCATCGAGGAGATAGACATCGACGACATCCCCATGGAGGAGGATCTTCCCAAAGAGGATGACGATGACCTGGATGAGTACTCCTTCTCCAAATTTGCCTCCATGTACTTCCAGGGTGCAGCCACCCACACCCACATCCGCCAGAGGCTTCGGCAGCCCCTGCTGTACCATGAAGATGAAGGAGATGTCCTGGTGCTTCTCTCAGACCACTTAGATTTATAATTTCAGCTGTTCTTACCTGAGGAATATCTTTTTTTATAGGTGTTTCTGTTATGTTATCACCAGGCTTCTCTGACTGTGTGGTGGATCATCCTGAGGTTCATGGGAGACCTCCCTGATCCGAAGAAACCGGTCCAGGTCCAGGGAGCGTTCACGCAGGAACGCGTTATGCCGCAGGAGCTGATCTCCAGAAAGAACAGACGTCTCAGCCACATGGTTGGACTGGATCAGGTAAATGCACTATAGAATACAGCCTCATTTTGTAGATTAACATTAATTGAGCATAGATTTTAAATAATAATTTCCAACTGCTTTAGAGGGTGCTAAGGAATAAGAAAGAAGGGAAGCCCATCACAGTACCCGAGGAACCGACACAAAACAGGAAGGGCTCCATTTTCACAGACCTTCTGACAAGAAACAGGAAGGCTTCTGCTGTGCCCAGTGAGACAGCTCAAAACCCAAAGGTATACACTGTTCCAGAGGGGAGCCCTCGAACAAGGAAGGGATCCACATTCACCGACCTGCTGTCCAGAACCAGAAAAGCATCCACTGTCCCAGAAAATACAATCCCCAAATCCACTTCAAACTTCAGGAAGCCCTCCATCATCATGGAAGAGGTGAGGAGTAAGCTTTAAAACTATTAGTGTTGCTGTTAAGTTCTCGCTCACTTCTTTTTTAAACATATTTGTGGACGTTTCTTTTTTTTCTTACAGTCAAATGATCTGACTGAAGTGTCAAAGCCTCCCACCCTGCAGACTGTGAAGGAGGACAATGACACCATGATTGGAGAAGGACCCACCCTGGACCGGCCACTGACGGCGCTCGAAAAACTCCACATCATCGTGGGATATGCCATTGTCAGACGTGACCTTAGGTAACACAAGCTCCTTTTGAAAATCACATAGATCTTAAGTATTTGTCTTTAGTCTCTCCTAATACAATATGTGTCTGTTGTCTGTCCAGGGATGAAATTTACTGTCAGATCTGCAAGCAGCTTCAGGACAACAACAATCGCAACAGCTACTTCCGTGGCTGGATCCTGTTGTCTCTTTGTCTGGGCATCTTTCCTCCAAGTGATCGCTTTATAAGGGTAAGAATAACAGCTACACCGGCTGCTCCGGGGCTGATGAAAAGTGTGCAGGATGCGGTTATGTTTCACTCATCTCTTCTTATCTCTTACGTCTCGGCAGTACCTGCAGAGTTTCATCCGTTTCGCTCCAGGAGGCTACGCTTCCCACTGTGCTGAAAGGCTGCGGCGCACGGTGATGAACGGAGTGCGAGGGGAGCCTCCAGCCTGGCTGGAGCTGCAGGTACTGAGACTGACAGAAGATGCTCCGGCAAATGTCTAAAATGGATTCATGACACACTATCTCAGTGGGTAGGGATGGAGGTCAGGTTGAGAATTTGAGATTTATGATGGCACCCATTCAAAAAAATCAAAGTCACAGTTTTCATTGGGACTATTTCTTTGGTAGAAAGTAGTTCCGTTGAAAAGTGTTGACAGTGAAAGTTGGGATGTTGTTGTACAGAGAGGAATTTTGTAAATGTAATTTTTCTATGCTGAAAGCACCACAAACAAAATGCTATTGACCTACATTGTATCGTGGTGGCAACTGAAATCTCAGAGACACAAAATTGTGTCCATGTTTTTTTTGTAACTTGAATGAACTGACCCTTTAACACTTACAGTACATCTCATTTCTGTTTAATCAATGGCCAATTTTTTTCTGTACTGTGATAGGCAACCAAGACAAAAAAGGCAATGATTGTGTCTGTGAGTCTGATGGACGGACGCTCCATTAACCTGCCCGTCGACTCAGCATCCACCTCCAAAGAGATCTGCCAGCTCCTCGCTAACAAAGTCAAGCTCAAAGACACCTTCGGTTTCTCCGTCTACGTCGCCTTGTATGAGAAGGTACGCAGTCCAGTGCGTTTGTGTTCCTTTAGGTGATGGGTACATCTGGACTGAGTCCTGCACGGTCCAGTTTTGCAAAAAGACATACCATCTCTGCAAAGCTCAGCACAAAGCCATTTCATAAATGGTAAATAATTTGAAAAAGCATTGCAGACAAGTGCAGATTGCTGAGGCAAGGGTGACCTCCCAGTTCAAAGTGGATTATTATTTAAAGCGTCTTAAAACAGGATTTAACAGAAAATGGTGTTTAAGAGCTTTCTCTGTATAAATCTAAAGTTCATACCCTATTTTAGTTTTTACACAAGCACTAGTTTAGTGACAGTTAAGTACTGACATTTTGCATAGGGACTGTTTTATTGGACAATATGAATTCATTTTGTTAATGAGTCTTTTCAAACACACAGAGGAGGAGCAGAATCACAGAGTTTCAATGTATTTATTAGTCTGTTTATATTTAGAGTTTGCAATTTTTAAGTTGGTGCTAGTACATAGGCTGCTTCCTGTTGTTTTGTCAGTGCTCATCACCTTACAACATGCTAAAAATAGACGTATAGTAATACAAATTTTAAGGCCGAGCCAAAACTAGATGTTTAAGTTTTCATCGGTGTATTTTGCACACTGGGCGAGCTGCACTGTCTCACCTTTCTAAAGACTTTATATTAAGAAAGACTCTATTGTGGCGTCCTGCTTTAGTGATTTCAGCATATCTAGATATCCGTAACTTGAAGTGCTGACCTGTCCTAAAGGTGTGGGCTCTGGGCAGCGGCCGGGAGCATGTGATGGACGCCATCTCCCAGTGCGAGCAGGAAGTGAAGAGGAGAGGAGGGCAGGAACAGCACGCTCCCTGGCGTCTCTTCTTCCGCAAGGAGGTCTTCACCCCCTGGCACAACTGCAAGGAGGACAAGATCAGCACAGACCTCATCTACAAGCAGTTCGTCCACGGTCTGAAGTGTGGAGAGTACCAGAGTGAAAAGGTGGGCTTATATTTGGATGATTATTCTCCTCCTGTCGTTTTCCCAGATATCAATTTGACCCCCCCCCCCCCGTTTCACTTTCACAGGAGGATGATCTTGTCCAGCTGGCTGCGAAACATTTGTACATCCAGCACGGCTCCGACAGCAGCCCAGAACATGTGAAGGAGGCTGTTCAGGACTGCATCGACAACCCTCTGCTGGAGGCCAAGTCAGAGGGCAAATGGGTGCAGATGGTCAGCACTGCTCATGCTCAGGTCAGTCTTATCACAGTGCTGGAGGGTGATCAAAATAAAAGTTCTCTACAATGGCCTTGAGTTTAAGTAAAGTTTTCCATCTGTTTTTTTCTTGAACCACACAAGGGTCCGTATTTGAGTTCAAAGCAGAAGGCAGAGTCGGTGAAGGCAGAGATGGTGGACTGCGCCCGAGAGAAGTGGCCCATGTTCTTCTCTCGCTTCTTTGAAGTTGTCAAACTGTCAGGTATGCGTCTATCGGCACAGACTGTCTCCCGCCTCTCTGTCGTTCAGTATTTACATATTTTTATACTTTGACAAATCTTAATATAAATTTAAACTAAGCAAGTCATGATAATATATATAAGGCCGTTTACACCAACGGGTGACAGGAAAACAATGGGTTTTGTGCTGGATTAGAAATCCTTCAAACTTGAAGAGATAAAGTGATGGAAGGCATCATGCACTCTATTATTAGAGGTTAATCAATAGTTTCTGTATTCATTTGTACCTTTACTAGAATTGATTACTTTAGATGTACAATGTCTTACAGAATGAGCTATATCTAGGTTGTAAATTCACTAGTATACTGTATATCTCATAAAAACAGTATTTAGAGTTATCGGATTCTGTGCTAAAGTCTTACATCCAAATCTTGCATTATTGTCCTTCCTCAAATGTTGAATATCAAAAGTTTGCAGAAACGTGTACAGTACACCACACACATATCTACACTTTCCTCTGGATTATAGAGACAGACACTTTTAATGATCAGCCGTGAAGCTGTTTTTCTTAACCAGCTCCCTTTGGGCAATTAGCTGTTGCTGCTTTTTATATGTATGTCAGACTGTAATATACAAGGATATTTATAGATGCACTACCCCACTGGGGTTAAGACTCAAGCAAAGTAGTTGATTAAGAGTGAATAAGTGGGCCAGGAACAACATTTCTTCCTTCCTTGGATTTCCGATTTACTGCGGTTTAGCTTGTGAACAACCAATTTGCAAAGCGATACATCCGAGCTGTTTAATGAGAATGTGCTCTGACTCACTGACACGGTGGATGATTAACTCAGCAGATCAAGCGGTAACATGCTGGTGAGATCAAAGTAATTATGCAGGCTTCCACGACACGATCCCTCACTTGAACACAGCTAATGGAGTGGACAACTTATACATGTTCATGCTTTATTTCAATCCAAACAGACCTCCTGTCAGATGTATTTTATAAACCATCAAATCTACATTTGACCTCTTCTTACTTAAAGGAACAGTGTGTAAGATTTAGTGGCAACCAACAAGACAAGCTACAGAGAAAGAGGGATACCTATAGCCCTGCCTACTAACTATTTGTATTAAAGTATAAGTATGTATTAGTAAGTATTTTCTCACTTAGAAACTTAATTCTACATGCACAAATGCTGTGTATGCGTGTGATCCCCAGATGTAGAATTATTACTGACTTTTACTGTATATTCTCTGTTTAAATAAATATAGCAACTCTTTATTTCACTCCACACAAGGAAATAGAATTATTTCCTCCACAGCCGTCGGGTAGGGAGAGTTATCTTTAGGATTTAATTACTACAAGGAACTACTCTTATCAATACTCGGTTATCTACATGACTAAATAATTGCTTTTATATAGAACATATATAGAGTTTTGAAAACAAATACATTCAGAAAAGGATTAAAACATATTTGAAATCTATCTAAATATTGTTTCTAGAGCAGCAACAGTATTGTTTACAACAGTAAAGTCACTATTTAAAGTCATTCAGATCTCACTGGAAACAAATGTAATGTTAATAACATATATATATTATTCATTTTAGTTTATAAAGAATCAAGAACACAGACATCAGTCTGTATCAGTCGTTTGTCCTGTCCTCTGTTCTCCTAGCTGCTCAGTCTCAGGCAGCAGAGAAGTGTATACCTGAATGGTTAGAATACACACAGACAGCTTTTCTTTTAGCTTGTTTCCAGCTTTTGGCCGATCGCGCTGATGTTGTGTAAGCATAGCGGCGGTGGATGAGGCGATTTAATTGGGCTTCACTTCTATTTACATGTTCATGCTTGTTGAACAGATGTATTGATAAAGTATTGGCTTCTTACTCGCAAATGTTTTATTGCAGTGACAGTAACGAGCATAGTAGCCGAGTAATCTGCACCTGATTCACTTCGGTCTCTCTGCCTCTGCTCTATGCCGACTTAGTTCCGTGTGTGTGTGAGCGTGTGTGCGTGTGTGTGTGTGCGTGTGTGTGTGTGCACGCACGCAGTTGGAGGAGCTCAGCAGCCCGACAGAGGGAGCAGAGGAGATGCTGGAGCGTGATAATAAATTACACCAAAACATTAAAAAGCACCAGTATACTGTGGTCTTTAATAATTTAGCACCAGGGCACGTTTAAAACTGCTAAATACTCTCTATATGGATGGAATAAAATGACAGATCCATTGGAGTTTAAAGTGTTGATATGATGTCATAATTAAACTTAATGTTAACCTTAATTATGATATGGCACACTGACTAACAAGAACATTTAAAAATGGCATGTCATACCAAAAAGGTTGGCGACCCCTGCTAAGGCCTAATTAGAGCACACGATGTATCCCGTCTCCTCCCGGCTAAACTCCTGTGGTGCTGAAATGATTGGTTGATTGACAAAAAATTTGTCAGCAACTATTTTGATAATCAATGTTTGTTATTTATTAACGAACATGCCAATCCGTACAAATGAGACAAGAAGGCCACACCCCGTCTCTCTGCCTCACTCCCCGTTGCCAAGAGGCTACTTTGCCAGGAGGAGTGCGGGTGGCAGCTCAGGATTCGGACCTTCAGTCAGCCACTGTAGCAACAAAAAAAATCAGCCAGTGCTGAACCGCCGTGGGCGCCAGGGGGCCACAGGTTGGCCAGCAACAGTGCTGGCTCTTACCTGTGCAGCGGCAGCAACAAAAAGCTTGCTGATCATCAAATCAACTGGAGGTCTGTCTCCGAAAGCTGCAGACCACCCTCCTCACGGCGAAGGTGGGGAGTGAGGCGGAGGTTCTACCGGATGTGCCAGCTTATTCTTGTCTCATTTGTCTTGTCTTTATACTTGAGGCCAATCTCAAAATAGAACATTGTGAACCTCTGCCATGGGTGTTTAGTTGTTCCCACGATGCAAAACTGACCTGGAAGAACATTGACCTACATTTTCTTTCCTTTCTTTCTCTTTCAACATTTGATTACTATCCCCCCTCCATGTCCCTTCCAGGACTCTGTATAGTTAACTTATCGACCAATCAAGAAAATAACAGATGAATTAATTATGAAAGCAATTGTTAGATTCAGCCATACAGTGAAAGCCCCATATCTGTGAATTGATGATAGAGCCTCTACTACTGTACACATTAATGCAGCTCTTTCCTTCAGGGTGGCTGCAATGATTCAGAAAGTGCAAGCAGCACTTTACTGCTCATGAATATACGTCATATCTCCCATGAGGCCCGATTTAATGAGCTTGTTTGTTCCACGGCTCTTTTAAAGGCCCTCCGCTGCCAAAGAGCAAGTTCATTGTGGCCATAAACTGGACCGGTATCACTTTCCTGGACGAGCGGGAGAAGAGGCTGCTGGAGCTCTCCTTCCCAGAAGTCACCGGAGTCCACACCGTAAGGTAGAGACTGAATTAGAGGAGAAGGAAGAACTTGACAATGAGGAATCGTTGACTAAAACAGCGTGCGGTGTTACTTATGTTTTGACTCCCAGGGAGGGTAAAGCGTCTGGCCAGGCAGTGAGCCTGCTGACACTGAAAGGAGACTTCACTCTGAGCGGAGGCACAGCGGAGGACATGGCAGAGCTGGTGACAATGTTCCTCAGTGGACTGAGAGAGAGATCTCAGTATGCTGTGACCCTGAAGGAAGCCAACAGGCAAGGTCTGATTTTATCTTTCTTATATGGTCACAGCTGAATTATCTCTTTCAGGGTCGCTCGTTGCTGCTAATTGCTAACTGATTTATGGGTTCCACTTTCATTCCTCTGCAGATGACCCCACATTCCTGAGCTTCAAGAAAGGAGAGCTCATTATAATAATCAAAGATGACGAGTTTTCTCAGCAGCGTGGCTGGATTAAGGGCCAAAATGAGAGCACGAAACAAACGGGAGCCGTCCCCACCGACGCCATCTTAATCCTGCCAACTCTAAGCAAACCCACCAATGAGGTCATGGTATGGAGACGTCCATTACGCATCCTTCTCAAACGAGTTATTGTGCGCAGGATCTGAGGAGTATTAAATATTTGTCTTCTTTTTTCCCAGAGCCTGATCAACTTGTCTCCTAACCAGAGGAAGAACATCATACGGGAAAACCAGAAAGAAACAGGAACGGTGGAGAGATTAGCTCCGGCCACGCTAAGAGAATTCTCCCTCGAGTACTTCAGGTATCTGGAAATGTCCTCTTTTTTTCCAACAGGATAATGCTTACTGGAACAGCACTGACAGCAGGAATACCTTGATCCCACAGGCAGCCCACTAACGATGTGAACCGCCAGGTGATGTCCAGGAACGCCGCTCCCGAGAGGCTGTGGGTGAACTCCAGAGAGCCAATCAGACAGCCCCTCCTCAAGAAACTTGTGGGCAACCCAGAGCTCAGCAACAAAGCCAGCCTGGCATTCACTGATATCCTCTACACACCAGATTCAGTTTTTTTCACTTGTGCACCTTTTTTCACGGGGTTTAGTTTTCTTAAAATATTTAATAAATACACATGGTGAAATGTGCCAGAAGTTGGCTGAGCATTCCTGTGGAATCCCAGTAAAATGTAAAATTGTGTCAGTAGGCCCTGCAGTGTCTAAATGTACCGATCCCTCTGGCAGGAGACACCATTCTCCAACCCTGACCTAACGTTCCTTTAAACTGTGCTTGAATCCGACCCTTGCCCAAGCAATGAGCAGATACTCAGCTGCTTAATCAGGCCCTATAAAGTATCTACATTGTATCTTAACTACAGTGAATTGCTCATTTGCTTCGACAGGTCGTTTCATCTGAATGCCATGGTCCGTCTGTTACAAAAACTGTTTTCGCTTGATCTGTCGTACCCTAGCAAGCAACAACTAAAACTTCTCTATATTTTCAAAGTTCATGAAACCAGGATGGTGAAGTCATGTTGTGAAGTCTTCCTTGACTGTTGAGTACCGATCCTGAAATATATGGGAGATTACCCCACCAAGCAGATGCAGAGTCCCCTGGAGCTCACCGACCAGATCTTCGGCCCCGCCACTAAAACTGAGGAGCTCAGGGATGAGATCTATTGCCAGATCATGAAGCAGATGACCAACAATAACAACCGGTGCGCTTATGTTCTACTCACTTTTCTCCATCCCTTTGGTAATATTTCCGTTTACGATGTATTGGACTGAAAATAGGGCAGTTGCTCGAATGTAATGATACATTCTTTTGTTTCTGTAAATAGATTCATTTATTTAGACAGTAGGAAGAACAAAGAGTTTAATAAAAAGAAGACAATACATTTGACATTTTTCTAGAAGGGGAACTGAAGTGTAACTCCCCCAAAACCCAAAGGGTTTGAACGCAGGTTTTGAACTCCAGACTCCATTTAATCATATGTGTTTCTTTTGTGTCCTACATGCATTTGTGTCTTTGTTCATGCATTTGTGTCTTTGTTGCCCTTTTCCATCCCCCAGGTTCAGCATGGAGCAGGGCTGGCAGCTTCTGTGGCTCTGCTGCGGCCTGTTTCCTCCCAGCCAGTCTCTTCTCAGGCACACTCAGCGATTTCTCGAGTCGCGCCGCAGAGAGACACTCGCCGCCGACTGCCTGCAGCGTCTGCAGAGCTCCCTGAGGTCAGCCATAGCATACGTCACAAACACGCAGCACCGTGCTTCCCCCTTGGTTTCAAAGAAGGGTGAACGAGATGAAGTGTGTGTGTGTGGTGACACAGAGGGTGTGTGTGTGTGTGACATGACACCACGACGTGAGATGAGGAAATGTCCCGCTCTGGCCCCTGGTGTTTTTAATCTCTCATGACATAAAGGCTCTCTAAAGACTGAACTAACATAACTGAAGTATACTGACTCTTTATTCTCGTTTGTCGAGGGGCAAGTTGTGGAGTTTAAGGAAGGACCTGCTTGCAGCAATGCTGGGGTTGACATGTGTTGCATCACCTTCACAGTGACATGATCACACTCACCATTTGCATGGCCTCCTCTATAAATATATTTGACATTCAGAAAGATTTCCATAACGGCGACAAGCTCCAAGAGACCTTTTTTATTTAATGTGTGCTCTTTTCTTTATCGGCACTCAATCTGTGGCTGAGTGTCAAAAATGATAATGTAAAAAAAAACAACAACAACAACAGCAGCGTGAATGTGCATTGGCTGTTCTTGTGTAGGATGGAGTCCAGGAAGCTCCCTCCACACCAAGCGGAAGTAGACGCCATCCAGCAGAACAGCACCCAGATCTTCCACAAAATCCACTTCCCCAACGACACAGAGGAGGTAACGCACACCGTGTATGTTTAAAGTCACAGAAACAAGCCAAGTCAAATGTATTCCCACAGCAATCCCAGTGATTTCTCTCACCCTTCTTCAGATATTTGAGGTCGCAACAAACACCAGGATCAAGGATCTCATCCAGAACATTAGCAAGAAGCTCAGTCTGGCTTCAGCAGACGGATTCAGCATTTTTGTCAAAACACACGACACGGTGCGTTTCTCAAACCATTATATTTTCATTTTTCAATGCATGTTCTTTCACAAAGTCCTCTTTCATGAACTTCTGCTCCGCTGGTTGTAAAAGAAAGTTTGTCATGGTGTTTATTTCAGGTTCTCAGTTTGAATCACACAGACTACTTCTTTGACAGTCTGAGACAAATCACCGACTGGTCCAAGAAAGCCAAGAGGATCAAAGAGGGTAAAAAGCCGTTATCTGATTGGAGCGCCAGTCGGACTTTTGACGATTCTTTGCATTTGCCTGTAAAAAAAAACTCTTTGTTGTGTGTGTGCGTTCTGCAGGCGGGCCAGTCAACTTACCCTACCTTGTGTTCTTCATGAGGAAGTTGTGGTTCAATGTGATCCCTGGCAGAGATGCGGAGGCCGATCTTATCTTCCATTTCCCTCAGGTACATTTGAATGATGCTGATCAGCCTCCATCACATTTTCCAGCCTGGTTAGTTTTTCCACATGATATGAAAGCCAAAACTTTCCATGAGCATAATCTTACCTGACATATTGATGTGTAAGTATTAATACTAGTTCCCGACTGCTCCTTCTGGTTTCTTTATGACCAGTTGGAGAGTTACAGATAAGAAAGTCTTCTCTTCTCTAAATCTCTTAATGAACGATGTGGTCAGTAGCAACTTGGTTTAAAGGTCAAACTTCCCACAATAGTAGACTTTATTAAATATCTTTCTCTCTTCCAGGAGCTACCAAAGTACCTGAGAGGCTATCATGTTTGCACCAAAGAGGAAATGCTCAACATTGCAGCTCTGCTCTTCAGGATAAAGGTCAGCAACGACAAGAACCAGCTGGTCATGATTCCCAAGATGCTGAAGGAGCTGGTGCCCGCCGACCAGCTGAAGGCCATGTCGGAAAATGAATGGAAGAAGGTATTAGGTGCTTTCTTTTCACTGGTTTCATTTATTAATTTGTATGTTTTTCTTATTGTCAACACATCTCAAGACCAAAACTAACAATGCAACAGCTTCTCTGTCAATACTTTCCAACTTCCTTATCCTGTCTGTGACGCTCCAACCCCATTCGTTCCTGACAAAGTACACCTTTAACAGGAATCTATACAACCAGGCTAGCGGCTCATTGAGGCCGTACTTAGGCAACGCATACTTTGAGTGAAACGCTAACTCAGCGTGCCAACACAATGACACTGACTATGTTTACATGCACGCTATGATTCCACTTTTATTCAGAATATGACAATATTCTGCAGTCATAAACCACAGTATTGAACAACTTGACATTTTTGATGTCATGATGGGGCTGGATTAAAAGTCAGAGGAACACCAAAGTGATTACAGTTCAACTTGAGGGGAACATGAATATTTATTAAAAATAGTTTAATAATCCATCCAATAACAACGGACTGTGACCTTTTGAACCCGGAACAATAACAAAAAACAGCTGAGGCTGCGGCACCGCACGTGTCTTCAGGGAGGCTAAACTAGCTTAGCGAGGAAACAACAGCCCGAACGGACAATAACCCCGCGCATGACGGGATGCTTCGTAATTAACGGATAATGCATATAGTCCAAATCAATGTAATTAACACAAGAACAAGAACAAACTCACAAGAACCAGTCGCATATATTTATATGACAACAAAGCAGTGGCGGGCCGTGCATTTTATACCTGGGCCTTCACTGCTGTCCTGCAGCTGAAACACAGCTACGGTTATTATTTGTTTTGTGTCAAAATATAGCCAATACCTATAGATAGAGTGCGTCTCCTCTCTGCTCTGACTGCAGCGTGAGGCGCCTGTGTGTGTGCACTGGGGCGGCGGAGGGGCTCACGGCAGCTCCCCAGCTGCTCTTTCACAACAGTGCAGAACGTATGTGCTTTAACGTCAGTCACCAGAAAAGTCTCCAATAACACCAGAAAAAGTCCCTAGATTTGTCACTAGTAGCTTTTGACAAAAAAAGTCGCTATGAGGGTTTGTAAAGTCGCCAGATTTCCGTGCGTTTTAGTTCCAGTAAGAAGTCCTTCTCGATTCATGGACACCAGTGAAGACAGTCGAGCCTCCCCAGTTGTATTTTTTGAATACGTTTTAATGTATTTGAGGGCTGAAAATGTCCGCTCGACAGAGGCAGCAGATATTGGGATTGTCACCTCCCAACATGTCACGCTAGTCCACTGACCAATCACGTATGGCTAGGCCAGCTAGCAAGCTCTGGCACGTCAAAGAATACGCCCAACATGTCAAACTAAAGATCTGATTGGTTGAAGACTATGACAATCAATAATATCGTCCCCATATACTTTAATCTGTAAAGTCTACCTAGAGGGCATCGGGCTTCTCTCCTTACATAGAGAAATAGGGGCTGAATCTGATTGGATGAAAGCTCTCCTTAAAACAAGCTGTGCTAGAAGCAGAGAAACAGAGGAAGACAGGAGCTGTGCAATGAGAAAATAATCTAATGGGGAAAAAAATTATAATACATGTAGTGTATTTGTGAAAAATTATAAAATAGCTATAACTTTGTGATTCTGTTTAGGCCAGCAGAGAAGGCTTAGCTAGCCCTGACGGCCCACCACTGATCAAACCAGAGTAAATAGTACTATTTTTAGCCGTGGATTAATACTCACCCAGTGCAACAGTGTGGGTCATTGATGGGTTTTTATTACTTTTTGGCGCTCCATGGCACAGAGGAATACCATATATCAGTCTGTGGATACACATGCTATCCTTTAGAGTGTCACCAAACTTCTTCTTTGAATCGCTCACATGAACAATATCACCATTATGTCATTCCCGTGATCGCTATCTCAGCTCTCTGAGAATATTGCGTGAAGTGCTGTGGGGGTTTCTGGAAATCATTGACCTCATTAAAAGAAGCACAAAAACTTCTACAAAACAAGAGCGTTGCATCATACTCTGATGTGTATTTTGTATTTCATTTTCAGAGCATCGTCAGCTCTTTTAACAAACAAGCTGGTATGACCGTTGAAGAAGCTAAGGTGGCTTTTCTGAAGGTGGTCTGCCGCTGGCCGACGTTCGGCTGTGCATTCTTTGAAGTGAAGGTAAGGGTTGCAGTGACAACAGCACAGACGGTGCTTTATCTTGCAATCTATGGTTGGGTTGGGTGGGTGGCTTGTTTATCTGATGCTCTCTGGCTCAGTCCCTGCAAGTCTGCAGAAAGTAAATAGTCACGACTGCGGTGACGAAGAGTTCTCTCATTTGCCTTTTTTACTCTTTTTTTCAGCAAACATCAGAGCCAAGTTTCCCAGATATTGTGCGAATAGCTGTCAGCAAGGAAGGACTCACCATCATCCACCCTAAAACCAAGGTGAAGAAGAAATACAATTTGACATTATTCCCTTTCCCTTCTGTTTTTCACCATTAACAATTCTCTCTCTTGTTAAAGGATGTGCTGGCAAATCACCCATTCAACCGCATCGCTAACTGGTGCAGTGGAAGCACCTACTTTCACATGACTATTGGCAATTTAGTCAAGGGGAGCAAATTCCTGTGTGAAACATCACTGGTAAGATCTATCATTAGACACGTGTGCTTTAAATGGTAAACTGTCAGTAAGTAAAACTTTGTCCTTTTCTATACCTTTGTGTCTTTCTATATAAAGGGTTACAAGATGGATGATCTCATAACCTCCTATGTCACAATGTACCTCAGAGAGAGGAGGGCAGTGCAAACCAGGAACCAGCGCTTCAACATGTGAGCCTCAGCAGCAAGAGCGTGACACAGCTTCAGCCTGTAGCTGCTGATTTAAACCCAACACATTCAACATGTAGTTCATACACACACAAAGAGGCAGAGCAGGAAACGTTTTCTGTTTTTGAAAGTGCAATCAACTTTATTTGTGCTCAGTAAAAATAAAAAAGATTCATTGAAGAAGACAAAGTTGTTGTAGATTTCTCACAATTTATTTAAAGCTAATGTTTCTTTGTTGTATGTTCAAGTAACATAATCCTAACAGACGTTCTAGGTAAAACTAATAATGTGCACACAGTTTCTACAACCCTTAATTTATGAAAAAATCATCTCAGTGAAATAATGTCGTTCATGATCCACAAATATGAAGATTTACTAATATGTATGAAAATTTGTGAATACATTATGGTTTCCTTAAATGCTTCCTCCTATCCATACCACCAACGTTTAATAAATGTTAAATGAAAGTATAAATAGATACAACAGTACTTCAATAAATGACAGTATTATACATATTTCCAAATTCAATTTTATTTTGAAATACTTCCTGTGTATATCAGTGTCTAACAAATATTATACAAAATATTCTATATCTGGTAAAAACCTTTTTTTTTAACATTTATATGCATAGGGGTATTTGTTTTACATATTTAATTGTTTGCTTAAGTTTGGTGGCATTTGTTTGTGGATAGAAAAATGAATTTGTAAAATGATTCACAAATCTCCTTACACATTTGTAAACCTTGTTTTTTTTTGTAGTCACTGCTATTGAGACTAATTACACTCTATATTAATCTGCCTGCCTTAAAAACATCAAAGGTGCCCTGTGGAGTTTTCTTGAAAACAAACACATTGTGTGTATCTCTCAGGCCTAACGTGTTGAAATAGTTTTCTTCCTCATAAAACACCAAATTCCATGTTTTTTTTAAATTTGAAAGAAATGTTTGCTAGCTTGCAGCCTAATTATTGACATAGTTAGCACATATTTGAGTGCTATCAATACCAACTGTCGATAAATAATCACATGAATACTTGCATGCTTACATGTCATGTATTATACCAGTGGTGCTCAACCTTGGGGTCGGGACCTCCTAGGGGGTCACAAGATAATTTCAGATGGTTATTGAGAAAATAATGATTGGACAGCGCCTCGGTGTTACAAACACCAACCTGATTATCCTAGGGGGTCGCAACTAAAAAGTTGAGAACCACTGTATTACAATACTGGATATGGGACCCCAAGTTGGCGCTTATTCAGTCCAATGAGAATTGCTCGCATGGTGCATACAGCGAAAAAAAGTTGCTAACTTCCGTGTTACTTGCGGCGTTAAGCGGCCGACTAAATATGCACGCTAGTGTTAATCCCATCATGCCTCTGATCCAGATTGGGCGACTGTGTGTTCATGAATGCTTCAAAGAGACTTGCTTGAAACCATTAAGGTATAGAGAACCAAAAGTAAGATAATAAACGCTAAAATCCCCAATAATAATCTAATTTCCAAGACAGCTAAATTGCATGTAGCATGCTACTTCACAGCGGTGCCGTCATTCAGAAATAGAAATCATTCTGGGCTTTGGAAAAGTTTTACAATGATTAAACCCCCTATGGCTCAAATATATACATCACAAATAGTAATAATTGTCTATGTTTATAGCTGAAGGTGTCCTGTCAAAAGTTTTGTAGACGTCTCTTTTAGAATGGTGGTCTATGGGAAAGATGCTTTTTGTTGCAATACCCCACGTGGCCACTAGAAAGAAATGGACTCAAAGCTGCCGTATCCACTTCTATAATACAACCATGGTACATACTAATACTAATACAAATACAAATATAACGGATTCCACTTGCCAAAACATTGCTTCATAGTGCTGATAGTGTTTGAAAATTCCACAGAGTACCTTTAAATAAATCCATCTTTAGAAAATATTTGAATTTGCTTCAAATGATATCTTGCTCATGAAAACAAACTATTCAATGAAAATTGTTGAAAAATGTTTTTTTTCTGCAAAAATTTCCAAATAAAACATTTTTCCCAGTGGAAGCCTGTTTAGAGCATCTTATTTTCCACGAGCAGCCGGGAGCCTCCACCGCAGTATGAAGAATGACACATTTATGATAGCGAGGCAATGTTTTTGCTTCGGGGTTACGAGACACGCAGCAGATAGAGCTCAGCAGCCCAAAACAAAAACAGGGGGCCGTCCCAATTAGCGCTTGGCAGTAGATTAACAGGGTGGTGGTGTCAAAGCTTCTCTGCTGTCCTGCACAGATAGAGCCTCCATTCAAGTCTACACAATTCTATTTGCATATCGATGATACAGAGAAGAGAAAGGGCCAATGTGTGTGACACACAGCTGTGATCTGCTTGTATGAAAGAAATATTATCCCCCCTCAGCCAACGGGTACTCTCTCCACATCTGTCCGATGGCTATGTGACTGATTATTTTGGGCATTCCAATTCACGATGCCCCCAGGAGGCAAGAGACCAACAAGGGCCTCTGTTTCCTCCAAGCGTGCCCCCCCCCCCCAATCCTCCCCACTCTTGTTTTGTCACTCGCTCTCCTATAGGGAATGGGGCCCTCTGTAGAGCTAAACACACCAGCTACAAAAGATCATCTCTGAGACTTTAGTCATAAACTTCTAAATGAACAACACAGTCCATCTTCTATCTATCAGTGGGGGGGTGGGAGTTCACGGCTAAAGGCACTCGGCGCACCACTGGGCCTCGTTTCCATGGAGTCTATACCCGACATCTCGTTGCGACTGAGGCATGCCATTCTTCTCCCCGCTGCTAAAATGTGCCGCTTATTCTGACTCAGGCTATTGTGGAGCACAAGTGGCTCTCTGAGGGGAAGGGGACGGAGTAAGAAAGGGTGGGGTCAAGGTTCAAACGAGCGGCTCCTATTGGGACTCCCTTGCTGTTATCAAATAATTTTTTGAGACACAAAAAGAGCTACAGTCTCATTCCCAAGAACATCTTGAGGGAGAGTGAAGGGGGTCATAGGACAGCATTCTTTGTGTCACAGCTTCAGTCCTTCCAGAGCTCGCCGGTCCGTTTCCCAGTCTTCACTCTGCTGCTGCACTGAATTGTTCAGCAGCTGAATTGTTCCTCAAGCAGCCGAGCTTTTCTTCAAGACGTCCATTCACTGTGAAGCTCTGAAGCTCAGGTAAGTCTCTTTTTATTTGACCTCAGATTTTGATAAAGCAGTAGAGATGTTTTTTTTGGATAACTTTATGAAATGTCTGGCTCCACAAGAGGAATTCCCTCTATGTTCACAGTGCACACTGTGGCACTATACTTAAATTATTACTGCTAAACAATATATCCTTTAGCTACAAATTTCACTGTGCAGTAGTAGCAAGAGTTTATTCTGTGAACGTGTCACTTTTGTCACGTAAATCCCAAAACAGCTCAGTATTGTGACAGATCTATTTATGACAATCTACTTTTTAAGACCCTTCCAGCATTTAATCCAATTACCAAATTTCACATTGACTTTATTCTACTTTGGGTTTAACTGTGACGAGTTTTAACAAAAGAAGATTCTGCACATTACAGCTGTCACCGTTTTGTCGCAACAAATTGTTACCGACTAATCCCTGGAGAGGACCGGTGCCAGGATGCTCGGTCTCCTCTCCGCCGACACTCTCACACAGATCTGCTTACCCAGATCATTGTGATGAAGGCATATTTCAGGATTTGCCTCTCTTGAGGATTATCCCTCGGGGATCCGTATTTACGGGAGCTTTTTACATTGAGCTGGTTTGTTATCCCTGCTGGGACTGCAACCCTTTTTTCTTGGGGGCTCCTGAATGTGCCGCGTCTGAGCCTTTGGCTGAGAAATGCCCTCCGTTGTGGGTCTCACAGCTCCAGTATGTGCAGGAGCGTAGCGCACACACTGAAAAAAAACCTACGCCGCTACATCTGGCTGGTTCCTAATGGGCCAAAAGTCAGATCAGTGAGCTGGTGAAACGGAGACTTAGCCCAGTCAGGTAAAAGAAGAGACAATCCCTTTCCCTTTTTGTTAAGGAGCCCTGTAATGGTGCAGCATTTCACTGTTTGGAGAGCTATTTGAATTGTGTATTTGGGAACCTCCCTTTGGCTAGAAACATCTGTGGGATGACAAGTTCATCCTCTGCCGCACATGTTTTGATGCTGTTCTTGGATCCACCACAAATTTCAAAGTGAAAGTTCGAGAGAAGCCTTCCCTGAGATTAATTATTGCTGTTCACGCCCCAGAGAAGTTTGTGTAAGGAGATAAAAACAAATAAAGAGGAGTGGACAGCTGGAACTTGCCGGAGTAGTGGGTGGTGATTTTCTAGGTGTGTCAAAATAGTCCTCTAAGATTGAAAAACAAAAAACAACGATGCAATCCTTTGAGGAATGGTAAAAATGATGTTGGTCTGTTTGAACTTGAAACTGTCACTCAGGAGACTCAAATGTTGGCTACAGCAATCATAAATGCATTGCATGTAAAGATTTATTAAGATTTTTAAATTTGTATTTTCTACCAACATTATTTATGCAGCTGTAACCATGAAAGAAATAGTTTGACATTACAAACTAAATGAGAAGATACTACTAGCTTAGCTTAGCTTAGCACAGAGATTGTAAACAGGGGATAGCCGCTAGCCTGGCTCTGTACAAAGGTAATAACATATACTGACTGGCACATAACCACTAGAAAAACTACAACTTCTTTGTTTTTGCAGCATTACGGATTAAACAAAGGAGATATAACGTGTTCACTGGCTTGCTTTAAAAGTGTGAGTTGGCGAACATCTATTTTCCTGGCTAAGCTAACTGGCGGCTGGCTCAAGCTTGATTAACGAACAAACATGCGAATCTTTTCAGCTAACTGTCGGCAGGAAGGTGTTTCCCAAATTGTCCAACCTTTAAAACGAGAGAATAACACATGGAGACACATTTTCACTCATATCTGGTAAGCTAGCATTACAGTAGGTTTTAAATAGATTTTTAGACTATATCATTACACATATAGCAGCTAATGAGTGTTTACTGCACAGTATTAGCTTGGACAGACGTTCCAATTCCTCCAGAGAGTTTTCAGTTCAGTCTAGATGAAAGCATTCTTGCTGACAAATCGGACTCTGACGCCAAATACACTGTACAAAGAAGATCTGATGACTTAGACTTCCTGAACTTAATAGTGTGCGGAGGAAGTCTCATACTTGCACGGGTCAGAATGAAGTAATTATCCGCTCCGAGAGCATGTGCACATTAGCCGAGGACACTGACATCTATTGTTACCTTGCGAGACTGGCACTGTGACAAGTACTCTCCCTGCCTATTGTCTGTGTGTGTGTGTGTGTGTATGTGTGTGTGTGTGTGTGTGTGTGTGGAGTAGAGTAGAGTAGAGTGGACAGGGGTTGGGTTTCCTGTCACTGGGGCAGTTTGCTGTCTGAATACCAACAATGAACAATTTTAGAAATCAAAAGCACGTGTTTAGAAAAGTCATGACTCCAATGGACTGTTTTAGTTGTATCCATTGTATACATTAGTTGCTTTATTAATAATCCCAAAGAGAAGAAATATCTCCAGTAATTATTCCTGAAATTGTTTTAGGATACATTTTAAACTATTTGCTTGTCTCCTCAGTCACCATAATGGAGTCTGCTACAATGGAGCTGCCCTCCCTTCTATCCAATCAGACATCAGAGAGCTGTGCGGCAGTGGATACAACGGTTGAGAACACGCTGTTTGGATGCTTCTACGTCCTGGTTTTCTTCCTGGCGCTGAACGGTAACAGCCTGGCTCTCTGGATCTTCTCTCACCAGCGTGGCGCTTCCTCCCCAGCTAACGTCTTTTTGATTCACCTGGCTGTGGCAGACTTGTCCTATGTGATCATCCTCCCGCTGAGGGCCACCTACCACCTCACTGGGGGCCACTGGCCCTTCGGCGAGGTGCCCTGCAGGCTGGCGGGCTTCTTGTTTTACGTCAACATGTACGCCAGCCTGTACTTCCTGGCCTGCGTGGCGGGCGATCGCTACCTGGCCGTAGTGCACGCTGTGAGGTCGCTGAAGGTCCGGCGTGCCCGCTACGCCCACATCATCAGCTTCTCGCTGTGGGCCCTGGTTACCATCTCCATGGCGCCGCTGCTAATCACCCGCCAGACTGCGGAGGTGGATGGCATGACGGTGTGCTCGCAGCTGTACAGAGAGAAGGCCTCACGCAATGCACTGATCTCCCTGGCTGTGGCCTTCACCCCGCCGTTCCTCGCCACCCTGACTTTTTACCTGCTCATCATCCACAGCCTGCACCGGGGCTCCAGGTTAGAGCCAGCCCTAAAGCTGAGGGCCCTGCGCACCATCGGCCTGGTCATGCTCATCTATGTGGTCTGCTTCCTGCCTTATCATGTGAGCAGGGCCACTTTCATCCTGGGCTACAACCACCCCGGCATCTCGTGCCAGACACGCAGAGGCCTGAGCTTGGCCAACCGCCTCACCTCCTCCCTCACCTGCCTGAACGGTGCCATGGACCCGCTGATCTACCTGTTTGGCGCAGAGAAGTTCCGCGGCACTCTGATGCGATTGTTTTGCAAAGATCCGACGGGTGTGTCGGGAGCCACCAGCGGAGAGTTGAAGGGAACACACGAGAGCTCTGTGAGCGCCAAGTCTGAGTTCTGAGGAAGAGAGATTTGAACGGGATCCGGAGCACTGTTTGATAGAGATGCATTTCCAACACAAACGAAAATCGGTTTGTTAATTGACTGTTAATGTGGTTGAAGTGCCACTGTAGCCCCAGTAAACCTGAATTAAAGGCACAGTTCCAGGACCCACCCTACGCCTCATTCACCCTCACAGACTTTAACTGTGTGAGTGCCGGAGAGTTTAAGGACTCCAGACATCATCTGAGGACTAAGACCAACACTTTGTGAACACACGCTACCTGGACATGGACATTCCCATGTCCAGTAAGTTTGAGACTCATATTCCAAATGTAACATAATCAATTGCAGATAATTTAGTTTGCACCCTGTTCAAAATCTAAATGGTACTTTTGGCCCAAATCAAAATAATTGGAAGTTACTTTCACGCCATCATAAGACAAAAGTCTGGCGATTTATGGAAAGTGTGCATAAAGTCAACCAGAGAATCTCCCATCGTTAGCCCTGGCTGTCAAAGCCATCAGAGTCTGTGAGACTACAAGGCTCCAGTTATTGTGACCTCGACAAGAGGGAAGTTGTTGTGTCTGCCGTTTCCACAAGCTTTTTGTGTCAAACACCAAATGATCAAATATGTACATAGTCAACTTTTAATGGATATTTCCTGTTACTGTTTTTGTATCCTATGCCAAATGTAATGAATACTTGTTAGCTTTTAATAAAAAAGTAGAAATGTTATCTAGGGTGTTGTTAGCCATGCTAGCGTTGTGTGTCAGTCAGCTGGTCCACCACTTTGTACAGACTGAAATATCTCAACAACTATTGGATGGGTTGCCATGAAATTACAGATATCCATGAAGGTCAATTTTTGATTTGTGCTGAAATTAGCAAATGTTTGCATGCTAACACTCTAAAGTAAGATGGTGTGGTAACTGCTACCTGCTCAAAAGAATAGGCCCATCCTGTCACTGCAATAATACATTGTTTTTATATACTTGACATGTGATTGGATTGTTTGACCAATGCCTGCAAAGCTAATGCAATTCCCATTAGCCTCGACTGTGCTTTGCTTTTAGTGCTAAATAGCAAATGTTAGCATGCCAACACAACCAGTGCTAAGATGGTGAACATGGTTGACATTACCTGCCTTATATCAGCATGTTAGCATTGACGTTGTGAGTATGTTAGCATGGTGATGCTCAAAGCACCATTGTGCCTAAGCATGGCATGCCAGCATGGCTGTAGACTCTGTGTGGTTTTAATACAAGGTGTATTTCAAACCCACTTACAAATGTATTTTTGACAGTACCATGTTTATTTTCCTTTTGCTAGACAAATCTTAATTGTACATATATTCTTCATTCACTCTCCTATGCTATGCATTTATTGTTTTGTCCACATTTGTATGATATTGCACTATTGCATGACAAACTATTAATCCCCTTTTTTTACCATGAGTCAGTTTGGCTTGACGCCATCTGCAGAAGTCTGTTTGTGACAGACAGACATGATTAACACTGAGTAAGTAAGATGTGAGTTATAAGTGTACTTCAAGTTATATTTAATAAATGAGTAAACGTTTTCACAACCTCTGTGGATGATATGATGTGTCTTGTCTACACTGTCGCCGAATAGTTCAGACTTCGACCTTCTCTTTGTGAAAGTAGAAGACCTATTTCGAGCGCAGGACAGAAACCTCCGAGGCTGCAGTGACTTGTCACTGTGTACTTCTCTTTTTGTATCATGTGACCCGTGTTGTGGTTTGCGTGCAGCTCATTTTCCTCCTCTTATTTCTGCAAGACTTCCTGTCCATCACATGAACAGGGCAAGCCATTTTAAACTCGTATTTCCTGAATGTACACATTTTAGAAAACCCCTAGCTCTCCTGATTCTTATTGAAAGTTTAGGAATCAGACTCAGGTGGGGTCTCTTGGGGTGGATATGAGTGCTAGGCCAAAGGTGATTTGAGCTTTAAAAATGCATTTTTACATATTATTTACAAGCACATTTATCAGAAGATTCGTTGACTATTTTTGTTACTTCCCCTTTTCACTTCTTTCAACTTAACAAATGGCTTCACTTTCTTTCTGCGCAGTTCACATTGACAAGCAGGTGCACAGGGAGGGAAATGCTGGTTAATAATTAAAGTAGTGTGATAGAGATTTCTACTCAGCAAGCGAAAGTCTGTATTTCCATTTACAGCTCTGCAGATCTGTCATGTAACAGGCAGAGCGGAGGCACCAGGGCCCTCCTCTCTTAACTTCTCAAATGAGGAAGTTCAGAGGCGAGCTAGTAGCAGCTTCCTTTTGCAGCTTTCGGAGGCAGGGGATGAACAAGTGAAAGAAAGGACTTCAAAGTACGCACCATGAAAAGTTGACAATAGCCAGAGAGAATAACTGAGTCTACTTTGGTTTGCTGGAATATAGTTTGAGAGCAGATGCAAAACTCTTGAGCTCTGGCTCTTGGGTGAGGAACAGGATGCCGAGTTATCAGCCTTGGTGCCATGGTACTATAACTCGATCCAAAGCTGAGGATCTACTTTCCAAAGCAGCAAGAGATGGAAGCTTCCTTATCCGGGCCAGTGAGTCCATACAGGGAGCGTATGCTCTCTGTGTTCTGTAAGTTGCCATTACTTGTTTCTAACTATTGCGCTGACAAAGAGTGGACAATGATTCTTGTTCCTTGTTCAAAAAAACATTCATGATATGTAACACGAGTTGTGTATGATCCTAACTAATGGAAGAAAAAACATGACATGGCTGTTATATGGAATGTTTTTGGCAACAGGAAAAAAAACAACATCATTTGGACTTTTTTGATGTCACACGAGTAAAAGTTAAGTGTATAATAACACATTGCACTGCAATGCGAGACTAGTTCCTCTTTATTTGGATACTGTGCTACAACAAAGTAACACCCAACTCATATCATTTTTCAAGAGGGAACCTCCATTTAAAGTACCACCTGAACTGTTTGCATGCGGAACACATTGAAAACACCAGCCAGCATGTTTATTTACTATTTGCATTATTTTGACCACAGATACCAGAACTGTGTGTACACATACAGAATCCTGCCAAATGAGGATAAGAAGCTCTCTGTCCAGGTAGGTTGACAGTTTGACACAAGCCAGCACTGTTTTGGTTCAAAGACAGATTCATTATTATGGTTGTAGACTTGTTGGTATTAAGCATTTACATCATGAACATAACGGGCCTCTAATATCAGAATTAAAAGCTGGTGTGCAGCTATTTTTGAAATTTTGAAATCTGCACTTAAAATGTGCTGTAGGCTATATTTAGACATACAGTATGTTTGTAAAAACGCCATTGGCAGTCAGTCCATCCTTAACTTTGGTCCAGACTTCAACAACCGTAGGAAGGATTGTAATAGTCTGCTTCTCTCTAAAGTCGCTTTTTTATTTTTCACAAAACAAGCAAATATTTCTGCAGTTAGTGACAGTGTGGGCTCCATGGTAGCTCTGACAGCTTGATGGAGTAGCAGCGGGGGGCGGGCCTTAGAGAAGGGTCAATTGCAATCTTTTTGCTGATTCCCTGACATTTCATCGAGCAACCGTTCAACTTTGTTCCACACCTAGCAAGCAACTTTGCATGTACGTAAATTACTTCTAATCACGGCTTATACCCAGACTTGATGTCACGGCTAAAACACGACTCAATCTGGTCTGTTAGTGAAAGTCTGATACTGGCACTGGTTTATTACCAAATAGGCTACTTAAACTAATAACATTCATCAGCCTCAGCTTCAGGCCTGCTTTTTGTTTAGTTAAACGTTAGCATGCTAAAATGGTAAACAGTATACGTTCTTAGCATCAGTTAATAGTTAATGTCCAAAACTTCCTGTAAGAGGATACAATAGCAAGTCTGTCATGCTTTACTGGAAAATATCTACTTTAAAAGAGATTGGTGACCGGTGAAGAGTGACTCCAGATGCATGAAGACTTTCGGCTGTCGCAGAAACTAATGAAAACTACTATTGCTAGTATTGTATTAGCTTGATATCTGTTTGTTGCCATTGTCATATAACTTTAGTTGTAATAGAATAGTAATGATTATAATTACATTCACCTGTAGGAAGTGAAAGTAGTTGGTGCTTGTGAGTTAATTTAGGCAAATGTACTTGAGTATTATCAGCGTAGAACTAAAGCTAGAGAAAGTGGAATCATATGGGAACATGCACATTTACCACTTAAAAGGAGCTATTTTTTTTTTATGCAGAATATCAGTTACTCTTCCTTGGGACAACACACAACCTATAAAAATGACAGCATAGAAGACACTTACACAAAATTAAACAAAAATAACGCTGCTAGTATGGAGTACCAGCATTCTAACCAGTTATCAATGAGGGAATGAGAATAAACTAAATAAAGGGACTACAATGTCAAAAACCAGTTCAATCTTTTGAAAAAGCGCTATACAGCTGCTGAGGGAACTTAGCTGATGACATGAAGGCTCTAGGTTGCTGGAGGAAACCACAGACGGGCAAGTAGACATATCTGACATCACATGGGAAGTAGAACCGACAGATTATGTCACTGGTTTATCAAAAAAAAAAAGATACGAAAGTCTTCCAGAAAAACAACAGCACCACATGACATTTCAGTTCTGCTGAGGTTAGAGGACAATTACATGTCTGCTGTGATCTGCTCTTCAGGCATCTGAAGGAGTTCCTATCAGGTTCTTCTCTATGCTGCCTGAGCTGGTGGAGGCATATTACAGTCCGAACATGGGTCTGATCACACATCTGCAGTACCCTGTCCAGAGGGAGGAGGAGATGGACGAAGAGCCAGGTCAAACAACTTCACTTAATCTGAACAGTGGCAGCAATGCAATGAGCCTGTGGAAGATTTTAAATTCTTAAACAACCCCATACTGTACCTCTCTGTCCTGCAGAATCCAATAATCTTCCACCGCAGCTCCCACCCAGGAACTTCTTGGCCAACGATGTGAAAGACAGTGACCCCAAGTCTTCTGAGCAGGCCTGCAATTCCTTATCAGACACCTACCTGATGAGACTGCAGCATATGGACTTGTCCATGTATGGTCACATTTGAAGAATTTGCACTCATGCGCCTCAGCCAGAGAATTCACTTTGCAAAGTTTCTGCTGATACATCGGCAGTGTAGTGTGTACAAAGCGTTGAGTTCCAGGATTATGGGCAGTGATTTGACACTGTGATGTGACTGAACTGGTATGTAAATTGAGTGCTGCAGGGATGACATATTTTCGTAGGCTCAACCCAAGAAGTTAGCATCGTACTCGAACCAAAGACTAATTACAAAAAAAAACATTGACTCCGAGATGAGGGAATTGGAACCGCAAACATTTTAATTTTCATGTTTTAAGACTCATCCCTGCAGCGCTGCATAATGAGATAGTGGCATTAAAAGTGTTCCCATGTTTGCAGAATACCAGAGGAGCATCAAATGGCTTTACAAGAATACTTCAGGACCTCAATCAGCTTGGATGCTGAACAAGTACAGTACGGTTACCCTAACCTCCCCGGGCTAAAGAAGCTAACAATGGCTATCTGCAAGAATCTAAACAGGTATACATTAAAATGAATATATTTTATAGATTACAATGTAAAGGGCCGATTTAACCATGCTCTGCCCTTTTTTTGGGAGACAGCGAAATCTCCCGCATCCTGCCAGTTCTGGAGGTCTTCCATCGAGCGTTGGACCAGCAGCTCTCCCCAGGATTTGGACAGTTTCCAAAACAAGTGGGTGGCTCCTTTGATCCTCTGCAGCATTATCAACTAACACAAAAAAAAAACTTATCATAATGTATTTTTTGCTTGAATTTCAGAATTCTAGCGATTCAGGTCAATCTGTATCCTTTAAGCTTGAGCGACTGACTAAACTGCTCTACTCTATAGAAGATAAGGTAACATGGCTCATATTACTGACTGACTGTAAACAATCTTGGTTATTTTTGGTCCCTCACTTCTCTACTTCTTTTTTTCAGGCTAAAATGTCTTTGTTTGAGTCTGTTGGCTGTGAAGGAGGTCACAGGAATTCTGTCATACCTCTCGTCACATTCGAGGTGCTTCTCAAAATGAATTAATGGATAACACTGCAGTAAAATTATATTATGTAAAATGTCTGGAGGTTCGTAGTTTATTTGACCCGTTCCCTGTTTCACTTGCAGGTCAAGCAAGAATCTCTGGCTATCCCCACGAAGATGTTCCTGAAAGTGGATGTTGAAAGTGGGAAGCTCTTTCTCAAGAAGTCGAAAGATGGACCTGAAGACAAATTCTTTGTGCACAACAAAAGTAAGAAATCACAACGCTCTCTAACCTCATGCCTTTGTTTTTGTAGCCATGCAAGCAATGTGGCTCTAGCGATGGTTAGTCTGTCCAACGCTTCGGTCCAGACTGAAATAATTATTGGATGTATCACCATGGAATTTGGTTCATGGTCAATCAGGGTCCCCAGAGGATAATCCTTCTGACTTTGGGGATCCCCTGACTTTTCTTTTAGCATGTAGTTCAACAACTGCTGTAAACCATCAATGCGGCTCATTTTAATCAGAGTACTGTGGTCATTTTTCAGTCCTGCAGTTGGTGAAATCCCAGCGAATGCACACCAAACTTGTCATCGTGGCGGAGTCAGAGAAAGAGAAGATTTTGCGAAAAGAGTTTACATTTGATGACACAAAGGTGAAAAAACATCATCATTTGGCTTGGTCCTGATTTACCTTGAGGCCCCTGGAAATGTGTTTTGAAATAAAGTATTTATCTATAACATTAAGTATTGATTGATCAAATTTAAGTGACACTGGGATGGCGACATTAGCATGGGTTTCATTAGCATCAAATCCACACCCGTCAGTACAAGTGTAGCAAAAATCTGATTTAGCACCAAAACAGTAGTCTCATGTGAAATAAGCAAAACTGTTCCAACAGAAAATAGTGTGTTCACGTAGGAGCCTGTTGCTTATAGAAAGAGGCTGATAGAGAAAATACTATTTCAGGGGCTTTAAGTTTTCAGTCACATGAAATTCATGAGGAATGATGTTTAAATGCGTTTATTCACAGAAATCATCTTTTTTTCTTTTTTAAATGTGTCCCACCAGAAAAGAGAGGGTTTTTGCCAACTTCTTCAACAAATGAAGAACAAACACTCTGAGAAGCCTGAGCCAGACATGATCACAGTGTTTGTTGGCACTTGGAACATGGGTAACAAAGTTTAAATGTTTGACTGAATTTGAATTCATGTCTTACAATGTAACGCAAAGTAAAATACTTCTCCACAAACCCCCAGGAAATGCCGGTCCTCCCCACTGCGTCGACACCTGGTTTCAGTGTAAAGGCCAAGGGAAGACACGAGACGACTCGGCGGATCACATCCCGCATGATTTTTATGTCATTGGGACTCAGGAGGACCCTTTGAATGAGAGGGAGTGGGCAGACACAGTGAAAGGTGTCCTGAGGAAAATCACAAACATCAGCTTTAAACAAGTGAGTGACCGGAGCAAAGTAGCAAAGCTCCAACTGAGTGCAGGTGCGGAGCACTGATTCATCGCATCATCTTCTGACACCCAGGTGGCGATCCACACCCTGTGGAACATACGGATCGTGGTCCTGGCAAAGCCTGAGCACGAAAACAGGATCTCCCACGTGTTTTCGGACAGTGTGAAGACGGGGATCGCCAACACTCTGGGTAAACTGTTTCACTTCTCTGCAAGCCATTCATTCGGTAACATGTCATAAACGTTCATTGAGCAATTACCCATCAGCACTCACTGTGATGTTTGTTTTGTAGGAAACAAGGGAGCAGTGGGAGTGTCCTTCATGTTCAACGGTACGTCCTTTGGCTTTGTCAACAGTCACCTGACCTCCGGAAGTGAGAAGAAGCTCAGGTGAGCAACAGATTACACTTTTAACAAAGTCAGACAGTTTAAATGAATTAGTGACTTTGTATATGAATAAAACCAAGGTTGAAATTTCAAGTATGTTTTAACTTTTACAGTTTCAGTTTGATTAACTCTCTAAAATCTCTCTAAACATTATCCGCTGACTGTCGAGCTGCCACATTCTAGACGAGAGAGGAGAGGAGCTGATAATAAATATGATACCTGGGTCTCCATCATTTGTTAGTTTGTATTCACAATACAATAAGCTTTAGTAGCAGCTGCAGGTTCTTTTTGGACTTCTTTGCACAAGGTTTTTGACTCTCAGGTGCCAAACATATTTAACTATTTTTAATTAAATAGTTCAAATGGATTTTAAGTAGAAAATAGCTCTATATTATTTTCCTTTAATCACTGTTTACAATTCTTTTTTATCTTTCACAAGGTCATTATATTTTCATTCTTGTGTGATAACATTTGACTAGACTTTGTTTTGTGGCACCGTACCCCTGCTTCCACTGCATGTTGTATTGGGGAATCATTTCATCTTTATTTCAATTTACGATGTTAATGGTCTTCAAAAAATAAAAAAGATAAATATCAGTAGATAAGACAAGATAAGGCAGTATGTGTTCTTTCTTGTAAATATTAAAATACAACATTATCAACCAGTAAAAGTAAATAGTGTAAGTACATTCACAATACAGTAGTCTAAATATAATTGTGTATTTATGTTCGACTATCATTATTATGTAAATCACAAACAATTTCTTCATAATGCCTATTTTTGCTTGATTAATACGAATGTATATGAATGCAGGAAAGAGTGTTCACATTGTTTTTATTTGTAATTTTTATTTCTATTTATTAATCAAATTGTTGTTGTTGTTGAAGAACCTCTGACTTCATTGTGTCATACTTTTGATGTCCTTGCAATAATGTCGGCTTTATTTGCAGACGCAATCAAAACTACACCAACATCCTGCGATTCCTCAATCTGGGAGACAAGAAGCTCAATCCATTTGACATCACACACCGGTTCACCCACCTCTTCTGGCTTGGTGATTTGAACTACCGCGTTGAGTTCCCATCTACAGTAAGTCGTTGTTCAATGCAGTTTGCTGCGTAGAAGTGACACAAAAATGATGTAATATGACAGCATACTCTATGTACTTGTCTTGGAACCAAATTAATTGAGTTTCTATTAGTAGAAATCTTCCTATTAACAACATGCAGATTCACAAATATGTGATCTGTGTCATCTTTTTATGGAGCACATTTCATGTTTTGTCATGATCCAGCAGCGCTTTACTTCAGTGAGTGTTGCATAAATGAGCATGCTGGTTGTCAGGTGTCTGAGCTCTCAGCTGTTAACACTTCAAGGCAGGATAAGTCACTACTTTGCACCGTTTCCCTTCACAGGAAGCTGAGTACATTGTGACAAAGATCAAACAGCAGCAGTACCAGGAACTCCTCAGTAAAGACCAGCTGAACATGGAGAGAAATGACGGAAAGGTCTTCTTACATTTCGGTGAGCCTTGGGCGCATGGAGAATATCGATCAATATAGACATGCAGTGAAGTGTCTGTAACTTAGCTTATGTTGTATGGGATCAACTCTCTCTTCATTCGTTGTCAGGAGACATTGAAAATACAAGCACGTGTTTTTAACAATGATTTTATTTGGATTGCAGACGAAGAGGAAATCACGTTTGCACCCACGTATCGCTTTGAAAGGGATACGCGAGATAAGTATGCCTACACAAAGGCCAAAGCCACGGGGGTAAGCTTATATTCAGTCGGATGTCTTTTCCCTGTATGGCTTCTGTCATGCCCCATAGTGCAGAAACACATTAAAGGCAACTACGGCATTGAACACAACTCTCAGCTGACACAGAACATGCTTTTTGCTTTAAGTCATCTAGGTCAAAAAGTCCATGTGAACATATGTTGTGGCTCATAGAAAATGTATGATACAACGCATCTACAGGCTCCAGGATCCATTTAACAAATGTCCATTTTAGACTTATGGAACCTTGGGAATTGATTCATACATTGCAATCATGTTTGATCATGTTTCAAGCTCCCAGCTGCTTTTTAATGCTTAAACTGCTGCTTTAAAGCCTGATACCTGAAACTGTCATATTCAGTATTTATAAATCTGTGATAACTTTAATTCTACAGACAAAATACAATTTGCCCTCATGGTGCGATCGTGTCCTGCGGAAGTCATACCCTCTGGTTCATGTTGTCTGCCAAGCATATGGTGAGGTCAAAATGAGCATTTTCTTTGTAGTGCTTTATTTTACGGGGTCTATAATCTATGAATAATTTCCTATGATTTCCTCGCAAGGGTTCTAGAACTGTGTCGTTTGGAAAATAGAAGAAAATGATTCCAAATAACTGTCTTTTAGTTATTGCGCAGCAGGTGGGCTGAATATTCTCCAGGCCAATAGCTTATTGCAGATATATTGGGGCTCTGGAAGACATATTGGTCGTACATATGAACATAGTGAAAGCATTGAAAATGTTATTTTCAAATTTAAAATGTCCCACTCCTCACACATCTTGGTCCCAATTCTTAAAACGCTCAATAATCAATTGAGCGTACATCCAGTATTTGAAAAAGGCAATGAAATAAATATGACATTTGTCTACAGATAAACATTTGTCTACAGACGCATACAATTCAACAAATATGATCTTTATTTATTAATAATAAGACATTTATATTTACTCAGGTTTGAATATGGCTTTTTAAAGGAAACTTCCAAGGAAATTATGTAGAAATTATTTGGAAAATATGGACCTGTGAAGTGTTACCGTGTTTATGTTTTTCAGGGGGCACACGACCGATTTTACTCATAAGGATCAGTTTACTTGTCATGAGAAAACATGTGAAAACATTTGTATGATGTGCAGCTCTAAAGAGAACTTTCTAAAGGGATGTGGAGTTTGATAGGTGTGGGCCTTTAACAGGCAGGGAGGGTCTGACAAAAGACAAGCCACACTAGAGACTGAAAGTCAATTTATATCAGAGTCCGCTGCACGTCTTGTTTAGTATGTCTCTTTAGACGTAAGTGATTGTGTCAGGCAAAATTGCTGGAGTGACCGTTTAATGATATTTAATGAGACTTTCCAACTCGCAGGGTGCACCAATGACATCATGACAAGTGACCACTCACCGTTATTTGCCTCATTTGAAGTCGGAGTAGCCTCACAGTTTGTCTCCAAGCAAGGTATGATCTCCATCTCCAACCCTATGCAGATGACTCTATGTTATCTACTTCAAAACAACAGGTGTTCTTTTTGTCATTTTTCAGACCCAAACAGTGCACCTCAAGGCGGAATACAGATCATGAAGTGTGTGGCCACCTTGTTGACAAAATCAAAGACCAAGTTCTTCATCGAATACCATTCCAGCTGCTTGGAGAGTATGTTTCTTCTCATATGACGTTGTCCGCGTCTCATTAGATTCTGGTTTTAAAATGGGCTGAGATGATCAAAATGAATGTCTCTCTAAAATGCCTACAGAAACTATCAAGACGTTAGAGGGAGAAAACACGGAGCACAAGGACGGGTCCATAAAAGTTTGGTTTGGCAACCAAGTCGAGGTAAATCGAGGGAGGGAGCTTTCAGTGTGGAAGATGACTTGTTCCAGTAGGTCACGATGGTGTGTTGTCTCTCTTGTCCTCTCAGCTCACCCCCATCATCTCTGACCCAGAGTACTTGCTGGACCAGCACATCCTCATCTGTGTGAAGTCGACAGACTGCGACGAGTCATACGGTAATGAACTCAAACACGGTGATGCAATGCAGATGCGTTGAGCTGAGCGGTATTAACAGTCGGCTGGTGTCCTATCTCCAAAGGGGGGGCTTGTGTTGCGCTGCGAGCTGCCCAGTTCAACTACACCGAGTTTCAGGTCACACTGACTCACCACGGAGAAAAGACGGGCACTTTGACAGGCGGCATCCAGTTACGCACCTCGGAGGGCACTCCCACCGAGAAGTTATACGGTGAGCCTTGAAATCAGCTCAGGACTTACCTATTAAATGCTTTCTACTACAGTTCTTGTAGCATCAATGTTTCCCTCTGCTTTCAGATTTCATTAAAATTGAAAAGGATGACACTGTCTCCTCAAAATACAAAGGCGGCGACACAAACAAGTAAGGCTTTTTTCCCGCTTGGTGGTTACCTCTCAAAATATCTCAAACATGACATCCATGAGATATTTTCCTGTCTTCTTGTTGACAGGTTTTCCGTCCCCCAAGCACATGATATTTCCAACCCCAATTACATTGGAATGGCCCATAGAGGTGGGAATGTGGTAGATAAAGGTTGGAGTTACAGCATGCCACCAAAACACCTATCAATCGCCGGGCTAGGGAGCAAAGATGCCAAGAAGGGCGGTTATGACGTGAGCGGTGCACGCAGTCCCACAGGAAAGCCCATGTAAGAGCCTTTTTCTGGTACAGAAACTCTGTGTTCAATCAAAAATAGCTGATATGATTCAGCTGACAGTGAAACTGACTTTTCCCTAGGGGTGAGGATGAAAAGGTGTCAGAGATGTTCGACAATCCGTTATACGGTGCGATGGGAAAATCACGGTGCAAGGACCAAGACCACCAGCAGAAGGACCTCCTCGCACCTCCAGATCCCTACCTTTCAACCTCCAAACTGGCAGACGGAGACCCTGATCGCCCCCCGCTGCCCACCCCGCGCAACCGCTCCTTCACCTGCTCTGAGGCCAAACCTCAACCTCTGACCTCCATCCCCTCGCGTGCTTTAGCGGCCAAGAAACCAGTGGTGCCGTCGCGTTCGGAAGGAGGGATGGTGCCCAGCCGGCCTCCTTTGCCTTCCAAGTCCCGGCCGGGCATGCCGGAGCCCCAGAACCAAAGAGACTACAGAGAGAGCTCCGAACTCCCCAGCAAACACAGACCACCAGCAAGACCTGGCCAGCCGCAGCCCCCCAAAGACAGTAAGGAATGCTTTTTCACCTATGGCAATTAGTTTTTCAATTTAATATAATACATATGATTGTGCTCTTTGTTTTTCTGCAGTGCATCCTGAAGTGCCAAAGATGGGGCGTTCTGTGAAGTGAGACCAGGCTGCAGCTACTGTGCAGCTACCTGCTCTGGGTTGTTGAAAACATTCAATTAAAAGTAAAGGCTTCAGCCAGTCACTCCACCCGCTATATGTATCACCTATGAGTGACTAATGAAGAAATAACATTTTGTGGAAAGTGCCAGTTCACTTGCTTGCTGAGAGTTCGATGAGAAGAGC
Source organism: Pholis gunnellus (assembly GCF_910591455.1). Classification (NCBI taxonomy): domain Eukaryota; kingdom Metazoa; phylum Chordata; class Actinopteri; order Perciformes; family Pholidae; genus Pholis; species Pholis gunnellus. The sequence goes on from NC_136530.1 coordinate 24,460,039, forward strand.
GATACCACTTTCACGTCTGTGTGAAATGTGACACCACAGCTGGTTAGCGTAGCTTAGCATACAGTCCGGAAACAGGGGAGCATGGCTCTGTGTGCAACGGGAAAAAAGAAACCAAGCTCTTTTTAAAGCTCGCTCATTAACATGTTTGACACTGTTTACCAGAGCAAGATTAGCACTTTCCCTCTGTTTTTAGTCTTGAGTCTTAAGCTAAGCTAGCTGTCTACTGGCTATTGTTTCATATTCTGTGTACTAACCTGAGCCTGGCATTGATCTTCTCATACAATTGTTGGCAAGAACGCAAAATGGTGTGTTTTCCAAAGTGTGAAACTTTTCCTTTAAAGTGATATAAACATTAGCGAAACATTTTCAGACATTTTCAGACCTTTCTGCTAAGCTCGCATTAAAAAGTAGGTTTGGAATCAAACTCTGCCGATTAAATCACTTTTACATATCATGTGGAGTTTTACACTATACAGTAGCTAACGAATGTGTACCGCACAGTATTATCCTCCACAGACATTAACATGTTTGCCATGAAGATGTACAATAAATGCTCAGATGAATAAAAAACAGCAGCTTGATTTTGTAATTTTAGATCATTATCACAACCTCATCATAACAAAGTCTGCAGCAGAGACCTATTTAGTTCTGCAACACTCACATTATTTGCTTCCATCTGCTGTTACCTAAAAGAACTGCATGCAGAGTGAGAATCCAAACTAGTTCAAATATTTAAAGCATAGAGGACATCCTACTTGATAGTATTCAAAATATATCTCAACTCCTACATTTGTTTTCATCTCATGTTGTTCAATCAGAGGTGTGTAAATGTGACCCGCACTTTGAATTCACAGATTACATAATGGTTGTTCATGTGCCCGAGCAAGAAGACCTCCAAAAGAAAATTTCCTACATGCTTTTTCTTGAATTTTCAAGAAACTTTAAGTTGAATCAAATTACTATGACTATTATATATTTTGTATTCTTAGTCCAATCATTACACCTCCGAACAACTAAAGGGGTTATGCTGGGCACATTTTAATCATTTAGTTTAGTGGTTCCCAATTTGGGAGTTGGGACCCTCCAAGGGGTCAGTAAAAAGATACATTTCAGGGATCGTGAGACGAAAAGAGGACATTTGCATTTGCTACATAAAAATGTAATTTCTTTTTTTTACAGACATTTTTTACAGCATTACTGTTTGTCTCGAGAATTACTGGACAATTCTACGTCTTAAGACCTATAAAACACACTGAGTTACTTTGTGGTCTGAGTTATAGGCATATGTAACCATTCACGATGGGTTCCAAGCAGACAATGCCTCATTTCAAGGGGTAACATGCCAAAAAGTTTGCAAAACACAATAATAGTAAGTCCTGGAGGGTGCCAAGACCTTTATAGTTTTAGATCCTGTGTCTCAGGACCCATCAAGAAACTTGCTGAAAAGCCCAGCAAGTGTCTACGTGTTAGTACGAGCAGACCTGATAAACACTTAAGATTATTCCACTGATTCACTGAGACACTGTGATACATGTTTCTTACTTCACGGCAATGCTATAACGCTTTATGGTCCCATCGTTCACGTAACAAACCACAATAAACCTCTCTCAGGGTCCACAGTTCAATGTGTTTTCACACTCGTTTTACACTGAGCGCACCTCTGGCGCCCTGGTGTGGTATTGGTCAGTAGTTGCACTGCGATCCGTCGCAGCAATAACACGTCATCAACACTCGACGCACGACCGTAAGAAACCAACAGCAATAATGGTAAGAACTCAATTTTCAAGATATGAATTTGTTTTCAGTTGACATGAAATGACTTATTTGAAGAGTCAGTGAGGCGTTCAAGTACTCACAGCTCACTATACAGCCTCATGCGCTTTAGTTCGCTGGCTGTCTGCAAACCGGTATCGTGCTCGACATTTAGCCCGATGCTAACATTAACGTTGTCATGTCGTTGTGTTTTTTGTTTTGTTTTCTAGCTTTTCTACTCGTTTTTCAAGTCGCTGGTGGGGAAGGATGTGGTGGTGGAGCTCAAAAACGACCTGAGGTTAGTATTTGTCAGGTAACTTTTTAACACTGTTTGATTTAGCCGCCATTATTTAACGTTAGCTACAGTCACAAGAATGGTTCGCTCATAAATGCACGCTTTGGATTAACGTTGTGTGAGGAGAGGAAACAATGAAACTATTGTAAACTCTTGTCTGTTAAGTGCAGTATCGGTACAAAGTGTTATGCATTGTAATGTATTATAATACAAGGTGGTATTGTTATTTTGTCCACCACCTGAATGTCGAGACCAGTGATCTGTTCACATACATGTCTGATGTAAAGATGCCTGCAGTCATTTTAATAATGACTTCTCTCTCTTCAGCATCTGCGGAACGCTTCATTCTGTTGACCAGGTTAGAAATCATGATTCATTTTCCTCACTTTGAATTTACATTTCATTTACTATCTGCCCACTCATGACTTCTGATCTTTTCACGTGTGTTTCAGTACCTGAACATTAAGCTCACAGACATCAGTGTCACTGATCCAGAGAAATATCCACACATGGTGAGTCTTGGTTGTCTGGCGCCTCATGATCCAGTGTCACTTCTTCTTTTAGGACACATCTTTCTAAACCCTGAATGTTCTGTTTCAGATCTAGAATATCCCGGCCCTAAAACAAACATAACATTGTTTTATTGCCTTGAGGCTTCGTGACTTTTGTGAGAATTTATTTTAAACACGATTTTAAAGAGAAGACGTTTCAGAAGTCTGAAGAGAATCCTCTGTTTGGGGTCTCAGCCCTTAGCTGTAAAACACTGCTACGGACAAAGGATTTTCTTGAATCCCAAATACATGTACATGCACACACACACACACACACACACACACACACACACACACACACACACACACACACACACGTGTGTGATGCAAGTCCTCAAAAAGGGGCATGTGAGGATCCAGTGGAAGTTTTCAGACTTGCATGTAGCTCCTTTATGTATGGAATATGTAATCCATGCAAAATAAATGTATATATTACAATATACCAAAGGAATTAAATGTATGCATAGCATATAGTATAACATGGCAAACATGCAAAACATAAATAGTTTGTCGTAATAACAATACTTTAAGGTAATTTCCACATGTTGCACCTTCATCAAATATGCCAGCTGTTTGTGGCAGTTTGTGGCAACAAGTGTCAGTACTTGTTTTAATACTTCTATTTTGGGTTTAATGAGGTCCCAATGAAAGGTTGGTTTTGTTCGTATTTTTATTATACCACAATAAATGTGAAAGTAAAGCGGATGTCAACAAAACGCCCATGAAACCGTGATGCGTGTAATGAGACGCTTTTTTTAATTGAGAACACATCGCTATGCGCCATCTAATAGAATATGATTCGGACCGATTCTGCATCTGTCTTCTCCGCCGCTCTGAATGATGATTTCTCTTGAAACTCCGCATTGTCTTGTTTCAATTTGCCCCAGCTGTCCGTGAAAAACTGTTTCATCCGTGGATCGGTGGTCCGGTACGTTCAGCTGCCCGCGGATGAGGTGGACACTCAGCTCCTGCAGGACGCTGCGCGAAAAGAGGCGATGCAGCAGAAGCAGTGATTGACCTGAAGGATGGGGGGGGGGGGGGGGGGGGGGGGGGGGGGGGGGGGGGGATTTTTGTGACAGTGAATTATTATATAGTTTTGAGTTACATTCAGGATGATACGGTTTGTGCAGCTCTTGTGATTTAAGCAGTATTGGTCATGTTCCTGTGCTTTCTCAAGGAACTCCATTGCATTCCTTAATTATTGGAAATGGTCTTCGGCCGTTAGGAAGGTTTCATTTGCGACTGCCTTTTTATTTTGTTTGAAAGAAATAGAACTAAATTACATTTTTTGAGCCCAGTAAAGATCTGTTGTGTAAAACCAGCTTACCTTTAAAAAAAGTATGACTTTGTTTTTTTTATGCCACTTCAAAATAAAACGCTATTTTATTTACATGTTGATCATGTTATTGTCATTTATAGGGATGTTTTTCAGTTTTCAAATTATTGGAGAAACTGAAGGGGAAAAAAAGTTTCATTGCCACAAACTGTGATCACGGAAGGAAGTTATTTTGTAAACAGTTTTTATGGGAAATCAAAATCCCACGGCCTCATTGTGCTGTCGTTATCCAAAGCCGAAAAACCGAGCGTGAAGACGTGACGGCGTGTCATAAAGCGTCCTCTGGTCCATGAATACAACCACTGGTTCAATCCTGCAAATCGCTATCAGCACAACTAGTGTGTCGTCTTCTCAGCTGTTGTGCTTCATCCCACCGTCCTGCTTTATGTTGGAGGAATTAGCTTCCCCACTGGGTCACTTACAGCGAGACGTTTTCACTTTTGAAAGAAGAAATAACGTTCCTCAGCGTACAAACCAAAAGTCTAATTCATCGGCAGCATAGTACTTCCTGCTCCGTTCAATAGACGGCCTTACTTGGTCTGGTCTGACCGGCGGATAGTGTCAGCAAACTTTAGAAACACATTTATGTGTAACTGACCGTACTGACTCAGTTCTCTGGCTTTATGAGCCTCTCACTATTTGACATCAACTGTGCGGCTTTTATTCAGCCAAAGTTGCGTATGTGTGCTTTAATGTTTATCTTACTAATGATTGGTGTGGTGGATGGATCAGTAGGCTGTGACCTTTTCTTTCGGGGTTTTGGGGAATGGCCGTTACAGTTCATAAGAGCAGAAAGTGTAAAAAGCCTTGGTGTTAACCGTAAAGTAGAGAGGGAACTGGGTGGCTTTTTTTCCTCCCTGTCGCTGCCGTATTTGCAGCACTTTTTAGAAGCGTAGAGATACGTATGTGACAGATTTCTTTTAAAGGTGGCGTGATGCAGTTCTTCGCTGGGATTCAGCTTCGGTCAACATCAGGAGGAATCGATCTGTATCGGCGCTTTAATCTGCAGAACATCGCTTTTGCAACCAAATACTTCTGTGGCTACAATAAGATGAAGCCTCAAATGATGATCCTGTGACCTGTAACGGTTAAACGTGCCTACAGGTCAACTATGTGTATTTCAGAGTTATATATGTAAGTTATGTCCTCTGGTTTTAATTTTAGCCCTCGAGCAATATTTCTGGAAACATGTTAAAACTGTGCGCCCGTATATCCGGCGTCTTTTACCATCTTATTGTAACAAACTCAGTCTGTTGTTAATACATAGAAATCCAATACCTTTATTTTACATTCATACATCTAGAACATTGTACAATAACTTTAATGCAGTTTTTTTTTTCTTCTTTTTTTTTTTTTTTTAAAAAGCCCAATCCAAAAAACAAGTCCTGAAGATTTACAATGATTTTTGCATGTTTTCAGGTCGGTGACAAGCATTTAAAAATATATACATACACACACACACACACACACACACATACATGGGGGAGGGGGGGGTGAGAGGGGTTTTAGGACAAGTGGTGTCCATGAGTTGTACCTTTTTTAAATAGAGCTGGGCTGAATGGGGGAAGGATTCAGACACCATAGAGAAAGGCACATTGAATACACAGTGTATGTACAAACAAAACAAAACACACACACGACTTTACTGTAGGATCTAGAACAATGAGCAAAACTGTAAACCTTCACTTATGGAAAATAAACAAAAACAGAAGTCACATCTATACAAATACACACAAAGCAAAATATTTTCTTGGTCATAACAAAGCCTCGAAATGCATTTCAACACCTGGATTGGCTCCGCCAGCAGAGAGCAATCCCACAGATATAATTACACAATATGTCACAATATTTATGCCGTTTGCCCACTTCATGTGCACCGACAACGGTAAGAGAGTACCTCATGCATAACCTCAGACAGCAGCAGTCATCTGATATGTTTTCAACTAAATCCAATTACAATGTGTTTTTTTTTCTCCCCCACCTCTTCACATGAATATGGCAACTTGACATGGTGCAACATGTACGTACATCTACGTAAAAAAAAAAAACGTGTAGACAACTCTGTGCAGCCGCAAATCTGGGAATCTCAAAATATATGTACCACCCGTCGATCAAAATTTTCAATACTTTCAGAAAAGTAAGTTCTCCGATATAAAATACTGTATTTTCAAAAAAACTGATTGTTTACATTCCATCCTCAACAAAATAAAGCTTTATTTAGGTACCTTCAAAGCTTAGAAACACTCCCAACATACATATATATATATATATATATATATATATATTTATAGCTATATAGAAACAATAAAGTGACTAAGACGCCGCAAGTGGCTCTACGTTCACATGTAGTGGAAACCCGTTTAGAATGGCGTTTACAGCCAATTTATTTCTCTAATGAACACAGTGTGGCACTACAATCTTGGATGATTGTACAAGTTGGGGTCTTTTTAAATGCCAAGGTCAAGATTGCCGCCCGTTGAAACAGTCCCCTCCCTCCCGGCTCAGCACGCCTTCGTCAAGTCGGTGGGCATGTCCGCCGTCGTCATGCGGTACTGGACCTTGGTGTTGGTGATGGCGCCGTGCTTCTGTCGGAGATGCAGCCGCAGCTGACTCTTGTGGCGGAAGTGCAAGTTGCATTTCTCACACTGAAAAGGAAAGTGGCGCGGCGTTATTTCAAATGTTGCCGTTTATGTGATTTTTTTTTTTTTTTTTTTGCGTGGAGTGGAAAACAGCGGGTCAACCTACATGGTAGGGCTTCTCTCCGGTGTGGATGCGCAGGTGGCTCTTCAACGTCTGCAGGTGTCGGAAGCGCGTTCCGCAGATCTCGCACGGATATGGCTTCTCACCCGTGTGGATCAACACGTGGGCGCGCAGATGAGCAACCTGAGTGGCAAAACAAAACACGCCGATGCAAACTCATCAGGCAAGGAGATCTTTTTACGCAGACACACCGACGAGACGCCTCAGACAGCAGATTGGTATCCATCGTATAAAAGCCAAAACCCGCTTAAGGATGTTCTTTGTAATTATGGGTAGTTCTGTCAAGCTGAAAATGACTACACACACACCCATAGTTACAGCTCAGAGAGGAGTATTCGTGCAATTGACCCATGCAATAGAGGGGGAAAAGGTTTTTAAACTACGGAGGGGTGTTATTACCTGTACAAAACGAGCTCCACACGTCTCACATTTGTATGGCTTCTCTCCTGAGTGGATGCGAGTGTGAGTCTTGAGGTTAGCTGGTCTGTTAAACTGAGCACCACAGATGTTACAGCGATACGGCTTCTCTCCTGTAAAGCAAATTGGAGAAAAAGAAAAAAAGTGTTAAAATCCAGCAGCGAAAGGAGCGGAGACTTGACAGGACGGCAGATGACTCTTCCACGTACCCGTGTGGACGGTCTTGTGGCTGGCGAGGTTGCCCTTGTAGCGGAAAGCAGCCTGGCAGCGGTCGCACTTGTATGGCTTGTCGCTGTGCACTTGGAGCATGTGCTGCTTCAGCGCCTCGTCCTCGGCAAACTTGGAGTCACATTCGCTGCAGAAGAATGTACCGTTTTCTGTCCGGGAGAGAGGAACAAAACGGTGAACCTCTAGTCCCGAGTAACGCAGAATCAATTTGTCTTTTAATATCCGCCGACCAAACTCACCGCAACTGGAGTCCGAGTATTCCGAGTGCAGCTCCGTCATGTCCTCCGCTAGGCGGGACCGGGGGGTCTTGGGACAGACCTCGGAGTGCTGCGGGGACGGCGTGCCGCAGGACGAGCAGTTCAGCCGGCTCAGGTAGTGCGGAGGGGGACAGTCACCGTTCCTCAGTGAACCCTCCAGTGCACTGGAACCAAAATAACACAACGCATACTTCAAGTCAAACGTAAACATATATTTAGAATCGCATGTAATTCCAAATTAAATTCCTAAATTTATCCTGGATTATAGAAAACAAAAGAATAAAAAAAAAAAACGTTCTAGAACTTCCTCCTAAAATGTTGACATTTACTTTAGTTGCACTGAAGCAAAAATATGCCGTTATGTACGTTGTTTGTATGTAAACCCAACAACTCTCACCCGTTGATGATGTTGTTGAGACGACTGGCCTGGGGAACGGGTAGGTCCTCGCTGTGGTCGCTGCTCTTGCTCGTGGCTTGCGGGTCGAGGTTCTCCGAGTCGCTGGGTTGGAGGTAGGGCTGCAGGCCGAGGTGCTGAGGTGAACGGAGCCCGGGGTCCCGCAGCCCCGCCTCCTCTTCCTTCGCGCTCTGATTCAGCACGATGAACTTGTACTTCTTCCAGTTGCGGGACTTGGGCTCCTGCGTGCCTTGCGGAGCCTGCACGCCGCCGGCTTGGGAGAGGCCGGCGTTCTTGCTGCTGCTCGACTCCGTCGGGGAGTTGGGCTGGCAGTCTGATTTGAGGGGGCTCTGCGGGCTGCTCATGAGGCCCTTGCGTCCAGCAGAGGAGATCCCCAGCGGGTAGTGGTGATGGATCAGGTCCTCCTCCGCCTGGGGGGCGTGATCCTTTACGGAGTCTCTCTGGTGCTCCAGGGTCAACGTGGGAAACGCGCGCTTCCTCGTGCCAAGAGCGATGGACTGGCCGACCCCCTCGTGGCTCTCCCTCCGCATCTCGTCGTGCCTCCCTAGCTCCCTGGAAGCGTAGGTGGTGGAGTGAATGGTGCCGGAGGAGCCGGCGCCAACCGCCCTGGTGTATTCCGCCCGGATGATGTTGGCGCTCTCATGCGGAGAACAGTGCTTGTGGTGGATGCCGCTCTTAGAGAGGTCGGCAAAAGCGTTTTTGGCGTCGGCCAGCTTGCAGAGAGGGAAAGGGAATCCTGGCATGGGAAACTGCCCGTAGAGATGGTAGTTGCTGGGGGTGCCGACCCCGTTGAACATGTTTGAGCCGTAGGGCCTCCCATCCCTGAACGGAGCCATGCGGTTGTGCAAACTGTCGACGACGTCGTGGGGCCGGTAAGCATGGACATCCTGAGGTAAGACCAAGGGACTGACCAAGAACTCATCTCTGGGCAGCTTAGCTGACGGATCACTGTGGAAAGAATGAGAAGGGTGAAAAAAAACACGACAAATGCTGATAACGGTGAATTTGACGGATGCAACGGAAGCTTATTCTGCCTACCTGGACTTGATGAATCTGTGGCAGGTGTCCACGACATGGTCCATCTGCAGGTAGATGGCCGTGTTCATGATGGCCATGATCAGACTCTCCTTTAGCGTGAGGCGGGAGGTGTACATGAATTCCAGCAGGATGGCGAAGCCCTCTGGGTCCACCTTTGGGTCCAGACTGATGGCGTTTAGGTTGCACTTGTGGGAGTCTGTGAAGATACTGTAAAACAGCCCACTGCAGCCACGCAAAAGTAAAGAAACAAAGATCAGTCTCTTCATCTCTAAACTGCGGGAGGACAAATTTGGCTCATGTTAAACGGAATAACACACACCTGCAAGCCATGAGAACCGTCTTGTGTGCACGAAACTGCTGCCTGTTAACCAAGATGGTGACGTCGGTGAGAATATCTCTGCTACGCAGCCGGTTCAGGTTGAGCAGGACATCACTTGCATGGCGTGTGAACTGTATGCAGCTGTCTGCTGCGCAAGCCATTTTGTCAAGTTCTGCAAAATAAAAAATAAGAAGATTATTTCACACAAAAAAAGAAGAGTGCCCTGGCGAGTCAACGCCACAATCCACCCCTCTGTATCAATGCTGAGGTCCAGGTAATCTTTAAGAGAATCCATTTGGCTGAATTTATGATTGAACCTCACAATGTCTTCATCAGTGTGGCAGACTTACAAACAGATACCGCCGTTCCTCCAGAAGGCGGCGCCATTTATTAAATAAACACCGTCTAGACATTTAAATTTCAACCTTTTGGAATCATTTGTCTCCCCCTCACTTTCTCTCCTTCTAGACCACCGGTAGTCAAGTCAATACAACAAATGAAGATGACAGACATTTGTATCGTATTCTAAACAGACTAAAGTATGCATGATATAATCTTGTAATAACGGTATTTTTTTTAAATAATTTCTCGGAAATACAGAAATACTGACTCCGTTTCTTTTAATTAAATAAAAAATATCTGTTATTTAAAAAACGCCATTAGATGTCCTGTGTACGATTTTAAAAACCCATTATTTAGCGGTTTTATTGATCACGCATCAGAAGGAGCATCAACTCTGTCCACTTCTTTCTCTGAATTCAGTCTAACAGGAGAAAAGTTGCGTCTCTTTGCCTTCAGCGCGGCGGGGTCGGGTTTGTAACTCGGCTCACTGTGAACCAGCCGATACAAGAAGGAAAACAGTTTCAACAAGCAGCTCACTTATTACTGAAAACTTTTTTTGCCACACAAATAACGTCCAAACTATAAATGTCAATTTAAACCGCAGGATGTCCTCGATTGAACGTCCACTATAAACTGCTGGTTGGAGCCTATAAGCGATGTTTCCCTGTTGATCAGACCGGTGACAGCGTGTTGTTGTGAAGCCCAGCAGCGCTCACTGCTCCCTCATTCTGTTTGTGCTGTAGTGCCTTTCTAGGTCAATTACTTAGAAGCGGGTGAAAACTATTATTTAACTAACTCTGGATGGAATTGTCTTTATAACACGCGCGCGAGGATTTATGACACTATTTTCAAGTGGATGTGAAGTCTGTAACTGGACACGTCCGAAAATAGAAGCACAGAACAGCCTAAATATACTCTGATCAAAAAGAAGGTGGTGATTTATGACCTCCAAGTTGGGGTCAAACAAGCAGTTATTGTTTCAGAAACAATTGCGTTTTCAGATGAATTGTTAAGTGATAAAGTTTAGCTTTAACTTCAATCTGCCCCATCACAGTTTTGCTCATCAAAATGACAGCACGCGTATTTCTGTCAGCCCGAATAGCGGGTCTTCATTCCATCTCTTGATTTTAGTACATTTCATGGACCTAAACACGCTCTGATTGGACCTGTTCCTGCGCGTGAACACTGTATAACCGAAACTCTCGAGTCCGTGACAGAAATACCACTTTGCATGAAGCCAACTCTGAGCGCATCTCTGTACAAACAGTTCAACTTGGTGAAGTCAGGAGGGCGAGCTTATCACGCAGCGCGGTGTCACGGTGGAAACGCAACTTGGTGCGACGAGGTGTCCCGAAGCCTCTACCGTGGAAAAAACACACACACAAACGCACACACCAACACATCAACGCTAATGTTTCCGGCACAATTTTACGGTAACAGAGGGGCTTGTTCGCCGCAGCCCTTTTTGCGCTCCATTGGAGCAAATTAACATCGGAGCGACCGCGAAGTAACAAACACATCCTGAATCCGAGGCTGCCATGCTGCCAGCAAAGTTTGTCTGACAGCACGCGCGAGCCGCCGCCTCCACACGGCTGTGTTGACACTTGAACGTACAAAGTAGCATTATAATCAGAGCGCGTTTACAAGCAGAGTGCTGCCCTCACACCGACACCTCTGTCCGCACGAGAGCCGTGTACGCGGGCTCTGGGCAGCCTTTACACCGCTCAAAATCATAATTCCCCCCCTCGGTGTAACGTTCGTAAAGCGAGCGTTATTACAGCTTCACAACATCATTCTGGTCAGTGCGGCATGGAGAAGCTACAGCGCGCGGAGGCAGGCTGCTGTCCGTCCCGCTGGTTCAAACGCGGCAGCGCAGCGCGAGGCAGACGATCTGTCAAGAGAGCCGCGCGCTGGCTGTCACTGCGGGAGCCACTTCAGAGTTTCGACTCTGCACTGTTTAAACTGCCATCAGACACCAGTCACACACAGTCCCGTCTTCACAAACACTCAAACAGCACAAACGGACAAATAGCTCTGTCTAAAACATCAGCAGCACACAGTAGATAACAACTTCGCGCCAAATTAGAGGCAAAAAAGGAATTTAAAAAATCACCTGGTAGCGCTTTCCTAGAAACTTCTTGCATCACCACTTCTAAGAACCCCAGTTCTAAGAATCAGACGAGCTAAATTCTCGGAATTTGAGCCCGAGACCGTACCACTTTCCCGTGGCAGGGGTGTGACGTTTTTTTCCCTCGCCGTGAAAACAACTCATTTCCAAAGGTGTTATCCTAACACGTTTTGCGCACAGCGGTTTATACAGCAAACACTGCTTAAATCCAGCGTTTATATGCACACAAATGCGAATTATTTTGTAAAATATTGCAGGAAATTGTTTAATAGTGATCCAACACCCCCCTGCTTTTGGTTGAATCCACAGTCACAGGACGTAGAGCCGGCGACGTCACGAGTTCCTTAAACCCAGCCCCCGAAATACTGAGAACTAATTTATATTCCGTGATTTAAGCAATGTGTCGTCCCGTTGCCGTTCCGTCGCATTGAACACACCGACCCTACATGTAGCCTACAGCACACAGACCGACATCTTAATTAGGCACACGCGGACAGGTCGATGTGACAGCTCGAGCTGTTCCTTTTTTTTTTTTTTTTGGTAGCCAGATTTCCTGCAGGTATGCTGACTTCATAGATGGAGAATACTGCGAATCACCATTGGGGGTTTGTTGCAAAAGGAAAGCTTTAATAGATGTATTATTACAGGCAGTCATCTGAACGTGTGTGTGGATGTGATCGTGAAGCGGTTGTGGTGTTTCGGTTGATGTAGTGCGTGGTGGGATCGGTGCTTGTCAGGTACAGTTTTATCCGCTCATCTGCGCTCATAACGGTTTAATACATTAGCTTTATGAGCGCGGTTGTGTTAAAGCGACGGTGTTTTTTCGTACAGTAGATGACACTAAGATTTTGACTAATTGTAGGTGCGATCTGCTGTCTGATATAACTTCATGATCGTGGGAAACTTGTTGCATGAAAGCGAGCGCATCACCAATCTAAAAACACGACACGAGCCAAGGATGTGTAGCCTGCAGTCAAGCCCTGGTCATAATTTAGAATCATGCGTGTGGGTTTGATTTCAGGTTATTACTGTTTAAAATGCCATGATGGATGGTCTTGGTATTTTTGGTGCTATATTATCATGTGCCTTTGTAACCCACTTGGCACAGTTTAGACAGACGTCAGCCTCTTGTTATGTGGACTTTGCTTTTGATAGTGTCCGTGATTGGAAGAGGAGGGTGCCTGTGTAGTTGTCCATGTCAGATGATGTGCACACTTATCAACAAAATACACTGCTCATCGAAATACAAAGGGGAAGTTTCCTGGAAAATTAATTGAATGCATTGCTGTGTTGTTTTTTTTGTGACTCTCCTTACCATTTAATTTAAGGCATGTGTACTCCCTGTTGCATCATTTCTCAGTTGGTTGAGAATAAACAGTATTTTTTACTTTTACAGCTTACCAGTATTACTTCATGCTCTTTTAGTTAGAACGGTCTCACCAGCCAGGCTTTAAAAAAAAAATGTTTTTGGCACAGAAGAGAAGTTGAACCGTGTAGTTTTATTTCTTCCCTGCATGTAAATGAGAACTGCTGTGAATATGCGTATCTTTTTCATAGAGGCTTTGTGATGCCTGGTTAGGGGGACGTGCACTGCTTGACAGCATCTGAATAGCTGTTTATTCATTTCATGAGTTTGTGGGCAAGGGTTCACTGTCGGTGACTCACCTTGGAAACTTTGCTTGTGGTGATTCCAGACCACGGACTCCCCGTCTTTTCTCATCCCGCTCACCCCTTGGCACAGAAGGAGCATTTGCTGAGCTGGAGAGGCACACGACAAAGACAAAGTTTACACAAGTTATTAGAAGATATGTTGGTGTACAGCACAACAGCGGAAGTACACACTCTTATAACTCTCCATTTATCTTCGTTCTAATGTTGCAAAAATAACACACATGAGCTCTGGTTTGATTTAAATGCTCCAATGGCCCTATATCAATGAAATATTGTAATGATTAGGTTGATATTCATGTCGTGTTGAGATCAGCCTTGTCATCTGTATTCGATTTTCTTTACTTTTTGGTAAACATCCACAATGGGACCTTTAATACCTCCACACCTATTGATCGTTATTGATCGGATCAGGTCTTTGAGGATTATGTCTCTCTCGAACGCATAGTTTTGTTTTGATGAACAAGAATGCAGAAGTTATAACTGAAAATATTTGTGATAAATTATTTTCCTCCTCATCAATATGGAGATGTTCCTCTGTTTTTGAGAGAGATTTTAAAAAATAATCTAAAATATATACTTGATATCACCATCATATTAGTGATCAGGGGCATTTGAGCAGCCTGTCACCATTACACACCACACGGTGTAACACAGCCCTTGTTTAACTTTTTATTTAACCCTTCACATGACGCCCACACTCCACTGTAATGGAACCCACATTTTCTCCCCGTGGATCGCCCGAGCATCCGCACATCTGGATCCGGCATCCCACTAAAAAAAAAAATAACACTCCAGGTGTTTACAAACCATTGGGAGGAGGAGAGGAGAGAGAAAGGGGGAAAAAAGTCTCCAAAATAATTAAGACGCGCACTTTCACAGCAACCCTCCGATTCAGCACTGCCAAATAAAGACTGCGTTGAGCTCCAAACAAAGAGCAGCGTCAACTTTATTCCAATCCACTTGGGGGATGTTTAAGGCGGCTCCGGCGCGGTTATGCATAATGCACGGCCGTAAAGCATCCAGGAGTTGGGAGGGAGATGTGTAATTTAACCGAGGCCCCATGCTGTGCCCGGCTATAGAAGGATGAGATAATTACCGCAAATCCTTTGCTAACTTTTACTCAACCGAATCCATAGCTAAAAAAAATTAAATAAATGACCCACTTACGGAGAGGACAGGGGAGGAGCGCAGGGCAGCTGATCGATATCGGTCCGTCTAAAGTGATCGGCACATTTCCCCGTCATGAACCGGCCGCATGGTTAACCAGCGGGTCATGATGTTATAGGGTCGCCGATCAGGGACAATCCCGGCCAAAGCAGTGATCCAAGCACCAGCTGCACATTTAAAAAAAGGAGCCTGATAGAGTGTGAAGACATCTCTAAAGCCGTATCATTGCCTACACTCGGTGCACGATGGGTCATTGAATAGAAAATGCCCACTGACAAAAGCCCCGAGGCCCGGAGGTTGCCTCACTCCTTTTTTTTTTCTTTTTCCTTTTTTTTTCTTCTTCATAAACTGCACACTTTTGTCTCGTTTCACAGCAAATTTCTGCCAACTTCAGTGTTCATTGTCAGCAAAGATGTGAGTGTGGAGTTTTGTTCTGAGAGGCATGATGCAACCGCAGTGTAACACCAAACAGATAATGCTGTTAGCTACAGAGGACTTTTTTTAGTTCCCTTTCTTTAAAAGAATTTTCTTCTTGTATTGTTAAGTTTCACTTACTTTTTTCTTTTTTCTGTAACTCCGTGCATCCCAAAAGCATTTTTTTCTTCTCCTTTTGTCCACAACAAAGTCTCACTTTGTCAAACACCTTTCCCCACTGCAGGTCTACACGGCTAAAAGAAATCTATGGAAAGGCTATATGTCTGTTTAAGAAAAGATTTGTTCCTCCGTCTCACCGTATGTGTTTATGCATCGTCTTATTTGTGCAGAAGACAAGTGACATGCATAATTTATAACGTCAGTTAAAGAACACGACGTGTAATAATAAATAGATGCGGTGAAGAATTCACTGATGCCACATCAAAAGATTTTTCAGAGCAGGTAATGATGAGTGCACTTTACTTGGAAGCTTGCCTCTTGCTTTTCTCTTCTTTTTTTTCTTTCTTTTTTAATTAACAGGCAAACTGGCAAGTTCGACTCTGACATGAAATCATGTGTTTTGCAACAAAGCGGCTGCGTGTCTCTGCGCTGACACACTCCAGGGTTGAAAGATGGCTTTCATCCCACTTGACGGGGTTTAAGGCGAGCCACGACAGCCAAAGACGTCTTTTTCCATGCACTGGTCAATTTAGAGATTTTGGCCTATTTTGTTTCCATGACATGTCTTATTTCAGACGAGTGGAAATAAAACATCCAAAACACACATTCTGGTGTTTATTTTACTGCTTTGTCTGTTTGCGTCTGATTTCTTCTAAATTCTCCAAAACGTTAACATATAATAATACCTCATTTATATATTTAAACATAACATAAAGAAAACTTGTATTACAAAAATAAATTATCTTAATGTAAGTAATCAACTGGGGAAGTTTCATAGTGATATCTGTTAGTGACATTTTTACCATATTCACCTGTAATGTCTTCATTTTACAAAACATGTCTCTTTTTTCTCTAAATCTCTTTTTTCTCAGACTCTCCACTGCAGCAGCTCTTACATACACCAAACTTTACTTTAAACATTTTATTCCTAAAAACATGGCTACATTCTTTTGTTTTTTTAATGGCAGTTGACAGTATTTTCTGATTTATGCAGTGACACAAAGAGATGTCCAAATTCCCCTCTATAACAACCTTTGACTCTAATACGTCGACAAAATGAAAGAAGAAATTAGAACCTGGTTTCATCCCATGTGCAGATTTCTGCTCTGGAAATGTATTCAGACGCATGCATATTTAATGAGATTCTTCCTCATTTGCATGTATAAACACACCATTTCCAGAAAACGTGTAATACAAAAAGCAATTGTCTAAACGTAAGTAAACAGCTGGGGAAGATTCACGGTGTAAACCTGTAGTGTCTCTCCTTCAGCACACACAGGAAGATCACCAGCAGCAGTGAACAACAGAGGTCGACACTCGTCTAACAGGAGTCATGTGCTGCTGTTAATATAATTGTGTAAAGTGTGAACATTTTGGCCATGCCCTCTCTTTAGGTTGTTTCCCCTCTTTCTGAATGCTTTAATCGTGTACTCGAAAGTTCTGCTTGTGTTGTAAAGCAGCAGCAACAGAGCGGTCAGCTCCAGCGGTCAATGACGACATGCAAAGGCTTCCTGTTTCCTATTCTGCTTTATCGGTTATTTCAAAAAGAAGTTAAAAAAAAAAAAAGCAACAACTTTGGAGTAACTTTCTGCAGCGTGCCTGTGTGGATAACCTTGAGTTCGGCGGCTCGCTTGTGCAAGCTGCACGCGCTGAGGTTAGAGGCTCGTTCGTGGGCTAGAATTCCAATTTGGTGGAAATCAAAGCATGTAGATTCGGGACTCTCTCAAGGCCAGCTGAGAGCGGCCGCCAGGAATGCAGCCCGCGCCGGAGTCTGTGGAATTTTCCACGCATTCCCGAAACGGTCGCTCGCCAGTGTGCCATCTGCTGGATGATGGGTGGGTTACTTCCACAGAGCACAGGCAAGATGTATGGTACATGTGATAGCTGCACCAGTAACACATCTTCCCCGTCCTCCTCATTACACGCAGGAGATCCGAGAGCACACGAGGAAGGGGTTTGTTGGATGTCTGCACTGGTTGGTTTTCAAATCCACGTTATGCGTCTGTTCCAGGGGGCTCAGCTCGGTGTCTCCGCTCTCGGTGATGGGGAGCTCTCAAGCGGTAAACAAGTGGGTCTTATTTCTCTGCACCACCCTCAGTAATGATCCAATAAGAACCGTCCGTCTGAATCAACCCCCCTTTCCCTGCTGCGCTGTCACAACACCTATTAGTTAGTATCAGGCTGTAGATCTGGAGGTGTGTGGCTCCTTCTGCACTTCTTTTCTTTTTTTCTTTGGCTTTAGGAACACGTTTTCTCCTGCTTACACATGTAAGCAGTGATTAGCAGGGGTACGATATAGTATATAGCCCAAATAATGGATAGGGGTTTTAAAGGGACAGGGATTTTCAAGCACTTACACTCTCTGAGCAAACTACTTGAAAGGGACAGTTCACCCCACAAATCGAAAAATACTGAGCTGTAGTGAGAGGCACTATGGTTGAAAGAAAATAGTTCCTCCATGAAAGTGCTCACAACAAGGTGTGTGGATTATCTTGAGTAACCGGGTCAGGATTTCTGGAAAGAGACACCACAAGCCAAGCTCCACATGGATCCATTATACTGGAGAGAAGGCCGATGTCTCCAAAACTAGGAAACTCATACCAAAACAATCTAGATTGATAAATAGCACTACGGGTAAGAGGAAACATATGTTTTTAGTTTTGGGGGTGAACTGTCCCTTCAAAGAGTGTAAATATTTCAAATAGTTTGTCAAAATAAAGGAATGAATAATCAGTCGAAATAACAATCTAAAATTCAGCCAAAAACAGGTCAAATAGTTCGCTGAAAATAACGCACAAACAAGTATCTAAAAGTAATAGAGAAACTGTTGAACATGTGGTGGTAGCAAGAATGCAAACTGGACCAAATTGACCATAACAATGAAACGATGAGATTATATTGAATAAATCTTATAATAGTATAAGTGAGTCTATCTCACTTGTATCTATGTACAATAGCCTGCTCAGATGCTCAAAGTCTGTTTCAGCAGATTCATTTCACTCTGCGATTGAACACGATTGGGACGTAGTTCAGCGCTCTGTGTTTTTCCTGCTTCGTCACCAGTCACCCCTCTTTCTTTTTTTTTTCCACAGAAACGGCACCCAGTAATTTTAAGGGTCTCACATTGCCACTGATGCAGTGTTGCCACTGATGCGGGTGTGACGCGTCCAAATACTTGCCAAAACAAAGCGGAGTGCGTATAAACTCTTCATTTGCACTGTTTAGGCAATACAGGTGACATGTCCTCTGTATTTCCACTGCACAGGTGGAATCTGCCAATGTCAACATGTTTACGGCGACGTCAACTATAAAGGCCACCCAACAAGTTTCACCTCATTGTTTCGTATGACCGCATCCACTGGACTGATTACTCACGAGCACTACATGAATCTGGAATATAGAAGTAGAACATCATCAGGGTTTGGAGAAAGTCATTTCACTCAGTTCATTCTCTACTTCCTGCTTCTCTCTCTCTCTGTTTTGCCCCTTTTCTCTCTCCGGTCCAGTTTTGCTTTCAACGATATCAAATTCTGTGACATTGCACCCACTGCCAGGTCACAGTGGCAGCCTGCATCTATAGTGGCAACTGCTGATACTGGTCTGCAGGTCTGGCAGCACAACCACCACCTGCAGCGCTCTCCGTCTCTACGGCCGCTGCGTTGGAATAGTCCTACAATATGTAATGTGGTTCTGGGTAGAGCGTTGTTACACGTCTTTTCAAACACTTGAGAGGTCAAGTCCAGTGCTGCTGAGACCGTCATGATTTTGTGTAACGAGAGGAACCTATCATTGGCCCTCAGTGTATTTCTGTAGAGATCATCATCATCATCAAGCGTTCACAGCCTCCATTAGTGTATAGGTGTATTTTCATGTCAGCTTTTTGTTTTTTATTTTGGGTTTCCTCCAGCCAAAGCACTAAATGGATTTAAATCCAACATGGAAACATGGGATTGGGGAGGATGAAAGCAATCCCACCAAGCCCCAGAAGTCAACTGCTTTACCAAAAAAAACAAAAAACTTTGGGTACTGACATGGTTTCAGGAAGAGATCATTCAAACATTTTCATGAAATATTAAAGAAAATATATGCATAATGCATAAAACGCACAAGTACATTTAAATTGTTAATTTGCAAACAAAGAAAGTATCATTTAAAAAAAAATAAAATAAATAAATACCCTTTCTCCCGACTTTATTTTACCCCAATTTCGGAATAATCTGTGTTAGTTTTGCTTAAAATGTATCATCTCTGATTGAATTTTCTTCTTTCTCTTGTGAGCGCCCACAGCCTTTATTTCATGAAGCCAGGCGGTGCTTTCTCTCCCTCTAAATTCTGGAAAACCTCCCACTCTTTATGTTTGCTAGAAACAAATCAACTCCCATAACCACCGGGCCTCATTAATCTGCATTTGCGCACGTTTGAAATGAAGAAATGAGAATATACGTGTATATATATATATATATTTCTTTTTTGTTAAGATTCACTTCTACTAATGTATCACAGTCAACGGCCACTGCATCCCCTCAGTGCTTTCAATAAAAGTAAGACCCAGGAAATGCCAGGTGGAAGTGCCGATGCACAGACAGCAGAGTGACACCTCCTCTGCTCCACACGTTGGCTTCATTGTTATCTGTTCTGCATCTCGCTCGCAGAAACTCTTCATATCTGCTGCTCTTTGACATAGTTTGTGCGCTGCGTGCACGAGACCGCCGGGCATTTCTAATTACGCTCACGTGTTAATCTAACCGTGGTAAGCTTTCTATTGTGCATTAATGTTTTAAGGAGTCTTTCGATGGTACATAACATAACATTTTGTGCAAAAATGTGGAAGGGCTCGATAAAAAGGTCCCTCGCATCACTCAGATCCTTTTCCTTGGTCGAGGTGAACACATGTTTTTGTTCATACTGTAGATAAACCTGTGAGGACATTGTTCATTGTATGCGGTCCTTCCATTTGCCTATCGGATGTCAGTTGTTTTATCGTGACCCCCCCCCCCCCCCCCCTGTGAGCGCTGCTTTGCATGCACGCTCGCCCTCGATAACATTGTGAACGAGCAAGTGCATTGATTTGATGCCTGAGATTAGCTGACCCTCATAAAGCCGGTGTGGAACTATAATGATTTGTCTCAGCGCAGCGGTGAGCGAGCCGGTGTCTCTGGCCTTTGTGTGTGTGGAGGAATGGGTTTAGCTGTCACTCACCCTGTGGATGCAGTTTGCTCGTGTGGTACAAAAGAATGTGAACGAGTGACACAATACGCTGCAGTGCTTGACATACTCCAATGATGTATTTCTAGGATATGTGCATTTAATTGCTTTACTGCAAAGACAAAAGCCTCATGTCCCTGTGACAATATATCACAAGAACTGGAAATATCGAAATCCAAAATCTCATGTCAAGTATGTCAAGTTTCCGAAATGTTGAAATCAATTTAATTCAAGGATTTGTCACTATGCTCCACATATCATGTATCTTGCCAGCATTGATCGACTTGAGATGCGAAGGTGTTGAGGAACGGAAGAAAGAAGTCTCACCTTTTTTCTGCTGGAAGGAGTGAGGCATGATGGGATCTGTAGTGGGGAAATCGAGAGGAAGCGCTGCGCCTTGAACTCCAAAAAAGCCGTGAGCCCAGTTCAGGAAGCGATGAGGGCCTCTTCTGCAGAACCAAAAGTCTTCCCCGGTGAGCGGCGCCAGAGATCAGTCAACTTTTTCTATGTTAAGATCCAGAGCATCGACACAACACAAGTCGCTGGACGCTCCAGGATGCGGAGTCTGAACTGGTGCCCGAGCCTCCTCCTCCTCCCAACTGGCAGCCAGAGATTGGGTGGGGGGTGGTGCCTTCAGTGCAAAAGGGCACGGAGTCTGTATCTGGCGGTGGCGGAGCAGCTCTGGCGGAGCCTCATGTCTGTCAGCGTTGAGCAGGATTGGGAGCGCTCGTGGGAAAGGCGGGCACGGCAGCGGGGCTGGAGTGAGTCAAGTCGACTGAGCGCTCTCCGACGTTAGCGAGCCGGGTCCACAGGGCATCTCCGGCTCTCTGAGCTGATAGGCCGCCTGCGCTCTAGCGTTCATTGATTGTGGCGCTCCACTTTTCCACGAATGCTAAAAACTGTGGGGCAGGCTCGGTGGAGGGGGGGGAGAAAAAAAAGAGGAAGAAGAGATTAAACAGCCTGTAAAATAATCCCAGTTTTCCTATATATAATTCATTTGAACGAAGAGTCTAAAATCCCATTAAGCCACAGGAGCACAAGCCACAGACCAGCAGTGCCTTTAATGTGGAGGAACTCGTGGAGCTCATGCCATCTGCCAGATTAGACTCTTTTTTTCATATACGGCAATGACACATTGTTTTATAAACAGAGATTTCATACAACAAACATTTCAGTGTCCTGGAGCATTAATCTACCTAAGCTTATCTCAATCCATGGAACTAGATATTGCTCTTTATAACTTGTCTGCTGGAAGGGGGTGGGTGAGTAGTGGGGTTTATTACATCACACCAGCTGTCACTTCAACCTGGCACAGCCAATAGGAAGGTCAGCAATGTGGCAGCCACAGAGGAAATTAGGGAGGGAAATCCTGAAAACAGGGAAGCAACATTTGGGAGGAAAACTGCTAATATCAGATTTTTTTGGTGGCAATATCAAATAATTATTGTGGAGCTGCATGTTTTATAATAATAAAAAAAAATGTCACCAGGGATCATGCACTTTTCTGCGCGTGAATCCATAGTGGTAATGTCAGAGCATCAGTGTGTAAGCGCTCGCGACACCTGATGTTGATGAAATGAATACACCGCGTGCTCTCTGTGCACATCATAGGTGCAGCAGCATGGCCCGTCATCGCAGGGAAATAAGAGGCGTCTGAATCACTCACACGTAAAGAAGCAAACACGAAGGGGGGGGAATGAGATATTATATATGTGCATTTACGGGTGTATGACAGATCTGTACAGTATGTTCGTCGCAGCCTCGGGATAATCCATTTGGATGAGCGAGACTAAAAGTCAGCCAATCCCGCCCAAAAAGCCAAATTAGGCCCAGCAGATCTCCATCATATTTCAGAATAAAGCGGCCCCCTAACAATCTGAGCTCTTGGGATGGAGGGGGGGGGGGGGGGGGGGGGACCGGTGAGCCCTGGGATCTGTGTGATCCAGGGATAAACTCCTCGTGAAGAAGCTTAGACCTCTGGACTGACACACAGATGAAAGCCAACAACAGGTCACAGCGCCTCAGAGGGGTAATCACAAAAACAGAAAACTTTGATTGCTGTGTTGTCTCTCTCTTGCTGTCACCGGCAGCCACGGCACCGAGGCAGAAAGAACCTGTAGATTAATGACAATATAGAGACATCAAGACACCCCCCCCCCCCCCCCCTCTCTCTCCTGCTCTGCGGGGCTTATAAGAGGATGGCTTCTACAGAGCAGCGTATGAGTGACCTTAATCATCAGAGGGATATTTGGGTTTTATTCGTCCGCAGCCGCCATCATATGTGTTTGACTGGCAAGCGTAAAGAATTGTGGGGGGGGGGGGCAAGGTCGGTGTAATCCATATCATCCCGTTACAGAGGCTCTGCTGCCGTCGGCCCCCGGGGGCCAAACGCTTTTTACATTTTTTTTAGATGTTGAAAACGATGTCGGATTACTGCTGTCATCTGATGTAATTTCGGCCCGCATCAAATTAACAAAAGAGGGATCAACCATATAAAAAATATAAATTAAAAAGGGGATTTCTAGATGCAAACTTGATTTCATGAAAGTGTTTATTTATTTTTTAAATTTATTTTCAAAAGCCCAGACAGACTTCATATTTCTGGCTTGGCCTTTTCTTCCTTGGAAATCGAAGATTCACAGCATCCTGGTCTCTGCAGCAAGCCTCTCAGTGATTCACATCAACACAAAAACAATGTTGAAAATAGTGACCCTGCACTGTTTGCAGAGGAATTCAAAATCTACTTTATTCTGAGGAAAATCATTGAATTAAAATGTGGCCCCTCAGTGAGTGATGCAGCCTGAATTTATCGATCGTGAATCAATTAATCTATCAAGTAATAATAATAATAATAATAATAATACATCTCATTTGTATAGCAATTGAAAAGGTACTCGAAGGCACTTTACATGGTAAAAACAAACCATGTAGGCAGTAACAAAATAAACAAGGCAGAGAGATGATGTCATAAAAGTAAGAAACAAAGCAAAAACATGCATAACATCACAGGTTTACTGCACGTTTAAACAACGATGCATCGGTGCAGTTTCCTGGAGCGTCTCCAGGTCGTCCGTGCGTGCGATAACCTTTGCGAGGCAGTCGACTGCAGGTAATTATCACATCAGAGGAGGATAATGCTTCCTTGTCATTATCACTTACCTGCTATCGCGTAGATCTGTAATCTAGCTCCACTACGAGCCCTTTGTTGTGCCAACACGGAGCTCCCCGGTACCCGCGGCGGCTGCTATCAGCTCCAATAAAGGTCACAAGTGCCTAATTTCGTGCTTTGCATTAGCTGGCATTTATGGAGTGAAGAGAAACTGCACTTCTGAGAGAGACCGACTGTACGACAGATGATTCAAAGTGACAGCTTTGTCACGGGATTGTCTTTCTTCAGCGAAACACCGTACAGTCTGTGGGTGTTCGGGAAGTGGGATCTTCAGAATCAGGAATGAAATGGGCTCGAGGCGTTCAGGTGCGATGTTTCATTGTGTTGGTATTCTAGTTCACGATGATCTATAGAAAGTTGATACCTGCGAGAACAAATGTTCAAAGACAGAAAGATCCAATTCCGTGTCTTTGTTACAAAAGGTGTGTGTGTTTCTTTGTTTTGCTTTATCAAGTTATCAGCACGTAATGCAATGTAAAGTCATCTTTCTCCATCTGCCGCCTTCGACCTGCAATCATAAGATCCGGCGGGAGGAGGAGAGCTCTGCGCCCGTCGGCAGCATCATCTCCTCCTCCAATCAGGAGGCTAAGCTTCGCCGCTACGCCGCCAACACCGACACCCCGCTGCTGGAGACCCAGGTCACATGTGCGGGGCCCGCTTGGAGGGAAGAGAGGCACGAGAGAGCCAGAACAGGACTCTGCTGCTTGGAAACACCACCGCTTTCTCCCACAGGGACCGCCAACGTCAACGTTAAATGAAAGTTCCTCGCAGTAGCTTTAATGCTAATTAGAATTATTAACATTTTACTGTTTGATATGTTTTCTAAAGTACATTACATATGTGATCAAATCATTTCTTCTTAACTGTTTCTCAACGTCACTCTTACACCATAATTAGTAAAAAAAAAACACCTGGTGCTTTATGTCATTATTTTCTATCATTCCTAATTATTTTATCCAACCGTGCAATTATGGTAACCGTCTGCCTCTCAGTCCGCCATTAGTCAGTCTGAAGAGCCGCATGGCATTTATGGAGTATGTCCAGTTAGCTCACGTCTCACACTAAGAAACCTTTGCTATTGCGGTAAACGTTTCGCGTACACAGTGGAATGCACTACATACTCAATTTGACATCAGGCCGACTATGATTATATATTATATATAAATGTTATGTTAGCATGTGGTTTCAAACAGAGCCAATGCGTCAATCTGTCTCTGTGCCATGTCTGTACCCATGTAGACCCCCCCCCCCCCTTCCCCACACCTATAGCTCCAACACTCCACTTTACATTTTTTGGAACATTCGGTCTGGGAGGAGGCTGTACACAACCTTTTAGATATGGAAGAAAATCTCCATAAACGCTCCACAAGCTGTCTCTTCATTTGGAAAAGGTCTTTCATAGCATGTGCACATCAGTGCTACCTTTCGCACAGAAACTTCAAAACGCTGACTTTGGCTCCAAATGTAATGCGTTGCTCGAAAAGGATATTTTAACACGAGTGTGAATAAAATGATGTGCGTTTTATCCAACTCTCAGAAAAAAAGGATCATTTACACTCAAAGTCTACACACTGCTGCTGATTTTCTATACTCTTATCAATTATTTGCAAATGACTTGATTTTGCACACTTGTTCCAGCGTTGCCATTCTCTTACTGTAGACAAACAGTGTATGAATAATTAATGATGTTTGCTGCTCTGAGGAAAGCATCCCATATTTTTGCAGGCTTTCTAACCTGACATGATAAACAAACGGTGACATCTGGTTTGAACGCTTTGGTAGATTAACTTCCGTTTGTCCTTTTAAGGTAAGCGACGGCAACCTTTTAGTAACTTCCACTTTATTTTTTATTCTCTGATTCGAGCCGTTGCGCGGGACGTCACCGTCTCCGTCTCTGCAGGTCGAGGGCGGTCTAGCGGCGCCTCTCATTTTTAGGAATGTCTCCCCTGGATGTTTGTAGTTTCACAACACAGGAATGTCAGCGTGGTTTATGGTCCGAAGACGCTGGTCCACTCGTTTTTTTTCCCCTCATACGGGGAACACACAAGAAAACAGTTGAGATGTCTGCATTCTGAGCAGTGAACACAAACCCTCAGGAACTTATACACTGAATTCAAAGCCTTAGTTTGGGCTGGAGAAGATCAACCTATTGGGAGTTGTTGTTTGAACGCCTTGAACAAGTAGTTGTTGTTTGACTTGTCCGGGCTGTGCAGCTCCCTCCTCTCTTCCTTTTTTCATTCTCTGTGCATTTGGGTATAAGTTACGTACACAAGATACCTTTGTCTCTGACGAGGCCGGTCCAGGGATCAAAACTTAGTTTTTTATAATGTAATAAAAGAGCTGGACAAGAGTGGTGGTGGGGAAAAAAACAAAACACTCACTGGTGATTCATTTGTTACATAGAAGAAAATAATTCTCAATAATTCATATTTTGTTCTTATCTAATCACTGTGAGGTCAAATATATGTGCGCACCCTTAAAGGTGCTAAATTTGATATTCAGAGCATTAACATAGCAGCAAACAACTATTTGCTTTGTATATATATGGTGTAGTAATGTCAACCCGAGCAGAGAATGACGTCACTCTCCGTGTGTGTGTGTGTGTGTGTGTGTGTGTGTGTGTGTGTGTGTGTGTGTGTGTGTGTGTGTGTGTGTGTGTGTGTGTGTGTGTGTGTGTGTGTGTGTGTGTGTGTGCGTGTGCGTGTGTGCGCGTGTGCGTGTGTGCGCGCGCGCGCGTGTGTAGATGTTGTTCTCTAACTGATATCACTGAGCCAGTTTGCTTACTCAGTGACTGTTATTTACGAGATACTGCGCTGTGCTTACCGTTACACTACATTTTGGCACTTCCCATTATCCCAAAATTGTCCCTTATGGACGCATCAGCCACTGTTCTGCAGAAAGCTGCTCAGTTAAAGGCCAGCTTTACATCTCCAAATGGTTTCATACTACATAGCTCCATGAGCCAACCCTTGTAAAGTGTGCCTGTGCAGCAAATACTTCCTCTCGACAGAAAAATCAAACTTTTTGCATTCTAACAACTTAAGGGTGGGTTCGTTTAGTGGTTATGGTTCAGAAAAGTTTAGTGATCCAATTTTAGATTTGCTTCGTATTGTTACTGAAGCTACGCTGTCCTGTTGTCCACGTTTCTGGTCGATAACATCAACCCAACAGAGCGCTGAAATACTCTGTTGTTGCTGAGAAACAGAGGCTGCTGAATACATTTTCCTCAGAGGTAAGAAAGTTGATCATGTTCATTGAAAAAAATAAATGTATTCCATTCTAAAGGACACCCCCCCCCCAAAAAAAAAAAAACAGATTTCAGGACACAATGACAAAATCCTGCCGCTTTAAACGCTTCAAAGGTGCAACATGAAGTGCGGCTCATTCCTGCTGAAACCTTTGCTGCAGGCAGGGATTGTCTCTGTCTACCATTTTGATACATATTTACATGCTAAAACATAGGAATTAGAATTCATTAGTGTAATCTGAGGTCTAGATCTAGATCGGGAGTTGTTTGATTAGTAGCTTTGGGACATTGTTTTTGTACTGAGGCTGCTTCTCTCCTACTTTTGTCTCCCCTTATTTGGCATGACTCTCTGTAATATGGCTGTGCTTGAAGACTAATCTGTGCTATCTCAGCTCTAATTAACAGAGCATACATAGTTCCCACATTTGTTGTTTCTGGGGTTTTTTCCCCTGCAAAGATCTCTGTGTTGTTTTTGTACAAAGCACTTGGACTTGGCTGCAGTGGTTCCAGTGAGATGACATCACCTACAGATTCACCCTTCCATCCATCGTGGTGTCACATGCCATGTCAACGCTGTCCTCGTCCGCCATCCATTCCTGAAAACGAGGGCCTGTTCGAAACTGCGTTTGGGAGACAATCGTTTTCTCGTTCGGCGTGTAGGTGCAAAAAAAAAAACAACCACGCATGCTTGCACTCGCACGTGTATGAGGAAGGGCATATCGACTTGTGCAGCTGCTCCTGTGTAGTGTTTGAGGTTTACCTACTTCAGAGGAAGTGGCGTGGGGTAGAAGGCTGTGTTACAACCAGCAAATAAAACAGGATATCCGATGCTGGAACAATTGAAACACGAAAAACATGACAAACGAGGTTGTTTTCTCTTCCTTTCTGTGCCGTATCAACCGCCATAGTGATTAAAATGAGCAAAGTTAAACATGACAAGTTAGATCAAACATCCAAACATATCTCCAGCGTGAGCTATCTGTTGTGGTGGACCCTGTGAGCGTATTTCTATTTCATAAGTTTGGGCGCAGTGAGGATAGAATTGAGGCCCATCATATCAATGACATGCGTGGCTACGCTGCCTAACTGCCGAACATCAAAGGGCCCCTGATATCCTCTAACCGAGCATGTTAATTGGTGCTTGATTGATAACTTGAAGTTCACAGGCGACGGCATGTGTCGCCTAAACTGTTCCAGGGTGTCTTTTTGAAAATCAGTGGAAGAAGAATCACTGGCGGGCCCATTAAAAAATTGCCAGTGTGCACACTTGGAAATAAGCTGTCACACATTACAAATGAGATTACCTTTTTTTTTTTTTTTGCCCTGGAACTTGTAGATGCAGGGGATGCATGGAGTAAGACACTAAAATAGCACAGATCGTTGTTTTTTTAATTTTCTTTATCAGCGTGCTCGATCTGCAAGTGCTGTTTATGCTTTCCTCATGCACGGTGAAAAAAAAAACCCAAAATAGTATACTCACAGCTCGGAGCACAATGTAATCAGTTTGCAGTAAAGTCACAATTATCGGTTAAAAGATAGCGCTCCGAGTGAATTCTTCTTTCTTTTTTATTTTTTTTATTTGGCCTCTTCAAAAAAATTACAGAGATTTCATTTCTTGCAAATATTTTCATTAAACTACGTCATAGAAACTAATCAGTATTTTATCATTTGTCTCTGAAATAAAAGCAACAGTCTGGAAGTATTTGCATGTACAAAGGCATGACACACACACACACACACACACACACACACACACACACACACACACATTGTCAGTGCTATGAATGACAACACTGAGGCAATAAAACCATGAGCACAGAATCAGAGGTGAAAAAAAGCAGTCATCGTATATATTTGAATGCAATCACGAGCACGCATTCTAACTGTCTGGTTTGCATGGCTCATGACTGGCCAGCGAGAGCCCACATGAAGCAACAGCGCCGTTGGACAGCTGATAGTGGCTTGCATGTATCAAGCGTTTTGCAGCTTTGACAAAACGACAAGCGGCATAAGAACTCCAAGTGCAAGTGAGGCAAACAAGGTGTGAGCCCAGTAGCTCAGCCATTATGAGCTAGAAGGTGTTTAAATAAAAAGGTATCAGCAGAACGTATCACCGTAAATGTGACTTTCCCACTGCAGAAATCTTGACTTGCCAAAGCAAAGAGAGGCACAGGTGTAAGAACACTAACGTTCCGAGAATGAAGTGTGCTCACACTGCTAGTGTCAAACATAATGAAGTACGCAGACTACCAAATGATTTTAGTTTGCTGATGGTGTACACTATTGTTCCACAAGGCAATG
Organism: Pholis gunnellus; assembly: GCF_910591455.1. NCBI lineage: Eukaryota > Metazoa > Chordata > Actinopteri > Perciformes > Pholidae > Pholis > Pholis gunnellus. Next base: position 24,489,231 of record NC_136530.1, read on the forward strand.
CCAAAATAAATGGAGGATCTACTCACAACTGAAAAAAATATATCAAATTGAAATATCTAAAAAAAAAGCACTAAAGCTGCACAAATCACTGTTTATGTTAACAATGGATCAAATGACTCTTTGTAATATGAAAGGTGTTGCAGACCAGACTGCAAACTCCAAATAAATGCTAATGTTTGCTAGATGTGTAAACAGGCAGCTGTTAGCCAACAGGTTTGCCAAATCAACGGTATCATGACAACATATGTCAAAATTATTTTTTATTAATGTTGCTTTAAAATGTAAGTAAAATTTGCTTCTCTTTCACTAAGTTTAATTGCCTGTCATATTTGTTTATGTCATAGTTTGACGTGACATCTGGCGGTACAGACATTGAATCATTTCCTGTCTGTGAAAAATGATAAAGTTAATTTCCTGTGTACTATAACAACAGCTTCTATAATATAAACCCTTTTCACAGAGAACATTTTAACATGCCAGAGTGGGAAACACACTGGTGTAAATTATACATTGAATGAAGGCTGAATTCCATTTAGCTGTCATGGCTTACTGGGACATTTGAACAGAGCGGAGCCATTGTTAATGTTATCAGTAATGCCTGTGTTTTTCCGACTGTGATCAGTCAATATTGTCAATATTATACTGTATACAATTACCATGAATAAAGAGATGTATGACTTGGTGTTTCCACTGTAAAATGTATTTCAAGTGTTATTATCAGAATCAGAATCAGAACCGTTTATTGCCAAGGAAGTTTGCACCTACAAGGAATTTGTCATGGCGGGTGGTGCGTAACATTTAACAATAAACAATCAAATTAAACAATCAACACAGTGCAAGAAATAGAAACATATTAAAATTGACAAGAGAATATAAAACAATATAAAATTAAGTGCACAACAAATAGGTAATAACAGGTAACAGGACTGTAAACAAGTGAAATGTAAGTGAAATGTTAAAAGTGCCGAGTGTGTTTAAATAAAGAAACAGGGATGTGCAGGGGAGTGACCAGTAGGAAATTGTCCTGGGGATGACAGAGTCAGTGGGGGTCCCGGGCTCTGTTAATGAGCCAGACTGCGGATGGGAAGAAACTGTTTGTGTGGCATGAGGTCTTGGTCCTGATGGACCACAGCCTCCTGCCAGATGGAAGGGGCACAAACAGTTTGTGTCCAGGGTGAGAGGGGTCGGCTACAATCTTCCTTGCTCGCTTCAGGGTTCTTGAAGCGAATAAGTCCTGGAGGGACGGCAGATTGCAGCCAATCCCCCTCTGAGTAGAGCGAATGATGTGCTGCAGCCTGCCCTTGTCCTTGGCAGTGGTTGCAGCGTACCAGCCCGTGATGGAGGAGCAGAGGATGGACTCAATGATGGCTGTGTAGAAGTGCACCATCATTGACTTTGGCAGGTTGAATTTCTTCAGCTGCCTCAGGAAGTACATCCTCTGCTGAGCCTTCTTGGTGATGGAGCTGATGTTCAGCTCCCACTTGAGGTCCTGGATTATGGTGGAGCTCAGGAAGCGGAAGGACTCCACCATGTCGACGGGGGAGTCACACACAGTGATGGGGGCAGGTGGGGCTACGTTCTTCCTGAAATCCACAACCATCTCCACTGTCTTTAGAGCGTTGAGCACCAAGTTGTTCAGTCCACACCAGGTCACCAGATGGTCAGTCTCCCACCTGTAGGCGGACTCATCTCCACCAGAGATGAGTCCAATGAGGGTGGTGTCATCTGCAAACTTCAGGAGCTTGACGGACTGGTGACTGGAGGTGCAGCTGTTGGTGTACAGGGAGAAGAGCAGAGGGGAAAGAACGCAGCCTTGGGGGGAACCGGTGCTGATGATCCGGGAGGCTGAGACGTGCTTTCCCAGCTTCACATGCCCATTTATTTATGTACATGGGACAGTTCCACCAGAAATCTCTACGACCTGATATCTCCCAAATTAGGCAACCTGCACTAAAACAATCTAGATTGATAAATAGCACTACAGGTAGGAGCAATTGATTTTGGGGTGAACTTTCCCTTTAACATGCTGTTTCTGGGGTATGATGGCTGGTGTAACTATAATAAATAGTTCATAATAAAGAATAAACACTAGGTAGTCGATCTGTAGGTGACTACAATTTATTTAATACATTTGTTAAAACACTATTGATCCCCTAAAGCCAACCATCTGCTGTTCAACACCTAAATCTCCCTGAATCCAAATATAAGACAGAAAGTAAAAACACTGAAGTGTTACTGTCCAAACTGTCCTTTCAGCTCATACAGAATTCATAATACCTTGCACTTCCCTCAACATGTAACACAGAAACCATGAACTGTGACAACAACAGTACAGGCACTGAGGCATGTATGCAATGGAAGCTTTTAAACCATAAGTAGAGGGGAAACTAAATAACACTGAAACTAATGAAACAAACAAACAACCAGAGGAAAAAATGAACCACATTGGTGTCTTATTTGACTTTTAGTCCTGGTGCTATTTGATAGGTGTAGAAGCAGTGTCAGGAGCTGTTTTACAGAAGTGTACCGTTTGTTCTCAAATCCAATACTTGAACAAAACTACCCAGTATTGTCAGGTTTTAGTAATTGAAGTAGTCACATTGCCAAGTTGAAGTGGAGACGCTAACAAGCGCTCGCTTTCTCGTGGTTCCAGAAGACACACGGTGCACGGTAACGCTGCAGCATGCAACACGTTGTGTATGAATTTGAATCTGTTCAAATTGACTGCATGTGCCCATTCACACCTCAATGCTCCATTAACACTGAAACACTTGCTGAGCTGCTTCCTTTTCAGCCAGCACCTTGTAATTCCAAAGCCCTTTGTCCAATTATCAGGCCTCGGTTCAGCAGGATTTCTATAAAAAAAAAGAAGCCCTGCAATATCCATGTTCATAATTCAATCTAAATGTATAGCACACAACAAAAGTAATCTAAACTAATATAGAATTCTTGTTATGTTTCAGTTAGTCACAGGATGAGTTATCAACATGTGTCTTTTGGGGACAGAATCATGGGGTTTAGCTTAGGAAAAATAAAAAAGGGGAAACTGCAATCCACGAAACATTTCTCTATGCATTTTTTCCCTGTTCCATGTACATCCTTCTGTAAACAGACTCGGGCCCGCGGTCTTCTGGCTCGGTGACACCGCTGGCCTGCTGCCTTACATGGGCAAACCTCTCAACTCACTCAGACGGCTGGAATTTCAGAGCGTGACGTCACCGCCTACAACTCTCCCAGAATTTGGATCAAGAAGTTTCACTTTTTTTCTGGTGGGATTTGAACCTCTTGTTTTATTTCCTAGAAAGCGAGGTAAGCGAAACTACCGCGCGCTCTTGTCGCGCTTTAAACATATCTGCGACTGTCGGCTGTGTTTTAAACCGGTGTAGTTTAAGGTACGACTGGTTAACCCGGTGTTGGGAGTAGCTCCTCTTCGATTTGTTCGGCCTTGTTGTGCTATAATATGAATTGTACTGTAGCTCGGACTGAGTTCACAATGAGGGCGTGGACTCTTACGGTAGCCTCGGCCGGTGCTAATGTTACATGTGGGTACTAACGAAGCTAACTTGTCGGTAGCGAGTGCTGAGCCAGGCTCAGTCATGCGTTCAATATATACGACGCTGTGAGCCGTCAGGTTTTGCCAAAAGGGACTCTGGGCGTCTCTGGTGTGTCTGTTTTTAGCCAACTGCTCTGCTGCTGAGCAATGCGGAAGACAGCCGTGTCACCGGAGAAAACACGAGAGCCGCTCTCTGCTGTGAAATATGTCGCTAAACGTCACCTTAGCGGGCTCACGAGCCTCCTGTCCCGTTACAGTTAACAGCGCTAACTGGTAGCTAAAGTAACTGTTTCATAGCTTTTTGGCGTCGTCGTTAAAAAACAAAACAAAAAAGTTGTCCCCCGTTAACGTATGAACTGACTAGTTTACGTCGGCAAAAGGTTCGCTACGTTGTTTAACTAGTTTTGTCGGCGGTGTTTAACATAAAGTTGGAAAGAATTGTGTTCAGTAGTTCTGTGTTCTGTGGACTTCGTAAATGACAGTAACTTTGTTTCATTGTTGCGTCTCATGAAGGTGTGGACTAACTGTGCTGGCCTACAATGTAACGTTCATGTTACCTTTAACCCTGGTTTGGAGCGAGACTACCTTGATTTGTGACATAATAAATGTGCAAACTGGTCGGACCTGGCACCACCTGAAGTCTTAATGCACTTCAACGAGCCTGGGCAGACTTCATGCCAGGTGCTGTACCTTCACCACTTTCCCAACAAGATGTTAACTGAGTTCTGAATGAGGTCACTTTCCTCCTTGAGAAAAGTGAGATTAACCACTTTGAATAGGACGCTTTTGTGTCCAACCGTACTGTCCGCCCAGCTGATCACATCCTCGTTCAACTCTAGGTATGGAGGACAACTCCTACCTTGTTTATTGGCATCAAATGTTTCTCCATATGTCACATGTATTGTAAGGTTTTGTGTGGGTCTCGCTCAAGATTCCCTCTAAAGGATTCCATTTATCACAGTCTCACACACATGACTTGACTGAAATCCTCCTAAATGTGGCTTTAACCTTGTCGGTTGCCTTTTGTGAAAACAAATAAGAGTCCCTGTCCAGACTATAGATATTGTTCTGCCATAAAATGTCGCTAACGTGAAAAAGAAGTCTCACTTTCTTCTCCAAAAGGACTGAATTCAAACTTTGACTTAGATGTTTTAAATCAATAACACCAAGGTCCCCGGAGAGCGCTGTCATCAAACCGCATACATCGGTGTCGCTCTGACACATTTTTGACTCAGGCAACATTAAACGGAACTGTCTTTTAAAATCTCCGGTTTAAAAAAAGGACTCGTTTGACAGCGTTGATGATGTTAAAGTTAAAAGATGAGTGCCTCAGCCGTCTTTGAGCCCGGGCCCCCCTGGTAGGTTTAGTCAAGTTACTCTACTGTTTGTGTTATTTTAATGAGGGTGTCCTTTTTTCTTGCAAGGAACAGCAGCAGCAGACTCAAAGTGAACCGTTTTAGAGCCGAGCGTGATGTCAAGTCGTTGGGCTTTTTAGAAAGTGTCACACAGAAACTAGTGTACACCTCTCCATTATCTATAATAAGAGTGGGCTATTGCTTTTGTGTATCACTATTACATTTGATCTGCACATACGTGTCAATCTTTGCCACAGGGTCATTTAACAACACTCACTGACGTTATGGAGGTATCTCCAGAAATTGTCAAAGACTCTTCTAATCATCTTGAAGATAAAACATATTCCATCAACCTTGCACAAACTGGGGCTCGGTATCCCCAAAGCCTGATGTTGGGTTAGTGAGCAGCTACCTGTACAGCACCTGTGTTTCTCATACTGTTTCCTTAGTGCGACGGCCTTCAATGTGTTGGGGATCAAACTGTACGTTCCAATACCCATACTGCCATACTATTGAGTATGCCAGAAAATAATTTAGTCCCGGTACATAGCATTTAAAATGGAGTACGCCAGAAATACCAGGATGTTCTACTAAATCTGGTTGCATTTTGCAGTTTTCCGACCCACAATCCTTTGCGCGTCAGATATATGAGCAAGAGGGTCAAAGTTCAAGGTGCCATGTTATGAGGAAGAAGTATCTGTACTGCATGCAACAGGACTTATTGAATGGGCAGCTGCAGTATGTACTAAAAGCAGAAAAGCAACAGTATGCGGTTTGGAACGCAGCTCAAGGGTTAGTGACTGACCCAAGATTCTTGAATGAAATCTTGTTAATTTATAGTGTTATGGAGCACATCAAAAATATGCAGAGGCCACAGAGTAGGGCTACGTAACATTGTTAGAGGAAAACAAGTGTGTATTAAGATAACGAGACAACACGCAGGGCACAGCATGGACATGTCAGCGCCCGCTGTGCTGCCAGGTTAGGGTGTGACATGTGCTGGGCTGGTTTGCACAACAATACTGTTGCCTTGAATCCATGTGGATTACAAAAAAAAACGTTGCGCTGCAGGACAAATTACTGTCACAATTACTACATCTAAAACTAAAGACAGAGTCAAGTTGGACAGTTTCCCAGCAGCCTTCAAAGAATATACAGGAAGTCACAGAAACCGTTAATAGTTTCATCCTGTTGGATCCGATCTGTAGGCGGCCTGTAGTTTGCATTTGTTTGTAAATGTATATATGTGGAAATGTGCATATATGTCTGGCATCGTATTCTATCCTTTATTCTCCTTATGGTCTGCCTGATAAAACACTTGTTTTGATCGTGCTGTATAAATAACCCTTTTATTATTATCAACCACACCAGTTGTGTTTTCACACAGCTTGAGACTAATGTCCAACAATCTAGTGGTAAATATTTAAATTACACTGAAAATTAGGATTCTCTACAAAACGCGGTGTTTTGTTGTCGAGACTAAGAGCCAATCGGCTCTTTGGTCGGTGCGACAGCCTGGTGTTTCCCATCATGCCCTGGGTGTCGTAGTCGGTGGAGAGCAGCTTGCTTCGCCTCGATCTCGTGAGGTCATCGTTTGTCCACGCCAACCTTCAAATCCAATGTTATTTCAGTCTTAGTTCTCTTCGCTGAATAATTGTTCCACCGCAGTGAAACGTTTTCTGCAATGCAACTTGTCAGCTTTGTTTTCCCTGAACTGTGCCTCTGCTGTGAAGTATTGCTCCCAACAGGCCGTGACAGGTGCCTGGTGAGAAATGACGGGCTGAAATTTAAATGGGAAACCTACACTCGGGTCCATGCAGGATTTATAGGAGGCTGCCTATGGCTCATCTGTCCTCTGATGAACGGCACACTCATGCAAACACATTTCTGTGAAGTTGACAGGACCCACTTACTATGTTGCTGTGCTCCTGCATAGCTAAATTATAGTTACGTAATCCGTTTGAATGACAGAGTTTCTCAATCTCAACAGATTTCGACATACGGTGAAGGGCGTCGCTTCAACCGCCTTCCAGGAATCCCGTACATTCAGAGAGGAGACAAGGTAAGACTGCTTTTGCTGTAGTGTGCTTTTTTTTAAAAAATACACTAATATTTCAATCTGTATTTTTCCCCCTGCTTTTTATGTTTTGTGTTGGGTGGTAGCAGAACTTATGTTTGGAAGGTCGTGTGTTGCTGTTTAAGCGCAGAAAATATGGACATAAGTTCCCACGTGAGGGTCAAGTCGCTCTGTAAAGCTGTCACACATTTGCACATGATGGTTTGGAAATTTAAAGCAGCACAGTGTCGAACACAGAAAAGCTAAAACCTGCTTGGTTGATTCTCAGTGTGTTGCGCGGTGTATCTTTCAGTGAGGATCCATATCAACTTGTTTTTGCTGTTAATATCTCTGTAAGCTTTTGCACAGCGGACGTAATGTCGCCTTTGTTTTAGGCCAAACTGCAACCCTTAAAGGGGAAGAAGGGCAACTGCACGTGTGAACAAAGAGTGTACATCCTTTTTACAGCCGACGTCACCATTACGTCATGGTGTGGACGTGCTGGAGGCAAAGCGAAGGAAGGAGTGGAGGCATATAGGCATCAGCTCAGAGTCGTGGGGCTAAAGTTATGCATCGTAGAAGTCCTGCTGCTGTGTTGTTGGGTGTCAGATTTAATAATGCATACATTTCAGACGACAAACTGTGACTCTAGGCTCCAGCTGCTGCTGCTCCAATACATCCAAGAAAGCAGGAGAGAAAATCATGCTAATAGTTTAGCTTAGCCTTCTGCTAACCTCCTCAGCAGTCACGGCTTTATTGGGATACACACACACACACACACACACACACACACACACGTTTTGATTTAGCACACATACGATGAGGAAAATGGAGATAGTCACATAAAGTTTGTAAATTTCGACTCATTTTGCGGTTGCTAGATACCTTGCTAAATAAACTATGCTTTCACGCTACACTGGTCACAAAAGATGATGTCTCTGGTTTTGCCATTTTGCGATTTGTGCTTGATTTTGATACCTTTTTTATAAAAAAGAAATTAAAAAAATGTGAGTCCAACCATGTCGTCTGGAGTGCTGCGCTATTCGGTGGAGGACTACTTGAATGCTTACGGACTATTTTCTTTGTTAGATCATGTAACTCAACTGACTCGTAGCAAGGTTTGTTGCATGAACTATGGTTTGTCTCATTGTAAAAAGCACACGTTATGTAGCCACGGCTTTTATTCGTCTCTAGCTTCTTTTTAAGGCGTCTATGTCTGCATAGACATTTCAGCCACATTGTCATGTGACCCTGATTGCCCCCCCCCTCTTCTAATAAGTTTCAAAACATGCCATGATTGTGATTTTAGAGTTTGAATTTAAATACATTCCACAAATTGAAGCACCTCACTCTTCTCCCACGGCTCAGCAGCAACAACAGGCTTTTCTCATCTTTTGTCCGGTGCCAGATAAAGGCTCAGTTAGTGATTTAAAAGCTGCACCAAATCCTCATACGACTGTTCAGACTGATTTGGCATTGCTACAAATCAGATGTGCACCAGATTTAGGCCCAAAGGTATTTCAGAATATTGTCAGAAAACTGTTTTAAATGCAACTATTTTAACGAAAGAATATTTCAAAAGTAATTTATGATCATGTGAGAATTTCAGTCGTCTGAACGCAGCCCGTCCCGTTGGGATGTGGATGACGTAGGTTGGGCTGTAACGAGCTCTCTCCAGCCAGGTTGCTCTTCAACAGGGAGGGATGCGTAGTGTTCTCTCCCAGCAGCTGTTAATGTTACAGGGATCTCCGCTGACCCACAGGCACCGGTGGGGAGTAATCACACTTTAATTATACCTTCTTAATCACTGGAGCACAATCAGTGAGACACGACAGCTTCTCTCAGTAAATGGGCTATCTTTAACTTCTAATCTGGCCCGGTCGCCTGATTAACAAAAAGAAAAGAAGTAAATTGCGTCTGTTTCTCTGCATTTCTTTTTGCAAATTCATCGTGATGCACATCCACAGCTTTCTAAGCTAACTCCTCTTCTCTACATTTTGACTCCTCTTCCCTTTTTTTAAAAACTGGAGCTTGTAGGGCCGGCTCACAGTGTTACCCATCTTAGGTCAGACCGTATCCCAAAGAGATGGTGAAAAGGTCTCTGGTGTTATTCCCAGTGAAAGGTATGCACCACAGAACTGGCTCTGCTGAGGGACTCTGGCTCCGCAGCGTACGGCATTCCAAGTTAAAAAGCAAACCCAACTGATATTGCCCTCAATACTGTCTCCACACTTTCTCCATATTTGGAAATGTTTACCTCCTCACGCTGGTTGACAGAGGTTGGGAGAAGGGGATGTGAGTCATTTGGGCTGCACAAGGCTTTCTAGGGGTGAGAGCAGCCTTTCCAAGTGACTGCCGTTTAGTCCAGCTAGTTTCCTCTGCTTCAGCGATCGAAAGACAAACTGTGAGTATCGCTCTGTGCTTCATTGTTCTCTTGATGTTTTTATTTCCTGTATGTGTGCGCAGTGAGAATGCGACTACTTATTGTCAAAACAGTGCTATGATCTAATATCTTTTTACACAGTCCAAAGTCGTGTATGTATATAGGCTGCCTGTGCAGAAGAGTTTTGTCACTGCTTGATTGAAAGTTTGTGAGGCATTAAGGAGAGTCCATTGCTGTTTCCTTGCATCAGACACAACACCGACACACAATGCTCCCGCGCATCTCCTGCAGAGTGGAAAAGACAGGGACTCGATATCGACTGTTCACCAGCTCACCGGAGATTCTGTTGTTATTATTATTAGGGCCCGAGCCGCCGACAACGTCGGGCCGGCGAAGGCCCTATTGAAATTGTAGGGGTTCTTATTATTCCTATTCTGATTTTTATTTGTCGTCAATGAGCGCATATTTGGAGTATTGCCCATACCCAAAAACTCACCAAATTTTGCAGACTTGTCAGGTCTGGTGAAAATTTTCATATTATATAGGTTGCAAATATGCATTTAAAAAAATGGCTCTCTAGCGCCCCCTACAAGTCGCGCCGGCGACGCCCCTCGGCCAGTTTGTCCGATTGACTTGAAATTCAACACACATGTCCGAAACCACTAGATCTAAAAAAAAGCCTCTCAGACCCCGAAACTCCGCCTACTTAAATTTTCGGCCATCTTGAATTTAGTGTAAAACACATCTTTGCGAACGTCTCCTACACGCTGGCTCCTATTGCTACCAAAATTGCTGTGGATCATAAGTGGATGTAGATCACACAGATGTATCAAAAGATTTTTGATATCTCTTTGCGTTGAAAAGATATAGACCAATGAACTTCCTAGGGGCGTGGCTTAATATCAATACACATAACTTCTCAACCCAGTGTCGAAAATTCACGAAACTTTCAGCATATGTGCACATCGCATACCGTTACATACCCTGTGATTTGTGTTTCATTCAACCAATAGGGGGCGCTACAGTAAACCCGCAAAGTTGTGTTTTTTGGCACTTTTCGCATTTTGCAGCCTTCGTATTTTAACGAACTCCTCCTAGAGCATTTATGCGATCGACTTCATATTTGTTCAGGGTGCTCTTAAGACCTTTGTGATTAAAAATTATTAAAAGCTAGCGCTTTCGTCGAAGAACCTTGACGTGGCGTGGCGGCCATTTTGCATCATTTTTATGAAAAATCAAGTTGTTATAACTCTAAGGTACATTAACCAATCCACACAAAACTTCTTGTGCATGAAGCCTCTTCAAGCATGAACACACACAAATTAAAAAAATTTCAATAACTCATAGCGCCACCTACTGGCTGAAGGCAATGTTTTTTTTTTTACTTTCATTTATTCCTCCTAGCCACGTGACCCGATTAGTCTCAAATTGTGCTAGGATGGCCTTAAGACATTGATGAAGATTTGCCATAAGTATTGTGAGTTTTCGTTGAACGCTGTTGCCGTGGCGACGCATCGTTCGCCATGCAAAATTGAAGTTGTTATAACTCCAAGGTACATTATCCAATTTGCACAAAACTTCTTGTGCATGATGCCACTTGAAGCCTGAACATACCTGATTTGAAAAAATTCAAAAAACTTATAGCGCCACCTACTGGCTGAAGGAAATATGGTTCAGTAGGTTAGGATGCTCAGAAATTCATGGAACTTTGCACATGTGTCAAAGGCATCGGAAGAAGTATGTGGTATGAGTTTTGGCCTTGTCCGTTTTAAATTGCCTCTGTAGCGCCCCCTACAATATTTCAAAAGAGCAGCCCCGGCGCTACGTTTGAGCTACACGTACGAAACTCGGTAGGCGCGCGTATCCTGTGGAGACTTAAAAATAAGTCTCTTGGCACCATGCTCTAAAACCTACCAAAGTCGGCCATTTTGATTTTGGTGTCATTTTTCCATAGCATAGTAGGTTAGGATGCTCAAAAATTCATGGCACTTTGCACATGTGTCAAAGGCATCGGAAGAAATATGTGATATAATTTTTAGGCTTGTTCGTTTTAAATTGCCTCTGTAGCGCCCCCTACAATATTTCAAAAGAGCAGCCCCGGCGCTACGTTTGAGCTACACGTACGAAACTCGGTAGGCGCGCGTATCCTGCGGAGACTTAAAAATAAGTCTCTTGGCACCGTGCTCTAAAACCTACCAGAAGTCGGCCATTTTGATTTCGGTGTCATTTTTCCTCAGCATAGTACTATTTGCAAAGCATCGTTTCCGGCATCGGGCGGTCCCACGCGGGATCGACGACGTCTCGCTCGCGGACGCGCCGTCCCACGGTCGCGGACGTTCTCCGACGCGCAGGCCGGAGTCCGCCGCCGGCCCCGACGCGCAAGGGAGGCGAGGGCCCGTTCATCACTGCTCGCAGTTTTAATTATTATTGTTTTAAAAGTAAGGACAAACTCAGCACTGTGAGAACATGTGTGACCGGGACTCTGACCTTGCATGCAACCCGTCAGTAATACGAGGAGGTCGGAGATGAAGATGAATGATGTCTGGCCCAAACGGAAAAGATATTGTGGGAGAGAAATTATAAAATAGCCGTTTCTTTCTGCAGATGGCTTGCAGTTGAGTGTGTGTGTGTGTGTGTGTGTGTGTGTGTGTGTGTGTGTGTGTGTGTGTGTGTGTGTGTGTGTGTGTGTGTGTGTGTGTGTGTGTGTGTGTGTGTGTGTGTGTGTGTGTGTGTGTGTGTGTGAGAGAGAGTTGGGGCCAGCTCAAGTTGAGAATTCTGGTTTGTACAAACATCCGCTCTAACTGATATCTACACCTTAACAGGTCTGACCTTCCTCCTGGCTCTCACTCACACACTTCAAACACTCCGGTGTAGCCGGTGCCCGGCAGTAGTCGTGGAGGGAAGAGGGAAATGATTTTGACTCGGCTTTAAGGGCTAACCCGCTCACCTCAGTGATGGAGTGATTACCTCTCATTTTATCTTGAAATGATGCTGGGACTGTACCAGCCTCAGAGCTAGTGACCCCGTTTGCGTACAAAGTGTCAATTGTTATTTTTGTTCCATATTGTTTTATTGGAGGCTGAATTCTGTTTCGCTGACACATTCATTAATGAATATAATAATCTCTAAGCCATTTATCCCTTCATGAAATGTTACATGCAGCATGTTTTCGGCCATGCTTGTTCCTTTTTTTTCCTCCAAAGACTCAACCGGCACCCACCGCACGTCTTTAAATATATTTGTTTCCTCTGCAATGACTTCTAAACATGTTTTAAATTATAGATGGCCAAAACATTTTTGGATCATATAGGTCTGTAGCAGTGTCACTGTGAGCGCGATAGCATGCTGACTTTGTCTGACATGCCTCAGGCTTTCGCTGCTTTCTGGGTGAAATTTTGGTCTCCATTGGCCTTAAAGTAAAACTTTCTAACATTTGGAGATAGAAATGTGAAAGTTTTGACAGTTGAAGTTCAAACAAAAAGACTCCCGCACACTGTCCCCTTCACTTGCAGTCAGAGATATTCAACGTTTCGGTACACAAAATTCCATCAGGTTATTCCACCAGACAACAGAAGAGCAGATATTAAATCGATTGGTTGACCCGTGTGGAGAGTTGGATTATTAAAAAACTAAAAAAAAGTTAGTAAAAATTCCCAAACTATAAAATAAAAAAGTTGAGTACACTCGTATAAACCTGCACGAATAAGACAAAAATAAATGCATCCCTAACTGTTGCAAGCAAGCAAGCAGCGCCTCGCTGCTTCTGTGCTATTTCCACGTATTTAAATGAGGTCATATGCAGGCTTATTATTGGCTCCTTTCTATTCAAATGAGCCTCAGTGAACAATGAGTCCAGTTCACAAAGATCAGCAGCGATAGCCACACACAGGTAGAGTTAAATTATTAGTGTTGGTGGTAACATCATAATAATATTAACAATCAGGGCTGTCACACCCAGGCTGTTACTGAATCCTAAATACAGGTTTCTCTATAATTTGTCTCTTCCTCTCAACATTCCTACACACATAGATCAGTTCAGTTCTCTGAGCGACACTGAGTTTCAGCTTTTACCATTATCCCACAATGACTCTGTGGCAGACAGCTGTGCAGCAGGGGACGCAGCATTATGGACGCTTCATTGGGAAGAGATCTAGGAGAGGAAGTAAGGAGGAGTTTTGTCAGAATTGATTATCATAACAACATATGGGGAAACATGTAGAGTGCTTTGATGGCCTAATTACTTTTGAGTAGCCATCAAAGTTAATCAGGCTGGAGCTGTTTTTTTACACACCCTGTTTGAGACTTTGTGTATTTAAAGATCCGATTTATAATTATCCAACATAAACATTGAACTGTTACCACTGCACATTCATGACAATTGTTGTCATAGTTGGCCTTAGAAAAGGCCTTATTCTAACAACAATCTGAGACGCATTTGTTTTTCAGTAGGTTTTTGTCTTGGTCCGTCATTTTAACGTTGATGTGGCTGCCTGCTCGTGGCCATTAGAACTCCTCACCTCTGTTGAAGCCCTCCAGTTCCCTGTTAGCTCTGTCAGCACTGTTGTTTGCCCCGTTAGCGCTGTTAGCTGCAAGCCACCAGCTCAGCCTTCGCCCTGTTGAGAGCCCCTGAGAAGCAATAGAAATGCTGGCATAAATCTTGCATAAATACAGGAATAATAATTAATATCAATATAAAAGAAGCTAAATACCAGTTTTATTTATTAGCTCAGTATCAAGAATATTGGAGTGAGCAGCTTCTTGACAAATCCACTCTCAACAAGAGTGTTTTGAGACAGCTCATTGGCTCTGGCAGTTTAATAGTCTCTGCAGATCGTCGGTTACATTGGTCCCTGGCGACATCTCCAACGCTCTTCAAATCACTTAATCTGGTCTCACTCTACTTTGCGGCCCTTCATTTCCAGATTGTTGCCATCCCCAGATTGGGAGAGATTGTGATGTTTTCAAGACAAGTCTCCCAAATGAATCTCGTCAACAAATTACGGCGTGATTAACAAGAGCAATTACACGGAGAATCCGCCTGAGCTGAGGAGACAAGCTAAAGGGGGAGGAGATTATCTTTCTTATTAAGGAGAATCACTTTAAGGGTTTGATTACTTTCTGTTTTGGTAACTCTTGATTACTCTTTAACTAATGATGCCTTCAAAACAACTGTGAACCGGTGAGACTTTTGGAGCTCAGGTCGTACAGGGTTGTGAACATGTGCAGTGCGTCGTCTGTTTTCTGGCGGCACCGACACTGAAATGATGATCAGAGCTGTGGAATTATAGCTGGTCGATTGGAATTTCAAATGTATTGTAATGTATTATAATACTGTCAGGTAGCATATTTGGCAACAAATGACTAAATACTCTTTTTAGATGTCAGGATCTGCTTTTGGGATTTTCTCACGATCTAAGTTGGTGTTTTTCTTCTCTTTTTCCCAGTCGAGCTGGAAAGTCTGATCCATAAACAAAACTCTGAGACGCATTATCTTTTAATAGATTTCAGAGTTCTTTGGCTCGGCCCGTCATTTTAGCTTTGGTCTGTATAACTCATCGCCTCTGTTGAAGGTCTTCTGCACTTTGAAGGAGGTCCACCTCCCGTCTTTTTCTGCATTTATTATTGACTTTCCAAATACAACCGCTGCGTGATGTCATGACCATCCTTCATGTCAGCAGCCTCCTCCAGACACTCTGTGTCATGTCTGAAGAATTCAGTCTTTATTTCATAGGAATGAATATTCTCTTTTGCCCAGACCTGCCTCTGGAATGGCCAGTGAACTCTGTCTGTTCCTTAGTTCCCGTTAATCAATTTGAAAAGCCTATAAAACAAACGGGATAAACTTTGTTCAGCCGATCCCTACAAACAATCTGTCGGCCATGTTAAGCTTGTGTTCACGGCCTCATTGCTGGTGACTCATTAGGAAAAAACAAGTCATAAACCACAACTTCCGACATAAGTGATGCAGTCAGGAAGCTCCTAAACATAGAGACTCGGTCAGCTCATCAAGTTACATTTGTTTTCTTTCTTGCCTTTATCGCTTTGCCTCTCCCCCCCTCTCCCCCCCTCTCTCTTTTCTTTCTTAAATTCTCAAGGAAATTCACCATCTAATTGACACTTGTACTTAGTACATGAATATAAAGTAATGAAATGCTATATATACACAGTATATATTTATTTAACATACATTCTTTGTTCCATATGTTATGTCTGAAAAGACACTGATTCCGATCAGCAAATGATTTAAACAGCAGTTTTAGTAAGTAGAGTGATTGTGGGTATTGGGGACATCAGACGATAGCAGCTCAGGAGCAGAGAACTACAAGTAGAACCGTTCTGCTTTCTGTAGGAACAATGGTTCAATTCCAGACTGTTTCCAATCCCACCGGGCGTCGCTTCTTACATTCTTCTGGTCGTTGAACATTTCTCCCGACTGCTCATCAACACTTCCCAGTAAACAACTGTAATCTTTAACATTGTCATAATAGTGGAGTGATTGTGTGCTAAAAGTGACATCCCCTCTGTGCCCCTATCGTTTAGGATCAGATGCCACTAACTGATTAATCTCAGATTAGGCAGAAGCTGGAGGCTAATGGGACACTTCACACGACGCGACTGATACTCTCACTTGGCGTGCAGTGACAGATGCCGGCGTCTAAAGGCGGTCACATTACTGAAGCATGTTGTTGGAAAAACACAGAGCTATAACTGATGTGTCAAAACAAACCGACCACATGAAAAACACTCATAAAAGCCAGATTACAATGGCAAAAGGATGATGTCAGTGGACATGGTTAGCTTTGTTTTACTTTTAAATGTCAGCAGCAAGTAGTGAAACCAATCACTGAACGTGTATTCATCAGAAATGCACTGATTGCAATTTTCTTGGCAGATTACATTTATTCTTTTTAAAGTCTGACCTGCCGAATCCGGTTTTCATTAACTGGCAGCAAGGCTCTCGACTTTTTATCACCTGCGTCCTGAAGTCAGTGTAAAGCGTCAAATATTCTAAATGTTACACTTTATTTTAATCATTGTCGTCTATGGTGGTTATTTGCACTAAACACAAACTTTAAATTAGTAGGAAGTAATAGATGTTGATTGAACTGTTTGCTTTGACTAAAAGCCGTGTTGGCATTACTCGTTTTAAAGCTGTATTCTCAGCTGCTTAGAGCTCGTGTTAGGAAGTTAAACAGGGAATAAATCCCTCTGTAATATCTGTTTTATGTTGCTGTGGAAACGTCTCCTTCAAACAACTTTGTTTATTCGAGTTTCTCGCTAACATCTTCATTTTACAATATTACATTTGAACTTGTCATGATAGTTATAGTTTGCTTTCACGCAATACTCATATTTTCACTGAACAGAGCTTGAACGCATCGTAATAACCTCGGTTAGCGTTAGCTGTTAGCTCCTTTATCAGCAGTCGCTGTCTGGATGACTCTGAGCAGCATGATGGGAAAGAGTCACGATAAAAGCAGCGTCTGATCAGTTGTTTCAGTTGTTCTTGTTCTGGCTTATTGTGGAATTGCAGTTGTGACAAATAGCAACCTTCACTCACGCTAATGAACTTTTACACTGACAACTTATCGTCTTGTAATGTTAAAGTCTGTGCCGCTGTGCACGGCTGTAAAACTATCACACACGTGTGTAAACGTGTCCGTCAGAGGAAATATGAGGTTTGGATCGGCTGCAGAACAATCTGTGCATCTCTTATTTACGGAGTAAAGGTCAATACGTGTTTGTAAATGTGTGTCAATTACTGGAATTTCCAAGGAACCTCTTCCATTCAATTTAAACTAAATCCGCTAATATCTCTATTTCTTTTTTTTTTTTTTTTTTTTACTTAAAGAACTCTTAAATATAACCTTTAGTTTTTAAAAGTCTCCGGGATGCACATTCACAAAGCACTCTGGAGAGAACAGCGAGACTGTAAATGGAGCTGTAATGGAATGTCAGCCATTACCAGAGAAGTCAAATACAAGCTGCTGCTATTTGCCTTCCGGAGTCATTTGTCAGCTTGAAGTTAACTCTTAACCTGGCACCGCTTTCTCTTGATCTTGATCAATAAAAGAGAAGGGCTGCTCCTGGACGGATGGAAACCGTCAAAGCGTGCTGATAAAACCGTTTTGGAGAAGCTGGGGAACGTGGGGATTTTTCGAGCTTCGTGCAGGCGTTTTGAGATGTGAAGGAAGTGCTAAACGAAGTCGGAAGCGTTGTGATTTTGTGCTACGTCAGACACGACACCCTTTTAGTTCTGCCACCATCTTATTGCATCATCGTAGCTGTGAGTCGGCGGTGTGAGCAGCAGAGCTTTTACCCCATCCCTCTTTTGGAGGAGCCTGCATCCATCCGTCTACTGGCACACTGTATACATGTGCATATTTCACGTGGCTCATTGGCAGGATTAATTGCCAGCCAGTCCCTGTGGTCCAGGAATGCAATTACCTACTGACCCAAATCATCCTCTTGGCTGGAAGTCACTGTCTGTTCTGGCAGTGTTACACCTGGGACTTCACTTAACCTCACACTCACCCCTCCATGCGGTCCCTACATCGGGGCAGTGTTGATCTGTGTTCGTGTAGCATCCTCTTTTTAGGAATAGATGTAGATTTACTGTCAGTCTTTTGCTTTAATATTAACATTGAGAGAGATTCAAGATTGTGAGGTAGTAGAAAACAAGTAATGTGCTTCCACAAGTGAGCTGTGAACACATACAGGTAAGATGTTAGAACTGAACATCTTCGTCAATAGCGCTCCCCAACACTCTACTTTTGATCTTTGATCAGATTGGGGAAGACACGACGGGTGAACAGGGTAAACATTTTAACTCAAATATATATCGCCATGAAACTTCCCAAGTTGATAACTTAACATTCAGACAATCATTATTGTATCTCAAGTTTCTGAATCTGTATGTGTGAATATGTGACTGATGCATCGCCTCATTTGCATATGTTTCTAGGACAGAAATGTGAACGTATGTTAAAGCCAGGTTCAGTCTTCATCTGGTTGACCTGTTAGAGTCAAAGGTTTTCACTGAGAGCCTTTCCCTCTTTTTCTCACTATCTAAGTTTTGGGGAATAAAACATTGCATAGATCAGGCTGTGAGTGATATGTGAACCTCGGTAAAACCTCTCAGAATACAGATGTGAAGGAAACTGTAAGGTTTGGTTAATGTAAGAGCTCCTGCAGTGGAGATTTCTGACTCCGAGTCTGAGAAAAAATATGTTTCGAGAAAACTGCTTTTAATTAAGGATATGTTTTGTAAAAAGAAGAATGAATATGGTAAAAATGTCACTAACAGATATCACTGTGAAACTTTCCCAGATGATTACTTACAATAAAATCATTTATTTTTGTATTACAAGTTTTCTGAAAAGTTATGTTTAAATATATAAATGAGGTATTATTATATGTTAACTTTTTGGTGAACTTAGAAGAAATCCGACGCAAACAGACAAAGCAGTAAAATAAACCCCTGAATGTGTATGTCGGATGTTTTATTTCCACTAGTCTGAAAGAAGACGTGTCATGGAAGCAAAATAGCCCAAAATCTCTAAATTGACCAGTGCATGGAAGAAGATGTCTTTGCCTCGGGGCGTCGCGGTAATACAAGCAGTCAGATAAATCTGATTTTTATTTAGAACGTGCTTTCAACATCACATTCGGTCATACTGCAGCATCGCCATCGGACCACGAGGACACTCTGTCTTCATGGTCCGTGTCCTGAGGAGAACTAAAAGACAAAATACATTTGTACTCCGAACTTTAACTTTAGTACCTACTACCACACCATAATACCGTATGCCAAGCATTCAGCTTGTGGAAGTTTAAAAAAAGAAATGTTTTTTGTGACCCAGCAGCACGGTTGCTATCGCCCACCAATGGGTAGATATTAGAATTTATTGTGTATCGCGATTTAAAAAAAAACACTCGCAATAAGTTGATTGTGATGACTTTACATTTTCAGAATTATCAAGAAAATCCTCACGAGTGACTTGAAACAGCTTGCTTTGCTCTCATGAATGAGAAGTGAACAAATAGAAAGAAAAAACAGCCTCTCACAATGTTGCTATTGTTGTTAAAGTTTATACAGTCAGGGGTGGCTTATGATGTATGATTACCTTATTTAAAGATAAAATGATTCCAGTATGATTTGTTGCCATTTTACGAGTTAATGTTGTGAATAATCTCAGTAAAGGTTCATCTTGTCTTTGTTCGTATCGTCCCATGCCTGCTTACCAACCCTTTGACTAGTTTCAAAGTATTTTATTATTAGGTTCTATTTTTCTGTATTTTCTGCCAAAGAACAAACAGACAGCCGTTCCGTGTCTGCTGTTGCCCCTCTGCAGAAAAGAAGAACTACTTTCTAATTTTAAAAATGTAAATCTACTATTTTTAACTAGGGGGAAGGCGTTGGCGGACAAAGCTCCTCAGGCTGCTCAACTTACCAAGAGCTCAAGTTTTTGAGGTCAAAGTGAAGGCAGGCCTATGGGTTAACTTTAGCATGCCCTTGGCTAAAGACACCTCTCCCACCTGTTCGTCAAGCTTTTCCAGGTCTTCCATCTTTTAAAAGCTCCCTTTCTCAGCAGGCAAGGCACATATTTGTCAAGGGATTCACTCAAAGTCCTCAGGAGGTCTCGCTGCTGATCCGAAGAACTTCTTCAGATATCTGAACGACACAATAACAACATACTGTAATACGATGTGTACATAAAGTTCCTGGGTAGCCATCTTGTTCACAGTCTACACCATCTTAAAGGGATATTTCAGATTTTTTTATATACATAGTCAGTGTACTACGACAGTAGGTGTAGTTTGCAGAAACGGACGAGAGTTCCAGCGCTGGAGCAAAGCAATGTGTGACTTAAGGATTAGTTTGGTTCTACCAAAGTCACAATAGTTCCCCAACTCAGTTGTTTGACGGCAAGGTAACCTGCTGTAAGTGTTCTATAAATGTAGAATACACTTACACTAAATATCAAATATAAAATCTGTTGTGCTGCTGCCACGTCCACAGCCACACATTGCTTTGTTCCAGCGCTGGAACTCTCGTCCGTTTCTGCAAACTACACCTACTGTCGTAGTACACTGACTATGTATATAAAAAAATCTGAAATATCCCTTTAAGATGGTGTAGACTGTGAACAAGACGGCTAGTTCCGGCAAAAAAAGTTTCACCAAGTATGAAGTATGTCATTTGTAAAAATGAATCTTGAGGAAAGGAATCCGACCATGACACATTCATGTTCCTGTTGTTTGAATGTTACCGTTATAAGTAATATCAAATAATAATAATAATAATAATAATAATAAAAAAGATCTGCCGGGCCGAGCATGTTACCAGCTCCTGTGTGCCAGCGCGTGGTGGTGCACCTCTGAACTTCAGTAACTGTAGTTCACTGATAGATGCTCTGTTAACGTGTCTAGAGATTATTCTAAGAAGGCCAATTCCCCTTTAAGTGCTTTAGAAACACCAGGTCAGCAAAATCTACATTTCAGTCAATATTTTCCAGCCAAATAGAATTGTTGACAGGAAATTCAGCCTTCCTTTCTTTATAATGCAAGTCCTACTTCACTTGTTTCTTTCCAGGGCTTGTATGAAGACAATAAAGTAGTCCATGAATATGAGATCTGAGTTCACAGATGATTACAATCCCTCCTCTTACACCTACAGTCTATGAGTTACACTCGTTGTCTTTTTCATTCTTCACAGTTCATTTTGTTTGTTCGCACTCTGGCAATTTGGAGAAAGATATAGTTTATATTATAATATAGCATAAAGGCCTCCGTTTTGCACGCCGCCTGCGGAGGCTGACGCTACGGAAGCCGAACACGACCCCTCTGTGAGTCACAGATCAGAGGAGAGCGGTGACGGCTCGGCGCACACTCGCACCGAGCTGGAATGAAACAAAACTCCCAGGTCACGTTCCGGCGCTGCGTCTCAGAATCGAGACTTCCCACACCTCTACGTAGCCGCCGTGCACAGATTGTGTAGAAGGGGAGGATTCTAAAGTCATCGGCATTAGATATACATTTTGCATTTCTCACAACGTTCTAACGGTTTGTCGACGCAGAAGAATACATGGTGTGTACGGAGAACCGGAGGTGATGCTTGTTGTGGAAGAGCCACCGTGACGTGGATCTCTTCTCCTGCATTGTGTCGTCTGTGATGTTTAGTCAGTCGCTCATACTGATTGAACCTAAATTGGATTCCAAGCAGGATATGGACCCCAAACAAACAAAAGCAAAACACAGAGGCTTAACTAAATGGAAGCCATTTATATTTTGTTGGTCCCGTTAGAAGCACTAATGCAGTAAGATTTAGACTTTAAAGCACTGCTAATGCTGTTATAAGTGTATAGGAAGAGGTGGAGGGGTCCTCCACATACGGTCACTTTGTCACAGCATCAAGAGAAAAGCTCCTTTGTGTCTCCACATGTGCATTTACTTGCACTGTTCTCGTGTCACGTCAATACACATCGGAGGTTAAAGGTCACGGTCTAGGTCTGAGTGATTTGGCCCAGAATCTGCTTCATTAACGGATTATCCAATTGTACATGATGTAGCGTGCATTGTGGATCAAGCGCCCATAGTGCACCCACTCTCCGTGGAGGGCCGGCTTGTTGTTTGAGCTCCCTGCATGCTTTTGTTTGAGGTTGCACATGTGGGCTTTAAAGCTGAGGGGGACCTTACGTGTCAGGTTTGAGGTCACTTGTGTTAATATCAGACAGATCCAGTACATTAGATGCATTAATCTCTTAAATCCCTCCAACTTTCATTTGTTGCAGCATCAAATTAGGAAGAAAGATCCAAAGCAAAGCTCTAGATTTGTTTTTGCCACCTTTCAGGGATGGCGTGCGTTCTCCCCGAGCGCTGCTCCGTGCTGCAGTCTCATGATAAAAGCATGGAGAAGCCCCCGCATGTTGTTCTGCCACACGTAGCAACTTAGGAACTAGATCCCAATGAGGAGCAGTTACTGTACAGTTATGTTTCTATTAATGACATTATGAGACTTCAATTGAATACAAGTGAAATTCCAAGTTTTCACTAATGTCGTATCCTGAGATCATTTCAGTTAAATCACAAGTTAATCACAGAACACAAGTACAGTTACTTTGACTTCATGTTGTAAACAACGTTCTTGCCAGAAGAAATCCAAACACGCGCCTCCTGATGTGGGATTGCTCTGCGGTTTTATGAGACAGGTGAAGCTAACGATTCCATTCACATTCAATTGATAACATGTATACAGTGAGTACGAAGAGCAGGATCAAAGTCATCACAAATGATCTGTTACACTGAGAGGAAGAAAGGAGGGATTTTGGCCTAGAATATATATATTTGGCAGTTATCAAGCAATGACTGAACTATCAACACAAGGACACCGGATTACAAACTGGAAAATATGATGAATATTTCTTATATTTCACAGCATCTTTTAAAGTATATTCCTGTTTTCTTTGAATTGGTTGTGAGAGCTTGTCGTAGTAAATGCGTTCGGAGCATGGCGATCGTAAAGCTCACAACTTCTCCTCTTTGTGACACCGTCGTAGTAACCATTAACCGGGGATAATCTCTGCAGCCTGCAAGTGGAAGCCTCTGCAGATTCTAGTGGTTTTGACAGTCAATCACACATTGACTATGATTTTGGTGTTGAACCTAATAATGCATTAAAGTAACAGATCGACTGAGTGACGTCGCACCCTAAACGCCAAACTCTCATGGACTCGTCCGGCATAAGCCCCGAATGATCCCTGAAGCACTGCAGACATATAGGAAGCGTCTGTAAGAGAGCTCTCAAAGACCCTAGGACAGCCGCCGTGCCTCACACACTTATCAGAAATGAATGTCAAGGTCTAAGGGTCTGTGACGGCGGACTTTGGAACCGGGTCACAGAAGCAACTGACACACAGAAAAGAACGAACACGGGGGAAAATCTGCAGGTGACTCAAACCGGTGACACGGGAAAGGCCGGCGCCTTACAGCAGCAGCAACAGCTACACAGGACTGGGTTCAGGTGAAACTCAGTGGAGGCAACCTGTGGCCAGGTGAGGAATGACTCACTGAAGGGAAAGAATCCTAAAAACAAACACTGTCGGGCAGATAACATCCAGACTGTCTCTATATGCCTTTTTAATGCCATTTACAACGGATACATTTGCACAAGCAAGTGTTTTTAAAGGAAAGTAGTGCAAAGTGAAATACTTCAGAGCATTGTTAAAGAAAGATTATGATTTGTTAAGACAATTTTCTCAGTGTTTTTTGAGTTTATTTAAACTCCACATTTGCAGCAGGTTAATGCAACGACTCAGTGACGTCTATTATTAGTGCATTTAGAATTCTAGTGGAAATAACACGCAGTGATTATTCTGAAAATTCTTCATGAAGCTTTGTGTGTTTATTCACATCGCCAAAGAGGTTGTAATGAAGACTTCTAACTGTGGCTGTGAAAGTCACTCTGCTGCGTTGGGCCCGGGATCCGCTCCCCTCTAAGTGAGAGTGCTGCTTTTCCTGGTCCGGGTTGCAGGTCAGGTGTAAACCAGAGGAGCCGCTTGCTCTCTTCCCCCTCCCCCCCCGGGCAGATTCCTTTAAGCCCAGTGGAGCTGCACTCTACCTAGTTTAAAAAAAGGTAACGTGCACAGATTTAATGCTGCGCCCGCTGTGAAGAAGTGGTTATAAATACACTGTAAAGCCGAGGAGGTGTTTTTCAGGGATATGTATTTTTCATTGGTTTGGTGTCAACCTTCTCAGGCTGTACACATCGAGGCCCAATCAAGCTGTCCATTGTGGGAGCACTTAGAAAGCATGCGTCCACAGAGGAAGCGGGACCTGCTGCTCCTCGGCTTTGGCAGACTTGTGTGAGAATAATGTTTGGGTCAGCTCTGGTAAAAAAGAATATTCGTACATCATATAAAGCCTGTGAAAATAGTCGAGTGAAGCAGGAGGACCAGGATGAAGGTTAGAAGAAGAGGGAAGGCCTGTCCATCACAAGCTGATAAATGAAGAGCCCTTTCAGGGCCTAAATTGCGTTTCTTTGACAGATTGCGGGTCTTTAGAAATGTCTTAATGGTCTAATGTACTCGGATGATCACTTGTGTTTGATAGCAAATTGCTCCATCTGAATGTTTAATGGCTCTGATAATTTGAGTATTTAACTCATTGTGTGGCTGAAAGTAGCTTTACCTAAGTTATTGTAATGGTTTTGACATTGAGTGAAATTGGCTCATTTGATTTCACTGTTTAAAAAAAATGAATACAAAAAATACACCTGAGCACTGACAGTGAATGTTTCTAAATATACTATTTGATGTAATGTAAAAAATAAATGCCCTGTCGGCAGGAAATGCATGGTTGATGTGATGGACTTGTGTAAGGTCAGTTCTCAGGTCTCTAATGCTACAGGTGGCTTTGTTCAGATAAAATTCTAGCAACGAATGCTCGTCGTCGCCGGTTTAAGCCGTGTGTGTGTGTGTGTGTGTGTGTGTGTGTGTGTGTGTGTGTGTGTGTGTGTGTGTGTGTGTGTGTGTGTGTGTGTGTGTGTGTGTGTGTGTGTGTGTGTGTGTGTGTGTGTGTGTGTGTGTGTGCCCATGGAGACAGTGACCGTCTGATTGTCATAATCTGCACAAAAAAAACTGTAAATTTACAAAACACAGAGGCAACACACAAAGTGTTGGCTTCAATATGACTCTCATATTCCAGAGATATAACTTTCAATAGATAAATGTCCATAAATCTGCTTTGAAATAATAGAAAAAACGATGCTCCTCTTCACACCAGAGTAAGTCTGAGAATGGTCACGTGTCTCTGTTAGACTGCCTGGTATTTGTGTTCACGAGACAAAAATATGTGACGGTCAAATAGCCTCAAGCGGTTGAATTAAAAGGTATAAAGTAAATTCTATTGTACGCTCTATTTATTTGGTAAGTTCAATAGCCATCATCTCAGCACCAGCTGCAGTAACGAGGCCAAGCGGCTGTAGTGTGACGGCTCCATGTTCGGTGCAGCACTGGGTGTCATATTTACTGGGATTAACACGAGCCTTGTATTTACTTTAGTATCTACTGTAGATTTATGTAAAAACATGTACATTTTGATGTTGGCTATGAGAGTGAAAAATGTTTTTTGCTGCAGGGCCGGATTTCTGCACAGCTGCTATTACCGCTGCCTTAGAGGCGCCATGCAAGTACCGGCATTATCAACGATTACAAAATAAATAAATTCTGCTCTTAACTCATTGGATTGGCTGAACACAAACCCATGAGCCCCTTTGACCTGTGTTTCCCACCAGTTCTCCTAGATGTTGTAGCGCAGAATGTGCTGGAGCCCTTTTGTTTGTGTGTTTGTGTGTTTGGGTCTGTAGCGCAGAGACTGTAAGTCTAAGATAAATCAAACATGGTGGAGATGTTTCACGTCCCCCTCTTCTCAGGGGCGGGGAAAAAAATTCAAGTGATCGGTCAGATATTGGTGCTACTGTATATCAAGATGTTCTTTCTGGTTTGATGAGTGATTTTCGCTCCCATTTCGTAGCTGTAGAGGTAGTTGCTGGTTCTGATACATGGATTTCTATGATGATGCATGTTTGGCGGTTCACCTGGCTGTGAAAAGGCTGTTTGCATTAGGAAGAATCAGTGAGTGTGTGGAACTGCATTTACAAGGCATACATGCTTAAGAAGTTGCTGAAAAAATAATAATGGTGCTCACTAAATCTACCCTGGGTGACAATTGAGGCATAGATTAAATATTAGCAGCACGATTCTGTACCCTTGGTAGAAAAGAATGGGTAATCCCCACTGAAAGCGATTTTGATGTCAACTATGCTTCATTTTATTGAATGTATCTATCCGCTCTGTGAGACGGCGTTTTTATTTTGAACACATCAAGGTTATTTTATTCGTGTTTACTTAGTCAAGCGTAATCTGCATAGACGGCTATTTAAATCCAGGCGGTAGCCTCCTGGTCTGAAAGGGGAACCCACTAGTGGCTTAAACCTGCATTCTCTCTACTGACCATCAGGGGGCGACTCCTCTGGTTGTATAGAAGTCTATGAGAAAAGGACTCAACTTCTCTCTTGATTTATTACCTCAGTAAACATTGTAAACATGAGTTTATGGTCTCAATCTAGTTTCAAGTCTTCTTTAATACAGCATGATGTTCATTTAGTAAATGATGGTCCATTTAGAGTCAAACAGACCATAAAGCGGAGTGTGTTTTAGGGCGGGGCTACCTTGTGATTGACAGGTCGCTGCCCCGGCGTTGTCGGGCCTTGGAGTAGTCCTTCTTTTTGTCTTACAACTTTAAATCTTTCACAGTGTGTTTTCACTTCATGAAAGTAGACATTCTGGTCGCCTAAAAATGTCCTAATGAACGTTCAGTTATACTTAGCTCCACCCACTCCAACCAAGATGGCCACGGCCAAAAACCAAGATGGCCACGGCCAAAACGCTAAACTCAAGGCTTCAAAACGGCAGTCCAAAAACCAATCGTTGACTACGTCCACTTATTTCTTATGCGTCTCTTTTTAGCCGTATCTACATTGATTGATCAAAGCTCCCGGTCTGTCAGCGAGCTTGTCTGTATCACTACAGGCAGATTCCCCTCACTCGCTAACTAATAATTAATCCATAATTAATCCACGCCTTGCTCCCAGTGGTGATTCCCAATGACGACTGTTGACCGGGAGCTCTGTGAAGTGTTCCTCACATTGGGCCTGACCCAGGTGTGCCCGAATGATGGATCCCACTCTATCATAAACTGCAGGCGTGTGGCAGAGTGTTTATTATCAGCACTGGTTACGCCCCCTAAACACTGTATACAGGCAGCCGCTGTAATAAATACTCTGGCACAGGCCCAAGAATGGGAGAGATGCCACCAACAAAAAAAGTGGTGAAATTGAAGCGCTGTTAAATAAACCTAAAGTTCAACATGTGATTTTAGTGTCAGTAGTGGCGTAACAGGTAAATCAAAGAGCAGTGTGTCAGTAATTCAGGAGCTGAACGAGGCTTCAGTGGTCTGGTAGTTCAGCCCACAAATGTAATAATCCACTCATAAAAATGAATCCAATTAAACATATTTGAATCTCAGTTGATTATATGATAGTCATGCGTTGTTTGTGTTCCTCAAATTGTGTTGGACAAACTCTTGGTGGCTGTGAAAACGAGATGTTTTCTCCCGGTCTATCTTGAAGACGTTGGAGAATCCCAGAAATCAACGGGGACAAACAAAATGAGAACAAATCCTGGATGCAAACAAAAATCAGAGGACATTCATTCTTATCTGGCTTCTTGCCCTGAAAAGCCATATTTGTTTTCTAATGTCACTTTTCTGTGCTTCATTAACAACAAATGAAATTCCATTACCTTCTGTATTGGGGCAGAAGTCTAATGACTGATATCCCAACACGTCAGCAGATAAAACCCGAGTTATTAGGGCTAGATATCACTGAGGAAAATATGTTCTTGTTGAATTTTTAACATATTTTATTTTCTCTTTATTGTTGATTAATCCATTTATTTAGTTTTTCATTTAACCGACTAATCGTTTGAAAATTGAAAATTGAGAAAAACTGCTAAATCCTCACGTTGTAGAAGCCGGAACAGAAAGGTTTGGTTAACAGATTATCACAATGATTTCAGATTAATGTTCTAACAGTTATCGGCTGATTGTTTACGCTGTTGCTCAAATAGTCCTAGAAAATGTTTGCACTTTATCTGGTCATTTTTAGGTTTTGATTAAATATGAACTTAAAAACACAGTAATAAAAAGCAGGATTCTCTTTCTGTGGTAAAAAAAGTAAAACAGGAGGTAACCACATTAATATTGATTCAGTAATTGAGACTGCATAAAAAAAGATGAGGAAAAAAGAATCGGCGTGTCAGACCGCATGAAAGGACACCAGAATAGAGTCTCAACATCAACATCATCTCTGGAGGAACGTGTCCTCAGCTCCCCGGCTGCTGGTTACCGTTTCCTCCTCGCCCCGGCTATCTCGCTGAGCTCCTTTTTATAACATGCCGCCTCTGAAAAGTGTAGGGGAGCATATGCTAGAACAAGGAACGCCACTTCAAGCACTAGTCGTTCCTTAACATTAGCGCGGCGTAAAGGAAGTGAAGTTGAGAAAAGACTTTAGTTGTCAGCTGCATGTTCTCAAAACATTGGATTATACTTGCCAAAAAAAAACAAAGTGTGAAGGAGGCACGGATAACAATCCCAAACTGGCGCCCACCAGTAATTACGATGTGGGTACAAAGAGATTTTTGCCATTCTAAAGGGAGAAGGGGAGTGTAGGTGTATTAATTCCTATTCCTTCCTGCTTCCTCGACTTGGAAGTTCAGATTTAGAAAAATAGACCCACCCCACCCCACCCCACCCCACCCCCCCCCTCCCTCAAAAGAAAAGACAAAACAAGAACTGTCACATTGACTGACGCCAGTCGCATGTAGCATCTGTGTTCCCACCACTGCTCCCCATAGTATATGCCACACTGTGGCAATGTGGGGAACCTGACAATGTCAATTTATCAGAACAAACGAATTCCTCAGCAAGAGGAGTACACATCTTCAGGGCCCTGGAGACATGAATCATTCCACCCCCACCCTTACCTGTATCTAAACCGAATGTAGGACATTCACAACACCAGAAATAGAAATTTCACTCACAATTATCATTTTTGAATGTATCCCCTGCAGTCAAAAGTTGGGGTTTCACTTTGGGAGTTAGAGCTGCACTTTTTAACGCCAACTTTGTTAAAGTAAACAATTCCATGAAAGGCGGCGCGGCGAACGGCGGCTGCAGCCGGAGATCGGACCGTTTGGATGAATCGATCCGTTCGGCCTCGAGTGATGTTCTCATATCACGTTTCTGCTGCTTTGCTGTATAATTATGTTGTGTCTCTTTTCAGGTGTCTGATCCTGTAGTCCCCGCCATCGCTTAGTGTGACAATTTGGGTAAGTACTCGACCTAATTTCTCCCCTCCTACAGTACGATACTGTATATAAACACGTCTGCTGCTGCCTCTTTCTTTCCCCCTGTAGACAATATTAATGTATATTTTGCTTTATAAAAGAGCTGCTGTGAGAGTTTTTGGGCCATCTCACATCCACATCTCCCAGAACTATTGAACTATTAGTAAACTAGTAATCACAAAGCATTGTCTTTTCACCATTCCACCTCGCCTACACTGTTCTCTAAATCTCTTGAGAAACTAAATGATAACAAAACAAAATACCACAGATATTGTTTTCAATATTGCAGTGATATGTGTTAATATTCATTTATTTTCTGTGTTGCTGTGACTCAGTTGTTTGTGTATTAGCTAAACACCGTAGTATGGGTCGTTAATGTCAGTGGTGGCCATAAAAAACATTATGTTGGAGTGCCGTGCAGACGTTCATTTTGACCCAGAGTTTATTTTCCCACATCGTCAAAAGCTGCTGAATGGAAACTATTGTTCTGACTCAAAGGTCCTTTGGTAAAAGCCCTTTTATCTGGGCTTCTAATATTGACAAAGTGTCGTTAAATTCAATCATATTGATGCATTGAACTGGAAATGAGCCATGAATTTAATATGCACACATACTCTCTGGTTCTGCACAATATACAGTTGTGTGTATCTGATTATGACATAATCAGATACACACATTAATTAAATACAAACCCCTCTTCATTGAATCATCGCCAAAAAGAAATTTGTATTTTCCTTCTTAATTTATATATTTATATTATTTGTACTCTACAATGTCAATTTAGTCATTTTGTAAATTGAATCAAATAGAACGTCCAGTTCGCTCTTTAGCAGACAGACACAAGCCAGGTTTCTGCAGCTCCGTGGAAGAGTTCCCACAGTCTCCAGCATAGGAGTGGATTTATGATTTAGTCTCACAGCACCACTTTAAGACTAAATAGGCGCGTGGTACATTTTCAGGCCCCCTATTGTGATTTTGAGGGGAAAGTCGAAAATACAGGTCATGTGACTCGTTTTTGGTCCACGCAATCTTAATCATGCGTTCACAGTAAAAGGAACAGCTGTAGAACATTTGGGGACATTTACTGATCTTCACGCACTCAGGAATAATGATTTGAGCTCAAAAACGTGAAAAACCCAGAGAAGCATAAATATTCCCTGATTTCCAAAATTAAGCTTTTAAATAACAAAATACCGGGCAACTTTTATTGTGAAGAATTTATAGGCCGTGTGGACACACATAAGAGGACACAGCTGAGTTTTACATCCGATCACTTC
This sequence comes from Pholis gunnellus, assembly GCF_910591455.1. Lineage (NCBI taxonomy): Eukaryota > Metazoa > Chordata > Actinopteri > Perciformes > Pholidae > Pholis > Pholis gunnellus. The sequence goes on from NC_136530.1 coordinate 24,519,822, forward strand.
CTGTTTAGGTGGCATGTCCTGACATTGGCAACTAAAAAAAATGGGAGACACCCCCCCTCAAATTTGTAAGTTCTAAAATATAAAGAAAGACTATCAAAATATATGTATGTGTTTATAATGAACTCATGCTTGGAGAGCTTATTGCTGCATATTAAGTATGCATTTGGTGCATTAGTTAAGCCCGCAGCGATTCTTTTGTCTTTTTCTCCTGATTAGCTGACTCTTTGTTGCCATTATTTCTGATAAGCTGCTGAGAACTCCCTTAACTGCCGGATCAAAATTGTGTTTGTATGTCGTGATAACACTAATGGTCCTTGTTATAATTGATTTAGAATACGAGTCATGCGTGTGTGTGTTTTAAATTCTAATGAAGTGTAGACTTGATTATTGTTTTCTCGTCCTGACATTTAAATGTACGCCTTTCGATTAACTCCGATCAGTCGTGTGTCTGCATTCTCTCTTTGAAGTTGCTTCACTTGCATTAAACATAGAAGAAGATTTAACATACAGCGCATACAGCATATTGCACAAACTGTACAGGCAGACGTGCAAATCTGCGAGCTCTGAGCTCTTTGTGTTTAGCAAAGCGTGCACAGTGGTTGAATACCAAAATCTGATATCTTTTTGAAAAACAGATGGCAAAGTGCTCATATGGGAACCTGAGCTCTTCTTCACTGAATATGAAAATGTTGAACAGGTGGTCCAAGAAGCTTCCTTCCCCGCTACAGCTTTCATTAGCACACTTTTGTTCTTCGAGTAATAATAAGCTCACTTGTGCCCTGAGATATAGGGCAGACAAAAGAGCCGGCAAAGAAGTGGCCTTGATAAGTATTATTAGACACAAGCTTCTCCGCCAACACCACCGAAGAAACCATAACATCTTTTAGGAACTGATTGGTTTCCAACATGATGTGTTTATTAAAGCATGGGTTCATTTTGTGATTGTGCTCCAGGTATGTGAGACTACATGGCGACAGGTGACATCACCCTCATCCTTTCATCGGCAACCAATCAGAGTAATGTCTGTACTTTGTCAGTTGAACGCCGTGGTAACGCCCTTAGTTTTGCGGGCTGCCATTTTAAAAAAAATCTGAGTCGAGTGAGTAAAAAGAATTGCGGTGGCCGTGTTCATTAGCTAGATAGCGGTCGGGTACTGACTCACCGCTAATGCTAGTCAATTGTAAGCAATCTGAATCTGTCAGTTATGCCTTCAAGCACATAACAATGTTTGAATCAAATGAATCAGACTCTGCAGCATCCGGAGCAGCTGAGCAGCAGGTTGCCCTGTCAGAAACTATAACGTTAGCTATAGCATAATGTTAGCTCAACAGCTAAAGTGTAGACTGAGAACAGTTAACAGGATTAATGTAGATGGTATCTGATACTTATATAAAGATAGTGGAGTAATGTGACCTGAGCGAGAATGAAGCTGCTAGCTGGTGGCGGCTGCTTTGCGACGGCGTCGTTGTGGAAGCGCATCACACACCCTCCGGTTTCCCCCTCAGATACACACTGTTAGCTCTGTCAGAGCCGTTGCCTTTGTTTGCACTGTTGACGCTGTTAGCGCCGTTAGCTCCTAGCCACCGACTCAGCCGTCGCCACGTTGAGAGCTGTGTGGAGGCAGTAGATGTGCTCTGAATCCTGCATTGAAAACCTTTAATACATGTCTTTTTTTAATGTAATCATTGGGACAATAGAAAGCACATTTTGAGTATCGCAGTAGTGTAGCTATTAAATGGGAACTGCAGTGAATCAATGTGGTTTTCTAGCTGTAGCTGATTGTTGAAGTTGTTTTAGTCGACCTTCAGGTAAAAAACTGAATGGATGTACTTTCTCAATCACTGATTTAATCTTTTTTTTAATATATTTTGTATAATTAAGAATTCAATTCATTTAATTTCTTTTATCAATTTCATTTTCACCTCAACCTTTCTGAAAATTAAATTATTATCATCAACAACAAAAATGACACAGAGTTCTGGACATTTTAGAGGTTGTTGAAAGAGATTTGTATAAGAGTGTTAAAGTTAAGAGGAACTGTTTATTCAGTGAGGTTCAAACATTCCATCATGTATTCATTCTTTGAATAACTCCAGAACCCTTAAGAGACTTTTGAGCAGAGAGAAATCAGTTCCTGAAAACGATTTCTCACCAACCTTACACACCACAGCTTTGTGCATATGTTCATACAATAACTCATACAGTACAGTCCTCTGATTTATGAGCAGAATGCACAAACGCGGTGTGTTACCGTACAGCAATGGCGCTGTGAATCAAACACATTTTAAGGTCAAACAGAAGAGAACACAGAAGTTTGGTTTTCCTCCGTCGACATCACAGTAGAACAGAAGTGGCCTGATGAGGGGAAAACCTCACATGCTTGGGCCACAGCGATGGTATAAACTCAACTTGCCAAGGATGGTTCTCGGTTTCTCACACTGTTTGTTTGGATTCCTGGCTCACAGTTTGTCTGTTTGGGCCAGATTCTTGAAGCACACATCAAATCGACGCATGACTGGCTGCCAGCTGAATTTCAAGAACAGTTTAGCTTCACTGTCGAATTTAAAATACTTAACTCTTTGTTGTGCTCCACTGGAGCTGGAGCCAAAAGGCTTTCCTTGACTCATTTCGCAATATAAGGGCTTCATGTAAGTGAACAAATCCTTCAGCTGGACTGTTAGGGAAATTCAATCATGGCCTCTTTTTTTTTAAGAAAATGTTGTCTTCTCTCTCATTCAATAGCTATGCAATACCAGCATACTATATGTAAGGTATTCATGATTCATAGTGTACCTCACATTTTCTTCAGAGCTTTTCCAACCTGATAATCTCAACAACATGTTGGTGTTAAAACAGCTTTCAGGACTGAAAGAAAAACATCCACGTAGATTCCTCTCCAAAGCTGTTTGGTTTTTGCTTACATTGCAAAATGCCATCTGAAATGTTGTTTTGCTCATATAAAGAAGAAGAAAAAAATCATAAATATATTTATGATAGGTAATCCTAAACGTTAAGAGCGTCTTGTTGAGTGTCTCTCAGTTTCATATGAAAATGTACAGATGATGCGTCACAACTTTCTTTTCTGACCGTCCACCAACTTTACCCTTTTGTTGTTCCACCAGCCCTGCTCTGTGGCTTTCAAAGTTCTAAACATTTACCCACGTGATGTATCGTGGAAAGACGCAGTGTAGGACAATGTGACGGCACGCCACCAATGAATAATGCACCATGTGAATATGATCTCATTTTTGAAAACAATATGTGTCTGAAGAATACATCCAGGATGTCGAACTGATTCAGCATCGAGAACAGGTTAGCTAGATGAAGACAGAAGCTCAAGCTACAGGATCACAGTGTAAACGTGAAGCACCACATCATGTGGGGATCGGGACAGAAGATACTGAACATAAGGAACAACTGTAACAAACATTAAAAAACAAAAGCAGCCTGTGTATACGTTCAGCATGCCTTTAGACGAGCTAACGCTAGTGAATGATTTGCTAACCTGCTGTGGTAATGTTGGTTCCACAGGTTTTTACGTGGAGACAGCAGATGCTACGCTATTATTTGCTAGTCTTGGTTCGAGAAAAGGACTTAGCAAAAAGTCAATTTAAAAAAAGCTCAAGGTGTGAATCAGTTTCAGATACAATCTCTCTCTACATACATTGGAGACATTGTCCTAACAGTTTGAAATATCAATATGAGACATATCTGAGGTTCGTCATTCCTTATCAGATTCAGTATTTACACGGCTGACAGCTGTAATGATTCGAGCTTCTTATGAACATAACTTAAAGACGTGTGGCCTGATTGGGACGGTCCAGAATGAATGATATACAAAATAATGATGCCAGCGGATCAGAAGAGTTTTGCATTCATAAGCACCGCATAACAAAGACCCAGGATGGCTGTGTTGTGGCATCTTTTATCATGGGATTGCGCAACTCATTAACATCATCACATTTGGCTGATAGTGCAGTCATGCCACAGGGTCTGTCTTTTTTTTTTCTTTTTTCTTCATTTCTTTATTCTTCCTTTCTCCCCCCCACAAAAAAGAAGCAAGCATTCAGTATTAAAAACACTCCCCCACTCTCCTTGGAGGACTGAAATTTGGCTGTTAAAATTTCATCTTTTATTGTTCATAGGAAAGAGTCGTTGGCACGTTTTATCGTTGTTGTTTTGCTTAAGCAACTCTTACAATTTCACAATAAAACACTTCCACACTATTGGTTCATTAGAAGCGTATTCCAGTAGAATTACACCCATACATTTAGATTTGATTACTGCAAAAATAATTACTCTATAAAGACTTTGAACAGCACTTAGAGGTTAGGAATAAATTCAACACAAAGTATAGTGAATAGTTAAATAAATAGATAAACGACACAAAAATCACAGTGATTAAAAAAAAAAAAAGACATTCTTGTTGTTTCTGGTCCAAATATCCTCACCATGTCCTCAGTTGTCCTAAAATCCCGGTCAGCAACATTCTCCTCCGTTATGGCGGCACGTTCTCACCCTCTCAAAGGACTCCTGTAAACAAACACCAACATATGTTCACCACAACATCTCTCAATACTCAATTCTGTTTGGAGCTTGCATCATTTTTTTGGAAAAGACTTTGGGTGTCGTATTTCTGTAATAAGAACCTAATGTGGAGAATTTCTGAGCTTTTTTTTTTTTTTTTTTTTTAATGAATTCTTTACCTGATATGAACTCCTAACGTGTCAGAAAAAGATTTCACATGATCGTTGCGCAGTCTTAGTTTGCATTGCTCCGTTTTCTTTCACATTGAAGTAAATCATCAGGTGAACTTCATGTCTGGCGCAGAGACACTATAACTAGAGTATTTAGAATGCCAACACTGTGAGCCTGAATCTGTTCCACTGAATCAATGCTGCTCTGTCGCCTGAGCTCTAACAATTGCAATGTAAAAATAATGGTGTATTGAACCGGCGTACGGTGGAGCAATTGTTGCCTTTTGTTCGCAGCTCGGCAGATATGTTTGAATGGTGGCTATCGGGCCGCGTGTTTACACACTGAGGACGAAGGAGTATTCTCCAGCAATTACTGCAGCTCTTCCATGAGAAAGCGCAGCGCGGGATGATGCTCAGCTGAGCTGCCCGCGATCACTTTCTGCAAGGAAAGTGAGGAGCCGAAAACAAGTAAATAAGACGCGCTTAAGACGGGAAGATTAAGTCGACCCCAGAGTGATTAAGAGGGCCGACATAGATACCCCTGGCTGGATAATCAGCTGGACCAGTGAGCACGTTTGGATTTGTTTTTTTTTTAAGCAGCAGGGACACGTAAACAGCAACAGCTATCAGTCAATTAAGGATAAAGCCCTCCAAAAAAAACAACTAGTTTAACTTTGCTTTTCAAATAATCGTCTTTGGGTGTCGCCGAGGGTCAGGGCGCTGCAGCGTGAGCAGTGGAGAAGCCGACGTTTAAAAAGGAGTCCCGAGCGTTTAACCCGGCCGCACAGATGCTGCTGGCCAAGCAGGATTTCAGCACTTTGTTTTTCTTCAGGAGCTCCACAAAGATCTGATTTGTTTTTAAGAAGTGACCCACGGATGACTCACGGAAGTCCAAATGTGTCCAATTTTTTTAGATTTAGACAATCGCCTACATTTTTTTCCTGTTCTTCTACCGAGGCCTTTCAAGAACGTTTCAACGTAAAACAACAACAACACATCTGTGCTGTGAGATGTTTGCCAAAGCAAGAAATCCCTGAGCTAAAGTCCTCGTCTGCAGTGGAGGAAAATCTCTGTGATGTACTCTGGTGTGGATCTAAATAATCAAATCACACTGTTAACTGTAGGAACGAAACAAATCTTTGTGAAGTTTTGAGTTTCAGCAAGTAGGAAGTGCTGCCTCTCTGTACCCGATGTATGGCGCCGTGCAGGTGGACATCTGCTGTTTGTGACCTCGTGCACCTGCATTTTAGCAAATCTATCTGCCCAGTACGCTAATACAACTTACTGAATTAAAAGGCGGTTTCAACGATTTCTCTCTCTCTTCTCTCGTTTGGATTTTGCAACTTGAACAGTCGGAGAACATCGTTTAAGAGAGATTTAGTACCTGAAATGGTGAAAATTAGAGGGACAAGAATCAGGTTCTTACATTTTTTAATGTGATATCTGCGCTGGATGTGCAGCCAAATACATTTCCTCAAAATGTGAGAAACATTTGACTTAACCTGATCGAAAATGGATTAAAACCTTGTAGTGCAATAACTCAAACAATAATGTAATAAAATGTCCTGACTGATATTTTAATTTAATTTAATTTCAAGTGTTTCTTTTTTCCCCCCAAACTAATCATTTTGACGGATATCGTAATAATGTCTCCGTTACTCGTTCTGTTGTTAATATTAAATAATATCACTAGACGAAAATGTCTGTTTGATACACTACAGTGGGTTGAATGAGCACACGTGGTATTTAAATCCATAAATGTATTGATTCATTGTCTGTGTATTTTAGTTTGCTTGAGTCTGGTGTTTCCCATCGGGGACGCTGGTCTGTTAACATCTGTTAATCGAGAAGTACGATGTAAGATGCTCAGCTAAATGTAATAGTGAATTAAAATCTGTCTGTGTCATGCCCAAACTTACTGATGCGTTTACACACCCATATGTAAACCTAATAAATACCAATAAATATCTTGCATGCATAAATAGATGAGAGGGGAGTTTGGTGGATCCCCGCTGGTCTCATGGACGGTTGTTGCACGACGACCAATCAGCATGGGTAATGGTGGCTCCATTTCCCATCAATTATCGGTACTATTCAGGGCATTTTATTTAAGTATTTGTCAAATTATTACATTTTCAAGCATCCTTTAAAAAAATGTGGATTCCTATCTCAGAGAATTTGTTGGCAAGCTTCGTGACCTAATCAGGGCCGAGACCTTTGACTCCTATACACAACATACTGTGCAGTATTGGATTAACTCCCAGTACCCAAGGGTGTAAAACCAAGGGGTCGTTGTGATCCAATGACCCAACAGCTATATATATATATATATATATATATACACTACCATTCAAAAGTTTGGGGTCACCCAGACAATTTCGTGTCAATTTTCAGTTTCTTCGCAATTTCTCGCATGGAATAGCTAATCGAACCCACAAATGTGATGCTCCAGATACTCAACTAGCTCAAAGGAAGGCCAGTTTTATAGCTTCTCTCACCAGCATAACTGTTTTCAGCTGTGCTAACATATTTGCACAAGGGTTTTCTAATCATCAATTAGTCTTCTAAGGCGATTAGAACACTGGAGTGATAGTTGCTGGAAATGGGCCTCTATACACCTATGTAGATATTTCATTAAAACCAGACGTTTCCACCTAGAATAGTCATTAACCACATTAACAATGTATATAGTATATTTCTGATTCATTTAATGTTATCTTCATTGAAAGAAACAGTGCTTTTCTTTGAGAAATAAGGACATTTCTAAGTGACCCCAAACTTTTGAACGGTAGTGTATATACAAAACAGCACATTGGTTCCAGGTAAAGTTAACCCAGGATTGCGTTGGTGCTCTGTTGCTCACTCTGGATCAGTTTATTAACCTGCTGGTTTTCAGTGCGAGTGCAGAGCCAGCGATTGCAACAGAGACCAAACAGGAAATGTTTTATAGAACCCTAAGATGCAGATTATAAACTTGTAATCAATCTCCAGCTTTTCTCTCGCTGATAGCTGTTTTCATACCAACCCTCTCCCTCAGCGGCTAAGAACCTCACAGTGAGCTTAGCCGCTGGTATTGTGAGTGTTTTAAAGCGAGCGTGAGTTCTGGACCTAAAGCTGCTCATTGTCATGTACCCGCGGTCCTGCAGAACAGATAGAGAGGGTGAAGGAAGCGCTGCCGTGGCCGCCAGCCCACTGGGCCTTTCTCCGCTCCTGAGAAAAGAGTGCACAACTGGAGCAACAACTGTAAGTCGAGACAAAAGGGGGGTAAAGCACCCCCGGCTCTATTGTCCGCCTCTTTCATCGGGGCCGGGCCCAAATGATTCGGACACAATGGCGACGTGAAATCTCTGTCTGCTGCAATTGCTTAAATGGTAGCTCAAGTATTTAAAACAGGCTTCAGATGAAATTGTCACGAGCTTACGCTCCTTCATGCCTTTATATCCCGCACTGTGCTAAGGAGATTCTCGGGCAAAGTCATCTGTACTCGGTAAACAAAGTGTTATTGATGAGCTGATTCTATGTGGCTTTGCCAGCGAGCGAGTCGGGGAGAGAGGGATTATGTCCCCCGAGCCAGAACCCAATAGAAGTTTGAATGAGAGGATAGACGTGCGGCGCACATTGCGGCAGTAGAGGATAAGCTGTGTTCAACATCAAAATAACAGCTCAATACCTGCGATACGGGGAATCTCAGACTCGCTGGAGTGGGAGACGTGTCCGCTCGCTGTCACGGAGTCATAAATCGATCAAAGTTTTTTTACTAAAGATAACAGAAGTGTCCTCATTGGCTGCGCGTCGGGACAGGTTTGACGTTTGAGGTGGACAACGTCTCACCGGAGGAGCTTTTTCTTCGATGAGGTTCTGTTGACTGAAGGATTTAAGCATCTCTTTGGGGGGGGGGGGAGACTGTAAAGGTGTAGCTACAGCAGCATATGGCAGAGACTGTGAGGAATCCAGAATACCGCTAAGCCATCGTTCCTACAGTATAGGGATTATGCATTCTGTGACTTTTCTTTTTCCTTCTGTTTTTTTTACGTCAACAGTTCAGTTTTCAGTCGCTTGTTATTCAGTTTGTCTGCGCTGAGCGTTGCATCTGGTCAGCTGGCGCTTTGTGCAGAGGAAACTTCTCGTTCACAAGCATTGTGGGAGATTCTTTTCACTTCCTGATTTTGTGACGTGTTTCACCTGCAGCAACCGTAGTTCTCTCCTGGAGGGTTTTTGTCTCTGTGTTACTCCGTTGCATGAGGACATATATGAGCATTTTTAGAATACCTCAAAGCCCCTGAAAACACGATTCCTCTATCACAGGAAATAATCGTGGCAAATGTATTATGTCTGATCTATTGAGAGAGTCAAAGACTCTTCATGGAGAATGTGTGGGTGCGTTTCAGTCCCATTTGATCGACAACGCTGTCATCAAAAGCAAAAGCAACCCACCAGCTGGAGTCAGATTTCCATTCAAATATCGCTAAATCCCGATTGGTGCAAAATCACTATCTTCCATTGACCTTGAATATTTGTATCTTCTCGACTGAATGCACACCACTAACTGTTGCTGGAGCCTCCAACAGTGGACTGTACTGTTCTTGGAGCTCGTTGCTTTTCATGCGTTTTTTTTCTTGTAAATTCTGAGATTCTTCACTTTGTTCCTCAATGCAGAGCGATAAAGCTCTGAACATGAATGGGAGCTGACTCTTCTCTGTCAGCTCTTATAAAAATACAACAAGGGCAGAACTGAAGAGGAAACAAACGAATGTTGTAATTTCATTGGTGTTCTCTCACACACACACACACACACACTCACACACACATATTGCTTGGGAGGTTTGTGTTAACTCAGTCTGACTTCTAAAGATCTCACAGCGTTCGGGGTGTCAGAGATTATACGTTGACGTCAGCCTTGAGACCTCACAGCTTTGTTGTGTTATCGTGTTTTCCGTACATGTCACCGAACCAATACTGCTGCTGAGGTGAATCGGGCAAATAAAATAAAACGAAGAGCCTGATATCCTTTTATCTCAGGGAAAAGCATCAGTTGTTGCACTGTAGCCCATGTCACAATAAGTAGTATACTCCTGTGTGGTTGATTTTGACTTTTTTACAAACCAACCGAGAGGTGTAAACGTGAAGTTCTACAGACCAACAGGTAACTTCTAGTGATGTCATCATGCTGCATGGGCTCATTAACACTCCCATGAGATAAATAGTGAGACTGGTAGAAATGGGACATTATGGTAATATTATGGTACAGATAGTTACTGTGAGGTCGCAACGTTTCACAATTTCTTTTTTTAAAATGAGGAACTGGGAAAATCCACATTAGAATAGAATAATACACTTATTTTTAAACTTTTTCTAACGAACTGATTGATCCGGGAAAATCCTTTCACTCAAGTGTTCATTTCTATATATGTCACCACGGTTACCACATATTCTTGTACAAATACACAGTCAGCATAACAATCGTCGATTGCTGGTATAATCACGGAGGTGTGTGTGTTTCTGAGCGTCTAGTTGTAGCAGATGAAGCTCTACTGCACAGACATCATGTCGTGAGTGTGTTACCGTAGACGGGACAGCAGCGAGACAACCGGATCCGTCCCGGTCACCGTCGGTTTTAAATAAACACGTATTCAACAGTGATTTAAAGCTCCTACACCGCACACACACCGTTATAAAGATACACACAGCTGACAGGTTGATCCCCCAAATTACACGCTCGCCTCCCTCCTCGCTGTATTTCATCGCTGCGGCTACGGTGGGGATGGCCAGTCTTCTCCACTTGTTTGTGCACTCCGTGGATCATAATTAACTGGAATGTGTCCTCTTGCAGCTCATACTTTTCTCACGGGACGAGGATTCCTGTCTGTCCATGTCTTCATAAATTACATTTCAGCAGTTTTTTTTTACATTTATTTTTCAAACAGAAACCCCAGTCGACTTAATTATCACCTAGACTAACATCGAAGACGCCATGCTGCAAGTGCATATGCGCTGCAATCCAACACTTTCTCACATTTCACCGTTTCCACGCCACATGTTTAAAATAAGTGGAGCGGCCACCGTACTCGTCTGGTTTCATTCTACCAGCAGACCCCGCTGACACGGCTCATTTCACAAATGAAAGGCAGCAATTAGCATATCAAGGTTGAAGATGATACCACACGGCGTTTCTTTTTTTTTACCCTCATCAGTCCATGCAGGTATAGCTACAGCAAAAAAAACCAAAAAGCCTTCCCGTTGAATGACTAGCGTCCCCTCTGCTGTGATAAGAGGCCCGAGGACAATGCCTGTCAGATGAGGCCAATTAATGACGGCTCGATGAGATGATTTATCGCGGTGCCTCGCTGTTATTCCCTCCCAGATAAGCTCTACTTTGTTGACTTTGCCCCGATGCGTTCCGAAAACCAAAGGCGCTTATTAGCTACCTATCTATTAAGAGTGACATGCGTAGCTGTAGGCCGGCGTTGGGTGACGGCCCTTCATTGTCACCTCTGTGAATGTACTGGATTAACAGTTTGATTTCATGTTCAGACGTCACGGGCACAGGCGCGGCGTTCTCGGAGGCAAGGGACCAACGTTCTTCCCGAAGCCGCTCTGGATGTTAAATCGCTCGTCACACACACATCGTCTAGTTCGCTGTGCACTGAAGGGCTTCTATGCTAGCACAGGAAGTACGAGACGCTCAATTAGAGAGATGGAGAGATGTGAGCCAATGTTGTCTTTCTGAAGTGTTTTTAAAAGTTCTTCTACCAAAGACTTAAGAACTTAAACAATCAAAGGAAAAATGTTTGCATTTGTATCTGTAATGTAATGAGCAGATGAGGCACACTCAGCCGGGATTAATGCTATTTTATACATAATCTGTCAACATTTAAAGGATTTATTTGGCTGATTGCAACAGCTTGAATTTTTAAATAAGAATATATTTGCTGCTATATATATATATATATATATATATTTCTTTCTCTTAAAGCCCCTGGAAATACCATTTTTAAAAGTATATCTATTTATTCAAGCAACAATTAAAAGCAACTTTTGGAGTTTAACACTCAAAAGCTAATGTGCTTCATCAAACCAAAACAAACATGAAAATCCTTTTAAGGACTCTTTAAATTCGGCTATTTAAGAATCGTTACCAAGATTCCTACTGAGTGGGGTACTCTACAGTTCAAAATACACTTGACAGTGCTCTCAGGTGGACAAACAATACGCTGACAATACATTATTATATTCATAGGCCCCAGAAGAATAATTGCAAAACTCAAAATTAGATTTTATCCGAAGCTTTAGTTTGACCCAATACCTGCAAACCTCATGACATACCCATCGGCCTTTGCTGTTCAGATGTTTAGGTGCTAAACCAACACATTATACCTGCCTCACATCAACATGCTAGCAACGGGCCTACGTCAGACTGATGATCTCATAATGATGAGTCCCATGTCCTCTGTGATTGGAGGCGTGTGCCAGATGATCCTAATCAGCCATTAGGTAAACGCTCTGCCAACCCTCTTCTACGGGCATGAGACTGCATGGCCGTGTGCACACACAGAAAGGGAAACGCCCCCATGAAAGTCAAAACCGGGTGGAGCGCAAAAAAAACCTTCTGCAGGAAGTGAGCCACACGCACTCTGTCACATACACAATTACACAAAACAAAAGATGCATGGGATGCTATTACTCCTTAAGTGTTAGGATAAATGTTCATTTATTTTGAAAGACTATGTTGTTTTGTAAAATACAGAGGAAACCTCGTATAGTGGTCACGTTTGTCTGGCTCAATTGAATTACTATAAGCAGGTCATTATTATTTCAGATGCAGATTAGCATCTAATTGACATTTGTTTATTTATTATATGATTATAAAGTAATGAAACAGACAGCTTTACAATATACAGAATTGTATTGACTGTTCCAAATGCTTTTTGAATTACTGTATACAGTACTGAGCATAATTCAAATACACTATGTTACAGTGCTGTAAACAGACTACTGGATTACTATCAGCAAATGATTTAAACATTTGTACAGGAATGATGGTGTCCCAAGCTCTGTGATCCATGTAAGCGCTTTCCACTGCATTTAAATGAATGATCAAAAGATATTATAGATAATCAAATGTATCATCGTCATTTAAATCCTACATTAAACACTCGTCACCACTTAAGATTGTATTCTTGCCCAAGAACAAATCCCCCAAATTAGAAACCAGTAGTGAAAGTCAGGATGTTGCTTAACTGCGTGAGCTTTAGGACACATCGTCACTTAAAGAAGATTAGCATGCTGATATGAGCATTTAGCTCAAGTGCAGCCTCACAGAGCCACTAGCATGGCTGCTCATTTACTGCTTTGTGACACTGCATGGCTGCTATTCCCAGCGAATTTAAACTTATTTATCATATTTCTTTGGCCCATTTCTTCTTGGCTTTTCACTTTTGAAAAGTAATGGCCTAAAAATGGATTGATAAGCATCTGTTCACTGTATACAGGCTCCATTTGCATCTTACAAGTCAGGGAGAAAGTGTGACAGTGTTCTGAAACAAAGTGCCTCACTTCATCAAAGCGTTAGGAAAACCCCAATTTACAATATAAAAGCAGTTTAGGTAGAATGTTCTGTCCTCGTGGCTTCAGTATTTTATTGCGGATGAACTGCGGCCACAGCGCTGTGTAGTGGCGTTAGCGTTGTTCCGTTCTCCTTTAGGTGTGGCGCTCATGCATCCGTCCCTCTAGGTTTCTATAGCACAACTGAACCCGTTACAATCAAGTGCAGCTGGATCGTCTCCTGCCGTCTGCTATTGATTCGCTGAAAGTGTGAAACATGCAGAATCCTTTCTTTGCTTATTGTTGATGCAAATATATATATTTTTAAAGTGTGCCATCTACCACAGAGGTATGCGGGAGATGGTTAAGGTTGCGTCGAGATATATTTACAGCTGTCAGTCAGAGACCTCCTGAGACTCGGATAAGATAAAACTCCTGAGACGTCGCATCTTACCACTTGCAGTATCAAGGAGCACATACTCCAGTCATGCAAGCCACCCGATTCTATTTGATACATCCCAAGCCAATACGAGCTGTCAGTCAGCATTACCGTCACATTCACATATTTACAGAAAAGTTGTGCTTCTGTCATTAGGGAGCAAAGGCCATCAACTCCAGTAAACTACTCAGGGAAGTCATGCAACTCTTGTTAGGAAGTTTTTAAGGTGTTACTTTGACAAACAAAGCCATTATCTGGAGGAATAAGTGCTATTCATGATGCAGGGATGTAATTCTTGTTTTGCGCTGTAACTCCGAAATTAACGATGACACCTTTTGAGCACAATGGAAGCGTAGCGAGCACATTCAAACGGTGGATTTTGACCCTTAAAAACTTTCTCTGAGCCTCTTTTTGTGTGTTTGAATGTTACAACAGGTTCAGTTTATTAGCGCAGATAGAAGAAAAAAAACAACTTCAGACACAATGAGAAAATACAGGTGTAGGAGGAAGTTGAAGAAGCCAAGAAGGTTTTGAGAGAGAGAGAGAGAGAAACAGATAAAATACTTCTGCCAGCCGGAGGATCTCAAATGATGTACCAGCTTGCGTGGCACCAAGAGGTCAGAAATATAACAAGGACCGAAAGTTCTGCTTTCACTTCCTGTTCCATCTGTCGCCAATGACAGTCACAGTTTAATATCTGTGACTGATGTAGCCGGCTGTCACCTACGTTGCTTTTCGACTGGAAATAAATGTATTGTAATTTTTGCATTGTCTATATTTTTCACATCATGCAAAAACAAAAAAAGGATTTGGTTTGGTGTCTCTTTATGGCCATTTTGCATCTCATTGTTGTCTTTTTGTTGTTGTTTTGCTTGTCTTTGGGGTCATTTTGCATCTCTTTGTTGTTTGGTGTCTTATTGTTGCCATTTTGCGTCCTTTTTCCTGTTGTTTGGTGTGTCTTTGTGGCCATTTTGCATCCCTTTGTTGTCCTTACAATGTTGTTTTGCATTTCTTTGTGGCCATATCGCATTTATTTGTTGTCATTCTGCCTCTTTGGTGGTCATCTTGTGTGTCTTTGTAGTTGTTGGCGCTTTGAGTCTTTGCCTGCACCCTGTAGGCCCATTCAGTGATCCATCTATGCACCCATACATGCACACATACACATGCTTACTGATAAACATACACATTAAACCAGGAGTCTCAAACTCATCTTCACTCTGGGCCACATCAGCATCGTGGTCGCCCTCAAAGGGCCGGTTGTAAATGTAAGACTGTAAATGTAACTCCTCCTAACATGTTGGTAAATAACGGTCTCTGCATTTGATTATTGTTTATTCAAGTGTAAAAATATTGTACATGCAGTTATATAACTGTAAAGATATATTTAAGCACATTTCTGTTATAACTTAAATCCTTTTAGTTTAGGGTTAAGAAACCCACATTACTCTATCACACTTTAAAGAAAATAGCAAAGACAAATATCAAACACAAGTTATTACAATAACTTTGTTCAAAGCTTAAAATCCTTTCAAGGGTGCGTTTGCACAACCCCACGTGAAGTATTTCATGTGTTGTAAAGCCACGTTTAAAGTCTTCAATGTACTCACAATACATTTCTATGTTAAATGTAGAGGAACCAGCCAAAGAGCTGCTTCTATGACTGTGTTTAAGTATCTCATCATTATGACTTTCTATCTCATAACTTCGACTATGGGGATATTTTTATTATCAAGTCTATTATTATTATAATTATTATTTATTTTTTTTGCTGGCGGATTCGCGTGCCACATAAAATGATGTGGCGGGACGGATTCGGCCCGCGGGCCTTGAGTTTGAGACCGCTGCATTAAACAGAGTGGAACACTGTGTCAAATTAGAGACTCATAGGTCCTTGAAAGTAGTGCTGGGCGGTATCCCGGTTCAGCCGGTACACCGGTTTTAATTTCCCGTATGATATTCATTTTCCACACACCGTCATACCGGTGCTTAGCCGAAACAACTGCTGTAACGTTAACTCTTCAACAGGCAGCTAAATATATTGTTCACCGTTAAAGCGCTGCGGTCGGAGCTAGTTGTCTTACGTGTATTGAGAGGGACCCCTAGTCATGGTTATGACTTTATAACACAACAATTAATAACCCACAACTAACGCTCTTTAACAGGGCAAAACACCACGACACAACAGTTTGTGACACATAAACAATTTGGAACACTAATAATTGTACATTTTATAAAATTACACCACAGAACAGCATGCTGGGTACAGCTCGCTAGCTAGCCCGGTAGCACAACAGTCTGTTAACAGCTGGGAGAGGCTCCGTCGCTACAGTAACGCCACATTAAAGAACAGAAAAGAGCGATGCAGGATGAACAAAGACAGACCGGAGATGCACCGATAGTCTGTGCCCAAGAGAGGAGCTGGGTCTGCTGTTGTTTTTGGTTTTTGGTTTTAAAAATCCGACGTCCAAAAGACTATATATTCAAAGTTTGTCGAGGCACTGTTGTAGCCGCTGGCGGTAACACGAGCAACTTTCTCCATCACCTCAGCAGAAAAAGAAAACATGTGTTGGAATACCAAGAGTGTGATTACGGCCGTCAGCCGGTAACGTTAACGCGAGTGAAACCGTGAAGCCAGAGGGTCACACATCGCTTGAAAAGGCACTTGCTCGAGGCAGCATATGACAAGAAAAGCAAGCGGTGGAGCGACATTACGAACGCAATAATGATCCAGCTCTGCAAGGACATGGTCCCGCTACAGACAGTCGAGAAAGACTTAGAGCAACGATTAAAACACTGGATTCAAGGTACGTCTTATACTTCAGCTAAACTGCTATCCCAACATTATACGAACAAACGAGCACACCCGATAATAAGCAACGCCTTTATTCATGATGACATTAAAATGTTTTTATATTATATGTACTCGACAGTAGAGTAATCCACTATAAACCTATAAAAACACAGTCAAGGAAAAATGAAAATACCGTGAAACCGCCAGAATCTTAAAAAATACCGTGATAGAAATTTTTGGTCATACCGCCCAGCACTACATGAAAGTGTCAAATCATTTCTTCAACTAAAACCGAAGCACACTGAACACCTCCAGTTTTTACTGGCAATGTAAGTGACCTCCTGTAACACATCTGTGCGCTCAGACATACAGCAGCAGAGCTGTTTCACACCTTGAAGCTATTGTCAACTTGAGAATACATTCCATGTGATGTCTTCACAGGTAAATGAAAGCGGTGCAGCTACCTTTTCATTTCTAACCTGTTATCCTGTTTTCTCCCTCCCCTCTGCTCAGGGAGGAGGAGGTGGGGGGGTTACTCTTTGTAGTAGTCGCAGCTCCAAATCTCATTTGTAATGGTTATCAACTGGTTGGGGTCCTCACAATAGCTAATGGGGAAAACAAATTGGTATTTTCAATGTTTATCATGTGATTAACCTTCCTATGATCCCTCTGAGTAATTAGCCTAATTATAAGGTCTGAAAGGTTCCGGCCTTTTAACAAAATGGAGCTGTAAAACACGTAACACCGTCCCCATCAATGATGAACAATTCATTTGGAATTTAAAACTCGACAGCTGAAATACTTGAATCAGCCGATAACGTGTTGCCTCGTGCAGATTCTTTCGATGTGAAACAAAGAGCCCACTGTTGCACCTGCTGATGTGGAAGGAGAAGAGTAACCGGCCCAACAAGTTTGTTCTCTCCTCTCCGGGGCACATTTGCTGTCAAACTTGGACTCAGCCCCCCCCCCCTCCCCTCGTCGGGTTGCGGTCTGAGTGTAGACACGATGAGTTGTGATTGAGACCCTCTTCTTCACACTGCTCTGAGCACACTCGCTTTGACACAACACAAAGGTGATTTTGCCTGCTAGCCTTCTCACCTCTTGTTGTCACGGCCGGTTTGTGTTAAGTGGCCAATGCTGGCGCGGGGATTGACTTACAGCGAGTGACTGCGAGACCGGAGTGTTGAAACAGGACAGACTGGTTGTTGGTGTTAGAGGCCAAGTCGCTTCACTGTGATGTATCAAGACCCCCAGAAGAGCCCCCCCCCCCCCCCCCCCCCCCCCCCCACACACACACAGTGCAGTCAGACTTTCTGTGTCTGAAGTCACTGGTTTTACTTCTTTGTGAGCGCTCCTGTTCTTCCCTTGATGAAAGCTTGTAGTTTAGTGATCAGCAAATAAAAAACTGACATAAAACAAATGATATGGCCCACAAATGCCCTCTGAAAATGTCTTTGTTTGGGCTACAGTACATCAAACCAGGGCGTCTCTGAAATCTACGACAATGCTCATATGAATCTCCATCTCAATGAAAATGTATTCTCTGATGATCCGTACCTGCGTGTGAACGGTGGCATACAAACCAATACTGTGCCTCATTCTGAAGTGAAGTCTAAAAAACAGTAACCGGCTGAATTACATATTAGTAGAATCACTTTGATTTTGATGGAATCACACAAACTGGAGATGACACAAGTGACAGAGAAGAGTCAATTGACGGAAAAAGGAATGGCAGCTCTTTTACCCATTCATTTTATGGTTAATTGTCCATAATTTCGCAGTCATTTTAATCCTTTTTCAAGCGGAAAGACAACAATTCTCTGCTGCCAGCTTTGTCAATTGTGAGGATTTTCTCTGATTTATATTATTGTAAGCTGAATTTCAGTGGGTTTTTGGATTATTTGTCGGACAGAACAAGACATTTGAAGACATCACCTTGGACTCTGAAAAATGTGTCATTTTTTTCTCACTGTTTTCTTACATTTTAGGTGCCTCGTGAAATCATTCTGTGTAACTATACAAAATGCATTGCATGTGTCCCTGCTGTCTGAATCTACTTCCTCCTTAAACATCTGATCCATTGCCTTTGCTGGTTTCACACAAACTTTGCATCAGTGGAACATTGTAAAACTGGCGGCGTGCATGATAAACAAATTGAAGACCAGCTCTTAACAACATGCTGTTACTAATGGTCAAATACTCTAAAGGGCATTTGAATCAATAATGAAAATAACCGCCAGTTGCAACCGTCTAAAAAAAACTTGCTATTTCAAGGTTTTTATTCTCAAGAAATTTAGATTTATATTTCAAGAACACAAGTAACAGATTCAATTGTTGTCCAGCTGCAATGGTTTAGTTGAAGAGACAGCAGTCTGGCATTTGCTTCTTAAAATGTACAGTTTTCACAATTGAGTGGTGCTGGCTCTGGCCGTAGCCTGAGACATTAATTAATTTAAAAAAAGAATATCCAATGCCTCATAGGGATGAAACATATGCCAAAATCTTGTCTGGATATGTACCAAATTATTATTATTATTATTATTTTTTTCATCCCTCTGGGGATTTACCCAGACCTCTCACTGTGCTGGGATTTATCAGTCATGTTTTACTTTACTTAATCCATACCTCCATGTTTTATAGGGATAAGTCAAATAACAAATTACTGTCTCACATTTACGCACAGGGAATTCCTGTCTTAAAGCGATAAAGAAGTAAAATCTTACTTTCTCACATTTACATGCACTTAAATCCTAATTTGGATTATATCTAGGTCATTGTGTGATAAAGAACTGCTGGCAACGGTACAGATAATGTCAGTAAAATGGCACTTGTTAGCCATATAACCCATACCTATGTCAGTACTTGGCCAAATATGAATCAATATGTAAACATTTTTATTTTTCAATGACTCTTTCGTAAAATCAGCCTTGAATAAATGAGACCACTGCAGTGCAATAGAAATAGATGACCTGCTCTTCAGTTGGTGTTGTGGTGATCTCGCCATGTCGCTGTGCTGTTTGCAGTGGCTATGTTTCAGAACATGATGTTTGACTTGCCCAGTCCTCTGATGCCCTGACGCCGTTGTTGCACTCCCACTATAAAAATTTTAACAGTTGAAAGAGGTCCAAAACAGCCTTTTGCTATTATTAATACGTCGACACATCGCGTGGTGTCAGACTTCCGGCACTTTCAAATATTTACCCCCTTTGCACAAAACATTTCAAGATTCATAATGACCACTTGAACTCCTTGCTCTTCCCCGCTGCCGAACGGTGCAACGCGGGCAGCGAGCTCTTGTTTGTGTAATGTCGCATTAACCTGTTCAGCCATTCAACCAGCCCTCTAAAGTGGAGCGAGTCCGATGCTGGGAAGACTCAGCAGCAACCTCTTGCAGATGGGAACCTTTAATTTTTAAAGCATTTTCATCCGCATGGCCGACCCTCCGCGTGTTGCGTCACGAACTGTGAGTGCTAATCCCAGATGCCTCCCACCCCTCTATTTGGTATGAAAGATCTGCCAGCCAGAGTGTATCTCTATATTCATCTCTGCAGTGTCTTTTTGAAGTGATGTTTTGATCGGTGCCTAGTGAACCATGGGCTGTGTAGTTTTAACTGAACTCCACTCATGGGACAAAGCACAAGGTGGGAAAAAGCAGCATTATTGGACTTAAAATCTTATTTTGGTTTTCCTTATAAACTTAGGAACACTTGGTAACACTTCCAGTATTATGGACTGCACTGGTAACCCTTTAATATATAGTGTACATGAGGACATTTGCTCATTTTTCATTTGCAATCTCCTGTTTTGTACTGTTGTGTAAAGCAAACCAGCAGATGGACCATTTTCTGGTCTTTGAGTCTGGTGCTATTCTATATATCTCTATTTGTCAGCAAATCCCATGAAAAGACCAAATGCAACAATAAAGTGATCCCACTAACAAGAATTGTGTTTAGATCAAAGCTTCATGTATCTTCGTGCTCTGTGCCATAGAGCTCCATTGTTGTCGACAAACACGCCAGAGCAGTAAATGTGTATTAATCTGCTGCTGGAAATAGTACCTGACAAATGGCCTATTTTCTCTTGATTAAGTGAGGTTTGCTGAAAACTACAGTGCTCAGCAGTCTAGTGTCAGATTCTTAAGCTTTGACGTAAAGCTTGCATAGGAAGCGTTGGAGAAACCATTAAGAAAGAGCTAGATTAAAAAAAATGATCCAACTGACAAATCCAACCCAGTGTTGCCAAATACTATGCAATGAAAGTAAAAGCCTAAGTCTTCCATGGACTGTGCAGAGGAAGTATACTTACTCACCAAGACGTCACCAGTTGGTTTGTGGTCAACGATTTTGATACCTTGAGTTTGGAATTTTGGATGTTGCCATCTTGGTTTCCTGCTGTCGCCATCTTGGTTTTGGGGTTTCAAGCCCCTGCCGTCTTAGTTTTTGACCCTGTCGTCTTGGTTTTTTGCCGTCGCCATTTTGGATTTTGGCTGTCGCCATCTTGGTTTTGGTCTGTTGCTAGGTCAATGAAATGATTGGACGGGCTTATTACAGTCCTGCGACAGCCACCTATACCTAATTTTTTTTTCTTCTATTTTGTGTTCGAGCATTTAATTTATTGATTGCTGTTGGTGTTTAAAGAGAACAAACACGTTTCTAAATTCATGATCTACCCTAGCTTTAACGACTGTATTGCTAAGTTGTTCATCTGCTACTCGCATCACATTTTCAGAGGGTGATCATTTTTGACACTTATCAAGGTAAAAACAAAACACTTCTGCGTCTGCTGCTGTAACAGGAATCAATCACCACAGATCTTTGTGTATTTGTCTGTTTAAAAAAAGAGCAAATGAAAGAAGCTGTTGAAGCTACTCCAGCTTTTTTGCATGATTAATTTCTGCAGTTCCGTGTAACGTTTTCAACATGCGATTCAGAAGATTTTACTAGAAAGCCTGTCATGAGAGCTCCCCCCCGCCCCTCCCCGAACTAAATCTCTGAACCCTGCCATTTTATGTTTTCTGTACTCTCTGTGGTCCTCTTTGGATGGTTTTTGTTTGATAGTTTCCTTGGTGGATATGAAAGATTAATGCAGCAGAAACACCTGCAGCAGTTCCTCAATGACAGCTGTAAAAGTGCAGCGGAACAGCTGTGAGAAGACAGCCCGACTGCCGTGCCCCCATAAAGCAAACTGTTAAACACGGTGTCACAGCTCGCTCCGGCAATCACAATTGACTTTCTTTTCATGAGGCTTCAATACGGATGTAGCCTTTTTTTTACTGTGTGCGCACTTTCGACCTGTACCATATGACTTACATATCAATCCTGTGTGTGTGTGTGTGTGTGTGTGTGTGTGTGTGTGTGTGTGTGTACGTACACAAGCCTTCTCGTGTTTGTGTTCACGTCATCTGCACGAGGGAGGGACTTTTTTCTTTATCACTGAACACATCAAAGCTGAATTAGACGAGCGGTAAGCAAATGCATAATTCATCTTATTAAGTAGCAGGAGATCACAGAACACTAAGTCAAAGTTAAATAAGCATAAAGGCACGTCATGTTTCGTCTCATCAGACCTCTCCGCACACAGTGTTACTCCGTGCCAGCGCGAGACAAAGGTCTGAGATACGTATCGCAACCAGGCCACATCTGTTGAGTCAGAATGTGTTTGCAGCAAAGTTCAAGTTCCACACATATGGTATGTGCCGCGTACGATGTTGTTTGTGTGGGTTCTTCTCTGCTCTGGTTTCCTCCCACAGACACACACACACAGGGCGAAGTGGAAACTCTGAAGCTGTGACCGTGATAGGCTGATGAACTGTCACTGCTGCATGCTAGTCTCCAACCCATGCTGGAGTTCTCCAATGTAAAGAAAGAGCATCTCAGGTCGAGGCCCTTGTTTCATTAGCAGCTATTAATGATGTACAGATGGAGGCGGACCTTGCACCGGTAAAGTGACTTTATTCAAAGAAATGAAACGCACCCGATCGAGCATGAGGCCAAAATCAAACAGGAAATCCGTCACATGACAGTGTGTTCTCTAACTGTGCAGCGGCGGGCGGTACAAGAAGCACTTAATCCCTCACATGCATCCCAACAGCACGCTCTATGAGATACAAACTTTCTACGTTAATAAAATGAGCAAACTATTTGATTTACTTTAACAGTTTGACCACTCCTAAAGGGTTTCACCCCAATGTGAATGGTGAAATGAATTATTATGAACGGAGTATCTTCTCAGCTAATCTCTCTCTCTCTCTGTAGTTGTCTGGTTCATTGAGGTAATGCGTCAATGCAAACATGATAGTGGATGCACAGTGAACACACTCAAATAGTTGACATGCTGAAGCTTGAAAAAGTCTGCAGTAATACCTGTTTAGTCAGACATACTCCTTCAAATGTGACTCCAGTAGAGTCTTTGTCCTGGCTGACGTATCCTGATGTCAGAAGGTGATGCTATATTGTGATTTGACACATTTTCAGGACCTGAAGAAATAGTGGCCGTTCACATGTTGCGGTTAACAAACAAAACCAGGTTGAAGAGTCGGGACAGATGGTAAAGCTCCGGGTCGCCAAAAGGCCTCCATATATTTAACGTTGACGGATATTTAAGAGAAGAAAGGAAAGATACCTGCTGGCTGTGATCGTTTGTTCCTCGGCACCCTGAAAAAAAAAGGCGCTTGGGAACACTTGTGCTCCGAGACACCAATGGATTTATGTTTGCAAAAACGTGGCATGTGAACTGCCCTCTGTACTGTTGCTAAGAACTACAGTGCTCTGCTGTTTTAGGAAGTCAGAAAGTATTAAGAGATGGACTAATAGATTGTATGTCTTGGTTCTCTAATGGATTCCAACAACAATATGAAAAATATAGAAGAACACCAGGCTTTAACGTATTAAAAGGTTGGCTCGTCTAAAATATATATTCCATATATTCCTACAACTGATAATGTAGCAAGATGCTGGTTTTTAGTCGCGTAGGTTTTGAGACTTCTGGGTCGTTGAGCTCCAAACAGCAAAACATTTAAAAACTCCACAGCAACATATTTCTTTCAGAAATAACGTCCTTGTTACTTTTTCATTTTGAATACTTTCCTTTTTATTGCATTCCTTGTGTCAATCATTTTTGGTTGGGACCGTTTTCCATGAGAATAGTAGATTTTAAGTCTAACTGGGCAAAGCAATTAGAAGTCGTTATTCACACAAGTCGTCCATGAATCGCGTACGAAGGAAGTGACGCCCCACTGTGAATTATTTGCCATCATCAAAAAAAATTGTAACCACACAGCGAGACATTTTCCATTCAACGCGTCGCCCATTGAATCATGCTCACACATTCTAAGATCATTTCTCCTTTTTTATTTTTTTTTTGCCTCCTTTTTAGTTCATCTTTTATTTTGTTAGCCATTTGAGCATCGAGAAATGAAAGCGTTTGCATTGAAAGGACAGGTGGGTGTGAGACACACCAGCTTGTCTGAATCGCAGCATTAAGAGCAGGGGGGGGGGGGGGGGGGGGGTTTCAAAAGTAAGAACCATTCAGGCGTCAGGAGGAGCAGGGATTTCAGCAGATATTAAAAGATGATTGTGCGTGGGCTTTTTTTTTCCTCCTGTGCTCCGGAGAAAGAGTGTAAACCCTGTATCAGTCAGACCGAGGATAATAAACAGCATAAAAACATCAGAACACAGCACAACAAACACAAACAAAAAAAGAAGGATGGGGGAAAAGTGCGGCGTATAAATAGTTCAAATATTTCAAGTGATTTCAGAATGCGATGGTGAAATACTGGATGTTTGTGTCCTCAGCCACGGCAAAGTCTTTGACTCTGTTGTTTTCACTGTAACTGTATGAAGGCCATACACATCCACAAATACATAAATATGATAGTAATCAAAGTCATTATGGTGGTTAGCTGTCGATATTGGCTGCATCTTGATGTAGCAATTTGAATCCATGTAAACAACAACAACAAAGATACATACATTAATAAAATAATTACACACACACACACACATACTGTATATATATATTTATATATTGACAGCTTCATCAACACTGAACATCACTGGTCATTTTCCAATGCTTGTCTGTGATGAAGTCTTTGTTGTTTTCGCCTCTCTTTGTCTCACACATCACTTTTTTTTTGATTTGTTCTCATTGCAAGACAAAAAAAAAAGGTTCAGAGTTCAAAGTGGTTTCTTCTCCTCTTTGATACTTTTGTTACTTTAATTAAATTGGACACGTGAATGCATGTCAGAACACAGCGCGTATCACCTCGTTTTTTTTTTATTTTGCGGAATAACATTACCAGCTGCTTTGATAATCTGACTCAATAGTTGACACACAGGAAGTACTGTAGACGTTAATCATGCACACACATCACCGTGGAGACGCTGGCCAGCCACCTCCAACGTTATGCACGAACCCTCAGGGGCACTGAGACCAATGTGAGGCGTTTGACACAGTGTGGGTCCTACTAAGGGCTGGACCATTTTCATTGTGATTATTTTGACTGATATTGCGATATGATTTGCGATAGCAGAGGGAACAATTGCATCATTTTTTACATCACTATTCTCATTTTCATTGAAAACTATATTCAAATGGTGTTATTTCTCTACAGATCTGTACCAAACAAAGATGTTTTCTTAAGTCTGTAGAATATGATGTGTAGGCCAGGACCCTGCCGCATGACTATTTCATTTAAAAAGGTAGTTTAACACACAATTTGCCATTAACAAATGTTCAAAAAATTGCTGTTGGCCATATTCAGGTGGTTAACTCCGGGTCTGCAAAGTGAAGCCAATGCAGTATATATATTATATTTAATATTTTACTCTGTTATTTTTGTTTCTTTACCTGTATCTATAAATGCTGCTGTAAACAAAAAATGTCCCCTTGCAGGATTAATAAAGTATCTATCTATCTAGCTAGAACCTGCACGTTCAAATAGCCTGTAAGGGGCTATTATCATATATCGCCATATTACGATTTTGATCAAGTTATTTCAATAATTGTGTAGTCTGACTGAGATTGAGTCTGAACAATGAGTATGATGACCAAATGATATACTGGACTGCTTTTGTCCACATGGACCGACAAAATGAAAGTTCCTTGTAGTAACTTTAAGTTGGACACGGCGTGTTTCAGGCCTCAGTCTGCTTCTCCACGCCACACCTTTAGGTCATGTGACGTGTCTTCCTACCAGAGAAGGGCAGACGTGTTTATAGCTGTTTGGAGTGGCTGCACCACAAGCTAGGAATCTAAAGCCTCTTCCTGGATCTATCTGACTGCTTTTTCTCGAAAAGTGGAAGTAAAGGAGACCTCAAGACAAAAGTTGAAGCCATGCCTCGTTTTGGGCAGTTACAGAAATTGTCGATAGCATCACATGACCTAGATGGTCTGAAGCGCATATAGCAAACATGAATTTAGTGTATGATTTTAATCAATATTATAATCTTTAGGATATTGTAGTCAAAGTTGAATCTATTACTGTTCCAAGGACTGCTGCAGTTTGACTTAAGAGAGCCTTTTTGACTTTAGTCCAGGCCTCTTCCTGTCCCTTCCTTAGAGAGATCACTGGTGCTCCTGTCCTTCACAGATTATCATTTCTGCTGATGATTCCAGCTGGCACTACCTCCTGATTAAAACGTCTATAAGATAAATGTTGTTAAAGTTTAACTATTGTGATCCATAGTTACGTTTCCTCACTTCTGTGGTTTTCAGAGAGTCTCCGTCACCTGCGTGGACCGACCTCATGTCGTCCTCGTGTTCACAGGCCAGAGCTTCAGTCTTTTAACAACTCCTGTCTTTCCTCATCAGAACCATGTGGAACCAGGTGAACAGCAACGACCAGACGGGCCAAGTGGCCGCTAGGATGGAGACCACTTTGGGCAACGCGAGCATCTCCATCTCCCAGCAGCAGGCACCCAAGAAATTTGCGCCCGTGGTCGCACCCAAGCCCAAGTTCAACCCTTACAAACATGCGGGAGAGCCCACCTTCTCTGACAGCGCAGGTAACCACACAGGAGAGAAACCAGCGGTTCGCTCATGTCACGCAATTTACAATGAAACCTTTAGACGCCATCTGAAACAAGAAACACGTCAAGAACATTTCTTCTTTCCCTCGCTGGCGGGAGTTTATCTTTGTGTCACATCACTGTTATAAGACTTTGCTCACATCAGACACATCTCATGTTGCCCTCTGCCATTTGTAGTGTCAGTCCGCATTCATGTTCATGTTCCACTTCAGCTTAAATGATTTATTTTCCTCAAGAATGAACTCTGCAGGTTCCCTCAGGAACAAGTGAGCTTGAGTAGCAATGTCACTGTATTGATTGTGGGTACAGCCGCAACTTTTAATGTCTAACTGTTTCACTTTAAAACAGCTACTGAGCTGTGGTTCTCTTACAAAACACTATTATTAAAGAAGAGATTAATATGATAGTCATTACACATCATTTATACATAACAGTGGTACACATAACAGTGGTACACATCACAGTGGTACACATATCAGTGGTACAAATAACAGTGGTACACAACAGTGGTACACATATCAGTGGTACAAATAACAGTGGTACACATAACAGTGGTACACATAACAGTGGTACACATCACAGTGGTACACATAACAGTGGTACACATCACAGTGGTACACATAACAGTGGTACACATAACAGTGGTACACATCACAGTGGTACACATAACAGTGGTACACATCACAGTGGTACACATAACAGTGGTACACATATCAGTGGTACAAATAACAGTGGTACACATCACAGTGGTACACAACAGTGTTACACATCACAGTGGTACACATAACAGTGGTACACATCACAGTGGTACACATAACAGTGGTACACATCACAGTGGTACACATCAGAGTGGTACACATCACAGTGGTACAAATAACAGTGGTACACAACAGTGGTACACATAACAGTGGTACACATAACAGTGGTACACATCACAGTGGTACACATAACAGTGGTACACATCACAGTGGTACACATCAGAGTGGTACACATCACAGTGGTACACATCACAGTGGTACACATCACAGTGGTACACATCACAGTGGTATACACCATCTGAAAGCTAGGTACCTGAAGATTAGTTTGAGATGCAGCTCAGCTGTGTGCGACAAGTTGTTCCAGTTATGAATCAGAAATCAGAAATAACTCATTCATTAATTAGTTTAAATAAATCGTGAAAGTGTAGAAGGCCAAGAACTTTATGATGGATGTGATGGCCATTCCCATGCTCTGTTATGTCTCATAAGTTGTTGCAGCAATTCTTTCCGTTGATACCATTTGTTGCATACACAAATTTGATGCTGAATAGTATCTGTCAAAAATTCCACATTAAGACACCAAGACTTTGAGGAACACCACGGAAAGGTCTGCACTGTGGTTTGATATTAAACACTTTTGGAGATTTCTGCAAGAATTGCATTCTTTATGGCAGTTGGACGGTGAGTGCTCCTGTTCTGAAAACTGCTCAGAAGCCCCCGTATTATCAATAGACTTAGAAAAGTTTTTATTATAAGTGTCAGGAGGCTGTGAGTGTCTTCGAGGTCCCAACAAGTTGTTCTATACAGGGACGTCAAGTTTAAAAAATGGTCTCACTACTACAACTGCAAGTAACATCATCAAACATGAATACTATGGCGCTCATTAGATTCACATGAGTCCCAGCTTTCCAGTCATACCCAATTTATGCAATTCCAAGACTGATTAGGAAGCCCAGTATGCAGAAATATTCAAATACACAATTTTAAGAATAGGCAAAGATAACACGTTTATACTGCTTGCAAAAAAGCTGCATGTTCTTTGCCCCTGACGGCATGGAATTATCATAAAAAGGGCATGTCTGTAAAAGGGAACACTCATGGGTACCCATAGAACCCATTTTCCTCTAGATATCTTGAGATGAGAGGTCAAGGGACCCCTTTGAATACTGCATAGCCAGTTTTCCCTCGCCAAAATTTAGCCCGACTTGGCATTATTCAGCCAGCATGACCAGCCAGCACGACATTGTACCAGTGGATTCATCAGGCCGACTAGTTTCATTTGATAACAGTATCTTCCCTTTACCTTTAAGACTCAGTGTGCTGGTCTTTGCTGTCAAAGTATGGATGGACCACATGACTCTGATATCCCTACAATACTTAGTCAGTGACCTGTAATCGCTCTCCTCTTAGCCTCCGTATCAGGCAGAGCCTTAAGGCCTTGCAATAAATGCACATTTTGCGATGGAGGTTTTTTCTTCATGCACACACTCACATATTTGCATTGTGACAGAGGCCTTGTTGCATGTCTAATTTCCAATAAACATACAGTGTAAGAACTGCGGTTTGCAGTCATGTGTGAGTCCAGGAAGCCTTGCAAAATCTATTTTTTTTTTAGGCCCCTTGGGAGCTGATGGTTTGTTTGAATAAAAGGGTTTGAATACTGCAAAGTATTATTCAATAAACTGAGTTTCAGTGTAACTTATTTAATTGGTCTTTGTTCCATTGCAGCAGGGTTACGCTCTAGAATTATTAAGATTCACATCTCAGAGATTATTCAAGATAAAGTAGAGTTAAGTTGAGCAAAGACAGGCTGTGCTCTGCAGAGCACAACTCTGTCTGTTTTGCATGAGACAGAAATGACTCCACGCAGCGCCACAACTGCCGTCATAATCACCTTTGATTAGTAATATATGTTGAGAGAGAGGCTCATATTGTGAGATGTGATATCTAGTTTCCTTTAAAAAAAGACGTGAGGACGTGAAGTAAGTAAAGAAGTGAAATGTGAGCGATTCTTAGCTTTACAGGGCTCCAAAATCTGTCATCCTGATAAAGGTCATTTCATATTTAGACAACAATATATATCACGATGTAGCATGTTTTCTGCTCAGTAAAAGGTCTATGAAATAACCTCATGGTAAAGCCTATTTTT
Organism: Pholis gunnellus; assembly: GCF_910591455.1. Taxonomy (NCBI): domain Eukaryota; kingdom Metazoa; phylum Chordata; class Actinopteri; order Perciformes; family Pholidae; genus Pholis; species Pholis gunnellus. The sequence continues at coordinate 24,549,225 of NC_136530.1, forward strand.
GTATACTGCTGTAAACAGATCCAAGTGAAATTATAGAGAAAAAGATGAATATATATTTTCATATATACACAGTTTTTGAATCTCATTAAACGAGTGCTAATGTAAAGTGTGATGTAAAAACAGAACCGAAATATTGAAATAATATTCACTCAACATATATTAAGTTAGACGGGGGTAATGGTTTATCACGATATCTTCATATAGGATTTTAGAAAGATGATAAATGATCATATTGAAATGTTGCCCAGCTCTACATGGTCCTATTTTATTTGTTCAACCAAAGAAACACAATAATAGGATGAGTTATACAAAATATCATTTCTGTTTTTCATTTTCCAATGAATACTGTCTGTTAATCATCATCGAGTGCACAGTGCAAGTTTTCAGTGAGCCAGATGTTATAAAGTCAGTGTAAAACGTGACACTTCCAAGGTTTCATCCAGCCACACATGTCCCGCCTCCCCATCTGGTCGATGTGTTGTAATGTGAATATTATCTAAACCTTTAACCTCAAACCCCCCGAGAGCCCCAGAACCGGGGAAACGGTTATGAAATTCAGCGAGCAGTGAGCACACTGTCGGGCTGAAAACACTGCAGTCTGTGGGGGTTTGTGGTTTGAGTGGTGGACCTGTCTGGTACTCCAGATGTTAGTTTTGTAAGAAATGTTCTTAGACGGCTCCCGTTTGGGCTCAAAACACATAACATCATGCCAACCTGTTCATTTAGTAAATTTGGTCTTTGGTGTCCATAGTTCGGCTTGGCCTACAATGAAAGTATATATATATATATATATATATATATATATATATATATATATATATATATATATATATGGAGCCCTAGAGGATTAATGATTGAGACGAACAAACCTCTTTTATTATGTATTTAATTAAACAGTATTTCTGTGACATTACCTCCATTTCTAATGGACCCGGATCTTTGACAACATGGCTGAGCTCAGAGAGCACACAAACCGGCCTTCAAGTTCCAAATGAAATTATACATTTTAACCAGTGAAAGTTGTAATATTATTGTTATTAATTCATTATTTCTTTCTTCAACAAAATATCGTCCTCTGGGGAAAAATCTGTAGCGTTTGATTTCTTCTTCGTCCCTCCGAACAGATTCCGCGGCTCCGGAGGAAACTGCCTCGGCCGCTGAGTCAGCATCTGACGAGGTCGGCGTAGGCGCACCCTCACAACGTGTTCGGCCATTTTAAAACAAAAGGTGTGCTTTGAAACCCGTGCGTCAGATGCGTCAAGTGTTTATCATACTCTGGCAATGTTCACAGCTTTTTTAGATTTTTTTTAAATGAATAAAATATACATATGTAACTCCCCGTTTCCATCGTTAAAACCTTATAATTCCAAAATGTAATTTGACCGCAAAGCATTTAATCTAGACACTGACTTATTTCCCACAATGAATCATTGAGTGGGGTTAAGAGGATTAATGAAGCAATATAAAGAGGGCGGGGCTGCCTTGCAAAATAATTAATTGTTGTAATGTAAATGTTGTACTTGTGTGGATTCAGTCACACCAGAGTTGCACTCACATCTCATAACCTCAGTGAGAGGTTATTATTCTATTATTGTCTTCTGTTATCTCCAACCCGGTTCACATTGACTGTGACAGTAATTACATCAACTGGGCATTGCTCTGAATTCTGTCTTCATTATACAGATTGAGTTGAGGTTGACTATAGAAAGGGGACAATATGGAGGAAGCACTAATTAATATATGTTTTAAAATCTGTTGCCAGGAATTAAATGACATTATCTTTTTTTGCAGATATCTAACATTGACAGCGTGTTGTAGTGAAAATTCAAGTGGTAAAGTGTTCTGCCTTTTGGGCCACAGCATTATTTTTCATTAAAACATTAACATTTTATAATGACACTGGTGATTAGTTGTTGTCAGCATTTTGAACACGCAAATATGCAAAGCCATCTGCAGACATCTCTACTTGTCAAAGGATAAGACGTCTTTACGGGAAAAGATTATCTGGGTCTCTCTCTCTCTCTCTGTTTATTTATTTTCTTTTATATCAAATGTGGGGAGCGTCTGATGTAAAAATTGAGGATTAGCATAAAAATTAGGGACAAGTCAATTTGGCACGGCGCCTCGCTGTCCCTTTGTGTAGCGGGGGCCGGTGTCGGGCTGGAATGAGCCGTCTGAGGCCGTGTTTGTTGTGTGGACAAAAGAAGCAGACGGGGCGGTGAGCGGTTAGTGAGGTCGGCCCTCCGATTTTTTTTGGATTTTTTTTTTTTATATAGGTTGAACTTGTTCTGATTAAAGCCCTCCCAGCAGGAGCAAGTGAACGACACATATGTCTCAGACAGTGACCCTTCACTCAAAACTCCTTACAACAGATTTTAGGGTTTAAGTTGATCTCAGACGGTACATGAGCTGCAGGAAGGTCAGTCGTGATTGCTTTTTCGCACAGAGAAGTCGGCGCTCCGGCTTCTTCTTATGCACATTCTTTGCTGCAGCGTTTGAACTTTTTCTGTTTTAAGTTTTAGGAAAAAGTACACTGATGTTGGTTTGTGCGATGATGATCAGGAGCAGCTCTGCAGCCCTCTGTAGGAGAGGTGGACAAAATATCATGAACAATTGTACGAGGTAATGCAATCCAGTGCAGTACCGCAGCTTTGGGCATAGTTCAAACAAAGGCTGCGTGTTATTGGCAGATGGAGGAGATAACAGGAGCACCTGTGCATTGTGCTCTTTACTTGCCTTGCTTGGAATCTTTTGTAACAAAGAGACCTTTTTTTATTTTTTTTAAACTGGTGAAATTGATATCTGCTACACATTACTGCTTATAAAAGGTTAAATCCATAGACGGTAAGTATAGCTAAAAACAACCGAACTCACAACAAGACATTTCTAGGCGACCAAAATGGTACAAGTAACTTTCATGAACTAAAAACAAACTGGTACTACTACAAATCTATGACAAACTTTCTTGACAAAATGATCTTTTAAATTGCCAAACATCACGTGTTAATTCGTGGCACAAAACAGGATGAAACCAAACATATTTATTTTCAAGAGCAGGTCCCATGGGGGACCATAGATACTGCTCTAGTATCGGTGTACCGCGCCACAGTGCTGGGTAAAATGTTTTGCACACGTTCCGTTGGATTCGTGTGCAGCTGTTTTCATAGATCAACACGTCGGTGACGAGTTGGAGACTTCTCCGCTTCAGTGTTTTCTCCCCATGAGAGCAGAGGGTTGAACGTGATGTCGAGGACAGAGGTGGTGTCCATGAAAGCAACTGGAGAGTCACTTTCTCTTTTCCTTTTTGGGTTTTCGATTGCCCTTTAAATGTACATGACATTCTAATCGATGTATTGAGAAATCTCTCAAGCCGCTGCCTTGCACCGGTTTTATTTTCACTAAACAGTTTTTCTCTGTCGCCACGGGAACGAAGCATCACCAGCCGCTTCCTTCAGAATGTATTTATGTTGTAAAAAGACTGAAATCCATAACTTAACAACTCAAAATCTGATTTCCTCCAAAACAACTTGAATGAACACTGAAGGCTTTTTGTGACACCAACGTGGTGTTTTGCCTCATGATGTCCGCTGTTGATTATGAAGCTTGATTAAGTTTTTGTGAAAGTTGAAAAACATCCGAGAAGTGTTGCTTTTTGATCAAACTTCACGCTGAAGTTACCAGAAACCCGCTAATTGTTTGCTCAGAGCAGTTCAAAAGTGTCAAACATGTGCATAAGCTGTTTTTATTTCTCCCTGCTTCACTGGCCAGAGGCAAACTGACTACCGGTTGTTATGTCAGAGTCCCTCATGGGTGTCGCCATGAGAATTTACAGGAAATCCACCAATGAGTGTGTCGGTGTCCCCACAGAGCCCACCGGCTCACGCTCTGAGGCGACACAAAGGCCACTTTTATCTAAGTAGAACACACACCGTAACTTGTGTTTAGTCTGCAGTGTGCCGTAAAGTTAGTCTTTGAATCTTTGCTTCAAAATTGAAGTTTTTTTGTTTTTTTTACAGTGTGGAACCTTGCGTCTGTTTTATTACCTCTGTTGTTAGGTAATGCAGCCAGAATGAGACGTTTCGCTTCTCTAAATCTTTACTCCATATGAAGGGTTGCAGCATTGTGAAAATATTTGTCTTCATATCCTGTCTGTCCTTTCAAAGTGTTTCAAAGTGTCGTCTACATGTCAAAGGAAGTTTGAATGCTGAGTAAGATTTCCAAAAGTCATTTGCTCACTGGAGAAAGTGGTGTTGACTGCGTGAACCGCTCTGGTATACATATTACATATTTTGAAATAAATTATATAAATATACATACACGGGGTGTGTTGAGGCCCGATACTGATATTGATATTTGATAATTAAAAAATACAATAATTACAAAAAAATAAAAATATATATATATAGCCAATCAATATTTTTTTCATAAACAAAAGGCACAAATGAATGAGAAAGCTAACAATGACTCAGCAGGTGTTGATTTAGATTGACCGAAAAGTACCGTCCGGTGGGAATCGGTGAATGTTGGCAAGCTAAGCTAAGCTAACTAGCATCCACTTTCTCAGTGAGAGCTAGCTAGCATAGCTTGCGAGCTCCACCTTTTAATGTGGACGATCAACTGAACAGTACAATGGGTCCTTCCAAATGTTCTGACGGACAGACGTCTTAAACCGCCAACACGTCGTGCTCTCTAGTAGGTAGCTGACAGCACGTCACCTAGCAACGCTGACTCTCCAATGTCAGTCAGCAGCTGCCATGGTAACCGTCCATGCTTGAATTGGACAGACGCTGTTTCCACAAATATGTCTCCAACAGTTTTTCTCTTCTTGAGAAATGGAGAAAGATATGTGCAATATATACAATATCAGAATTGAAATTATTTCGCAAAAAGTCAGGAACTCAAATTTAATTAAATTTGAAGTTTTAGAAGTTTGACCAAAATGTAAACTGAGCAGGACATTTTACAGTTGAAAAACATGAATAATAATATATTATAACGATTGAATAATGGTGTCACAGATTCTAAGTAACAAAAACATTTTTGCGCTGACATTTCTTGTCACCATGGTAATATATGTGACCCAACCAACCGATTTTTATTGGCTTCTCTCTTCTCTACTTTATTCATTAAATACTTAGTACTAAATCACATTACTGCATTAACAGGTTCTTCCTCCATTCTTGAGCTATTTGTTATTTGCCACGGTTAACAAGCCTAATGACTGGAGTTCTCCATCCAAGAGATCACCTCATAAATGAAATGAAGCATCCATTAGATGGTAATTAAGTTTGAATATCACCGTGATATTTACTCCCGGGATATCCTCTCAGGTTTCATTTCATCAGCTCATAAAGCCATGAGATATGAGTTAAAGTTAACCCACTCATAGAGCTACTGTAGGTTTACAGTAGATGCTCAGCTTGGAAAGGTTTCGTGTCATGAAACTGAGTTTACGCTGTCGTGACATTTGACCGGCTTCTCTCCCTCTCCCGTTTGTTTCAAAGAAATGACAGAAACAGCTCACCCTCTCTGTCTCTGATGAATCACGCTGTCGCTCATCGGCGAACCTTCCTCTCATCACGTTTTGAGGCACTAATTGTACAGCCCGTTGGATGTTTTTGAGCTTTAAGATGGGGGAGAGAGAAAAAAAAAGGCCAGCTCTCAAACGGTTCACCTATCGTCTGCATTTGTTTCTTCGCTTTCATACAGAGACATAATCCGTCTATTGTTCCTCATCTGAATTTCTCCTCCCGTGGGAATTCTCCTCAGAGCAGCAGAAGCCAATTTGGGTCTGCCTCTTTACACTTAAAAACAAGTATATCTCCAAAGAGCTCCAATCCCTCCCATCCCTCTCTAAACCCAATGAAGTCATAAATCACTCCTCTATGCGTATCATGCTAATTAAGAGCAGGGCTCAGCTGCTCTTCTCCAGCGGAAGCTGGAATAAAACGGCTCCGTAATTACGTCAAAACAATGCACGCTCAACCTCCGCCGCAGCACATTTGGAAGATAAAGCATGCGAACCGACACCCCGGACTTAAAACACTTTGTCTGCAGGGGATTAAAGATTTCTTTTGCTACTGGATAAAGTAAAAGCCACTTCTGTGATTTTATTTTATTTTGAAAACCGATTAGGGTTTTATGTGAATATCAATGTAATCAAGTACTGTGGAAGTTTTTTTTTTTAACATTTCAGACACCAGCGACTCAAGCTTTCGGCAATGACTCAAGTTCGGATCGTGGGAGATAATTTCTGTTCAAAAAACAAAAGAAACTTTACAGCGACGGGACAAAAAGTCACTTCTCCCCTGCGCCTTCTCTTACAAACACTTTCCTCCACCCAAACACCGGATGCGTTCTGTGAAAGTCGGTCGTGCTGGGCTTTGTCCTAAGTCGTTAAAGACCAGATGGCCGGCGCTTATACACGTGTAGCTCTGATAATATTGTACATATGTAAATATATAAACATATGCTCAACCTCCAGCCCCCTACAGAATACGCTAATCCTCAACAAAGAGCAGTACCACTATTCTCGAGTGGTATTTCTCTTTTGCAACAAACTCCATCGTGTCAAAGCGTTTCCTCATAGACGCTGCCCTCAAAGTTGGCCGCCATTAGTCATACGCTGCACTGGAAGTGTTTATAAATGTGTCACTTGCTTGAGAGACAAAGTTTAATATTCTTCTCGGTGTCACAGCTGGATCCATCGCCCACCCTTTCATCTGGATCCCCGATAACCAATTACACCTCTTACGTCCTCTCCAATAACTTTAATCGCTGATTAGGATTCCTTGTTCACAATGAAGCTACTTAAAAGCAATTGCTCAATAAAGACAGGGGGAAGTTGTCCCATTAAGTCTGTCTTCCCCGCTGCTTCAGTCATTAGCGCTCGCTCTGGAGCTTCCAACTCCCGATTGTCACAAATGGAGCCGGCTTCATTCACGGCACAGAGGCCCGCTCGCTCACGCCGCTTTCAGGCGTAACACGACGCCGCGAAGCACCACGCGGCCCTTCAGAAACGGAAAGTGCTCGACGGTTCAAACCCGTGTTGATTTCAGATCCATTAGAAACAGCGGAAGTATCGGGTGAGGCAGACGGACGGGATGACGTTTCAGTGGACGACAGCAGAGAGCCGGGGTTGTGTTCAGGCCTGTGGCTCTGTCTGGGTTGGTTGTGTGTATTTGGTGGGAAGCCAGTGAGGGTTCTCGCAGTGACTCATACCGGTTGGTTTGAAACAGACGTGTTGTTTTCATTCTTTTGTTTGTGTGCATCTATTCTGCATCCGTTTCACCCTAACATATGAATAAAGGTCATCTTTTTCAGTTCCTGCAGAAGAGAAAGAGAAGTAGGAAGATGACATCTGAAAAGTGTTTGTTTTGCAAATTGTATTTTTGTTGTAGTTAAAAATACAAGTGTTTTCAGTAAGTAGAGTATTTCAAACAACCCCCATGTTTTGGAAAGTTGTGGTTATTGTTTAGCTTCAATGTGGATCCAGATCAAACCCTGAGTTTCTCTCCTCTTGCCTCACATTCGTTATCTCACTTTTTTTTTTTTGGACCCGTTTGTCAGTCTCTCTTTTTTTATTACCAAAAACATCAATCAAAGACGTGTGAGTGAAGACAAAAGCATGTCATTAATAATTAAAGGCACTCTGTGGACCTTTTGACCACTAGTAGTGCTAATGAGTACTAGCGCGCGGTAGCTCGGAGAGAAGCTCTGCAATGTGAAGTGCATTTTGATAAATGTTGTTTGTTTGTTTGTTTGCAAGAAAACTCCACAGGGCAACTTTAAGTTGCAGCTTTAATTGCTTTTTGGGTGTGATGAGTGTTCAGCCACAGCGATTTACCTTTGTACACATCAGTGTGAGCTGGTGTGTTCACAGGGAGGGTCTCAACCGCTCTCTGCCATTTGAGTTCCAACAGCGCTGAAGCACTTATAATTATTATTTAAATGTACAGATATAAAGACCTTCTGGCCAGCAGTGATGTATTTTCAAAGTCGGATAGTTCCTTTTTATAGAAGAACGTTACATTATTGAAATGAGCTTTAATAACATTACATGCCACACTCCAGATTTAAAGGCTAAACAAACCCAATGTAACTATGAGATATAGCCATGAAACTCGCCTTGATTACTTACGTTGAGACATTTTTTTCGTATGACAATTTTTCTGAAATTGTATGCAAACGGTGCATTATATCATTAAATATATGCTAGTTTGCCTGAACTTACAGTCACAAAATGAGCATTGGATAAAGCCAGGTTCACATTTCTTGTTTAATGTTGTTGACCTATTAGAGTCAAAGGTTTATGTCGAGGAGATTTGGGATATATCGTTGTATCACTCCATAACAATTAGAGCATTTTGTCAACAGCCATAAAAAAAGACAATTTTTAGCCAAATGTTTAGGAATGAAATATTCTATAAACCAGGTTATGAAATGACACATGAACAAACCCTTCAGTAGAAAGACCTTCAGGATATAGATAGGAGTGAAACGGCGAGGTTTAGTGTACGCATTTAAAAGAAGAAAAGAATTGGATATCACCATGAAACTTCTTTCTGATTACTTACATTAAGACGATTCTTTTGGGATTTCCAAGTTTTCTGAAATGTTATGTGTAAATATGCAAATAAGGCCTCACGTGTGTCTTGGATGTTTTTCGTTCCACTAGTCTGAAAGAAGACATCTATAAAAATCTCTAGATTGACGCGTGCATTGAAAGCGACGTTCCTGCCTGTAGGCTCTCATCTCTTCTATTAAAGGACCATTTCTATGCTGGAACTCCTGTTCCATCCAAGTCTCGCTTTCCACTGTTCCACTGTTCAGAACTCTTAAGACCTTTTCAATAAAACATGCTTCTCTGTAACATTTACAACCCTCGCGTTTCCTGAAATGAGAAATCCAAAACATCTCCGATGTTCTGGAGGGAAACGTACATGAAAGTTAATGTTTTAATTCTCCGTAAGCCACGAGTTACAAGTGACTTATATGTTCTGGCAGAGAGGATCTGTGCCGGAGCGAGGTGGGGAGGGAGGACGGGGGCAGAGAACTTGTTGTCGAGCGGCATATTTTATTTCCTCTCCCGTGGGTTTAGAGGAGCTGTTACACTCTGGAGTTTTAGCGGAGGCCACAAGGTTATTATATAAACAATTCACACGGAGGCCCTCGAGCACCCGGAGGGAATGTTTTAATGCAATGCTCACAATTTCTGAAATGCTGTAATGCTCAAGACGCAGACATGTGTCCAATTTTAACCATGCAGCGTTATCGCTCTGTCTTCCTTTTTTTTCTTTTTCTTCTTCTTCTTCTTCTTCTTCTTTGGGCTGTTTTGTCAAGGCAACTAAAAAAAAAAAAACCCACGCTTAATTAATTTGGTCAGCTGCCTTGGATAAACTACATTGATGACATCAATTAGATTCTAATGAAAACAGATAAAAGCCGTGGAAAGCAAATGGAATTTCTGAACAGGACTCATCAAAGTCTTAGCGTTGGAACAAATTCCCATTACGTCTCATAAAAGCCTTTAATTTGCAAAGCTCATGTCTGGTTTGGTACTTAGAAGTACATGGTCAAATGATTCAGTCGTGAGTCCTGCGCCAAAGAGGAGCCAAATCACAATTTAATTTGGCACGTAACTCCTTATCCGGTCCTAAACATGTGGTTGGATGCAATCCTTGGATTAGCGTGGACTTTAGAACTACACATTTGGCTCGTTTCCACCTGCTCTGGCAGAACAAACACCTAGTCCAACCCGTCTGTAACACAGCATGTACATTTCCAATCTGCGGGACAAGAAACACACGCTCGCCCCAGATTAGTACTTCTTAGTCAACCAAAATGCTGCAATTATGTGTGTCAGTCCGTTGACATGGGATGACGAGGCTCCGTTTCTCCGTCTCTTTTGCCACCTGTCTCTCTTTTGGCATAACTGCAGAGCCTCTTTCGAATGTCTTGGATTTTATAGTTCAAGAGAAATTATGATGAATAATCCTAATTTCTCAGAATATTGTACAGATGGATTCAAGAAATGGTGCATCTTTCAGACAACTCGAGGATAAATACGGACGTCTTTATTTACTGAGTTTTAAATCTCTATCTCGGAGTCCCTTAAATTCTCAGGTCATAATAATCAATCCGATCATGAGTGTTTCTATTATGCACAGAGAGCGATACTGACGTGAGCCTTTTAAAAGTTGTTTGCTTGTCTTGCAGACAGACCTGACAAAGCATGAATTGAGACTTTTGACAAATCTGCTTTATCATGTAGTTATCTGGGCATCCCTTTGATCCATTTATTGCAGTTAAATTACTGCAAAATCTGTTTATTTTGGTTCGCCTCAAGAAGCGCCCGGAAGCGGAAGGCATCCATGCCATTAGGAGCTGAGCAGGTTGTGTACAGTGGAGCTTTTTATCTGAAAGCAGTCGCTGATGAGAGCGGTGAGAGCGAAACAAAAAGAGCAAAGTTGTGAACCGTGAAAACCAAAACAAAGAGCTGAAAGAGGCTACAAGAGGAACTGCAGGTTCATCACTATGAGCGAACACCGTCATATTACGCAGCCATTTCATCAATTATTAATACAAGAAAATGTTGAATACAGCAGCTTTAATCTGATGCATTACGTTGTGAAATCCAAGCATTTGTGACTGTGGCCGACATCCTACAAGCACATCTGTAAAAGACACTTGAACTTTACCCACTCACAGCCGTGTTCTTTATTTGTTGTAGCTTCCACAAATACAAAAAGCTGCTCAGTGTATCACACAGTTCCACATGACATTACACACACATTTCAGCTTCATGTGCCCGGGTCTTTGAATGGCTGGACGCACACAGGGAAGTGTGCCGCACATGCAGGAGCTCAAGCAGATCCATTCACAGATGTGTGCACAATAAGCTCCGTTTATCTCACTGTGTAATATAGTGTTGGCCATGCAGAGCATCATGTGAGCTGTTCACATCAAAGTTCATACGACTCATTATCCACAGATTTGTACACTTTTTTTGAAAACTTTTTTGTGTGTTTTCTGCACCCGCCACACTGGTTATTGAGAATATAAATAAGTTAATTGTGTGTTAATTCAGTGGCGCAACGTCTGCTCTTTTAGAATTGTGACGGTTTGAAATGTAGGAAAAAAGGGGAAGTATTTAATACGCTGTTTTTGTTCCTCTTGGTGTGTGTGTGTGTGTGTGTGTGTGTGTCCGTGTGTCTCTGCGTGTGTGTCCATCCCAGCGGACTACCCTCCTCCTCCGCCACCTGCCGAAGAGTCAACCGGTTTCTCACCACCCCCTGGTTCCTTCCCGTCTCCTCCACCGATGAACTCCTGTGATTATCAGGTGAGGGGGGGAGGGGGGGGGGGTGTGTGTGTGTTATTGCATTCAATTTCATCTCGGTTGTCAGGAACTCTCGAAGACTCGTCACGGAAAGCAAAAAGACGGCCCCCGAGCTCTGCACTCAGTTCAGCAAAAAAAACAACTACTGCCTGTCCATTTGAGCAGCAGCCAACTGCAGAGACGTCCAGCTCCAGATGCTGCCTGGAGCCAGCCGCCCCGACTGAAGGACCCACACACACACAAGCCGGCTTTCTGCAGTGCAGGAAGCATAGAAGGCTGACACCTATTGGTGGAGCCTGGTTATAAAACCCACAGGCGTTTGTTCCCTCCCCGGGGGGATATCTGGCCCCTGTGATCTGACCGACACTCTCAGCACTTGACCCATGCTGCGAAAACCCTCCAAGTGCTTCACATTCCTGCGTTCAGCCCCCCCTCCCCCCTCAAGCCCCCTCAAGCCCCCTCTTTTTTTGGATCCGACCATGTTTCTTATCCTAAACGAATGCTTCCTGTGTAGAGACAGAGTGGATTTAAATAAGTTATGCAAATTCAACTGCTCTTCCCACACAAACTGTATACATACCTGTAGACTGGGGATTAGCGCTGTGTGTCTTCATGCGGTGTTGTGGCTTCAATGTAAAATATGCAATTATTTTAAAAGGTGCAGCCCAACGAACAGTTACACTTCTGAATTCCCTGCTTTCACTCAACACATTTAGGATCGGCTGAGCAGTTAGAAATGAAACAAGCCATCAACAAAATTGTACATATTAGAAATCTGTGCCAAATTTGACTCCAAAAATCCTTTTTCTGCCATTTGAATATTTTATGAAGCCACAGATCATTTTTAGTAAAAAAAAAATCTAAATCAATGACATTTATACTAAAGCCCTGCCAGCGTCACTTCTCTAATACCAGATGTGTTACCTGAACTCACATGTGTATACCGAACTGTGGGATCTGACATACATACTACACATCCTCTCTTCAGTGTAATCACAGTCAGAGCTCTTAAAGTTTAACATTGTGCTGTTCCGGTATTATAACAACAGAATTCAGCTTCTGGCCCGTGATGCATTTAAAGAGGTCCGTCTGATAGCTGTCTCTTAATAGCAACTATCAGTATTTCATATTCAACCTGCTCACCGCTGTCAGATCCTTTAGAAGGAAAAGAAATGGGACTTTAGTGCATGTTTTATTGCACTGCATCTCCTAGGAATTCAAACAGCTTTTAAAGTACTGTCCATGTTTACTTGGATTACTTCCAGGTACAGTACAGGTGCAGTAAAAGTGCACCTAATGATCTTTCATGTGAATAATTTGTTTCAGGTTTAACAACAGTCAGGTGCTCATATGTTCACTGACACAGGTCTAACTTGCTGTTCACTCATCATTCCAACACCCGTTTCAATGTAAATGCTGGGCGACAACATCCACACCTGGTGCGCAAATATCTTCAAAGGTTTACCTTCAGCCGTCCGAGATAGTCAAATCTCGTGAATACCTTCCAAAGTTGCTCTATTTTAGCACAAACTTCTACTTCCATTTGATTTCCCACCACTCTGCTGTCGCTCAGCACCACAATGATCCGGGGAACCACAAAGAGTGAGTCGTATACTAACACCATGTGTGAAGATATCCATCAGACCGCTGAAGCCTCGCATTAGCTTCAGCGGAACTTTGGAATTCATTTTTTGCACAAAACGAGGGAGGATTTTGTCTCATGTCACTCACGTTGGAAGCAGAGAAGAAGAAGCAAAACAAAAGTCATGTCTTTAGATGTAAATAATCAATTAAAAAAGTTATTGGATGATGAAATCGAGGCTGTTTTTCTGAAAAGTTTACATTTTTGTGTCCACAGCCCAGCTGCTATAGTGATGAAGTAGACATGATAATAAGAGATAATCGGGCACTGCAGCTTAGTGTCTTTCCCTTTTTACCACTGCTGTATCTGCCATCTCCCTCTGAACAGCACCGACGGTAGACGTAAAAAGAAATGAAGTGCTTAATTAGTTTTAAAAGTGCTTTAGTGTTTTTCCATCTCTGACTTTTCTTCTCCTGTCACATTGGCTGGCCATGCAACTGAATTCCTTAATACGCCACTGGTATCTTAATTACGTGCCCTGTAGCCAGAGCAGAAGTCTTTTTAACTGCAGAGAAAAAAAGGGGGATAGATATCAATCAAAATGTCTTTGTATCTTCTTCTGCGTGCCCCGGCAGACAAATCTCACACACTGAAGGAATACGTTTAAATGGTATTTCCTCAGAAGAAAGGAGACAAGAGGTCTGGATTGTGACGAGCTGATGCCGAATCCTTCAGCAGGAAGAGAGGAAGACAGAAGCAGCTAGTTCTCATCGCGGCTGTTGTCCTCACTATGAAGCCCTGCACGGCCAATTCCAACACATCACAAAGACCGCAATGTTTCCTTTCATCCCCCTCGTTATTCCCTGTTAAATAAGTTCCTTTTCTTTTCTTCTTCTTTTGTTGATTTGAGACAAGCCATTAGTGTTTTGCTTTGTTTACCCCCCCCCCCCCCCCCCCCCCCCCCCCCCCCCCCCCCTGCTCATGATAGCCTTAGATGTTTTTTAAGCAGCAACAGCTCTGCTCCAAATGGAGGCAAGCCCTGCCTGTAATAGATTGTGACAGGTAATCCAAACACATAACATTAGAATAAGAAGCAGTCACTGATCCAGCCAACTCAAAAAGCCCCCGCAGGCAATTGCAAGAAGTCTTCTTGCAGTTGCAGCATAGTTCAGAGGACTAAAAATATATCTGTCATTCCGTGGAGAAATTCCCGGGAATTTTTGTAGAAAACCGGGTGTCACTAACGGTCAGATCATTTTAGATACTTAGCTGCAGATTTTTGTGCAACATTTTTTTTATTATATTTTGTCTTTTTTTTTTTTGTGTGTGTATGTTGAAGTTGTGTTTGCTCTATGGTGAAACGAAAGAGATGTATGAATAAATCAGCGAGGTCTCAGACTGCCGGAGTGATCCTGTTTCTGACGCTTTCAAGCTTCATCTGGTAATAAACCAGTCAAATAAAAAATCAAAGCGATTCTCATCATCTTTACAGGGCACATGTTTAAAATATGGAATCAAAAAGATATCTGACTTTAATTCTTAAAAAAAAAAAAAAAAATTGACCTTTTTGTTTGAAACACTGCTGGATGAGATTGTGATGAATAATGCATGAAGAATGAAATACTGTAAATCCAAGTGTGCTGAAAAGCAGGAGGTGAACAGTGCACTGCTCTATGAACAGACAATGCGTTGCATTACTCCCAGAGAGAAGTCTCTGCCATTGATGTGTGGCTCTCCAAAGCATTGTGTCAGGTCAAGATGAAGCATGAACTCTAGACTGTAATCCACCAGAGAACCTCTCCGAGTCAGTGGAATTACTCCTCATTGATGATTATCTTGCGATTGCAACTACGCAAAAAGTGACATAGTTGGTCATTTTGCTCACTTGTTTGCTCACAGATGAGAGGACCAGAGAAGACCCTGGAGGAGAGGCGCTCCAGTCTGGATGCAGAGATCGACTCCCTCACCAGCATCCTGGCCGACCTGGAGAGCAGCTCGCCCTACAAGCCACGCATCGCACAAGTAGGACGCCAACACACCGTCACACCCGCTCAGACAAATACACACCAGTCACCGACAGTCAGTAGCTATGTACATTAACTCAAGTACTGTATTTGAGTATGATGTTGCTCTTGAGTATTTACATTCTCTGCGTCTGTGGGGGAATATAGTCCTGCTTACCGCACTACATTCAACGGACGGCTGTAGTTTCGGGCTACTTTTCACACTAAAGGTCCAGTCCACTGATTGTACACGTACAGTTTAATGAACTGGTCATGACCAGTACTATTCCATCTGTGAAAACAGTTGTATATAGTGTTCTTTGTGGCTCCGGAGGGAGCTTTTTCAAGTTTTATAAAAAAACGATGTCATAGTGACGTCATCAGGGTTACTTAAAATCTTAAAAGGGGGAAGACTGCGTTACAACCGGGCTGGGTAGAGTTTTAAAGATGTAGGTGTTTGCGTGGCAAGCAGGGTGTAATGAAAGATGCGATTAAGTTGCACTATGGGAAATGTAGGATGCAGGGTTTTGGGGGCGTGGCTCATACTAGAGGCTAAACGTTAGCATACATTGGCCTCTGTGGCTGTGATTTTGACCATTTGAAAAAGAAAAAACCATCTCTCACAAGCCCTCCAACTTAATTAAAGGGAAACGCTGAATGACCCGAGTACCCCTTCAATAGTTTACATAAAGAAACAAAAACAACCCTGTCAATTTACATCACACTGTTTAAGATTCAACCAGTTGTACTTTCAAGCAGGGTAACTGGTACTTTTGAGTAAAGGACCACCGCTACAATTCATAACTGTACAAAAGTACAGACTGGTTGAATCATTTTACCCGATTGAAACTAAATGACTTTATCAAAATAGGTTCCTGCAGGAAACAGACCCACATGTTGCATCTTTTAAGAAATGTTTTGCACCAATGAAAAAATGTGTCTTGACCTATATCATTAGTTGATATTAAACGGTATTAAGAGCAACTTCAAAAAGTCAAAGCCTTGGGCAGTTCACTAAATTGTTTGACACACAATAAATGTAGGACAGGCGGATAAAAAAACCGAACCAATTGTGTTTGGTGAGGGAAGTGCTCGGAGGGGCTTTTAACGCCATGCAGATCATATCTGAGTGAGATATTCGAGCAATAGTGTAATACCTGAAAGGTTGTTTATCTGTTAGGCCTACGGACGTGGCTTCCACCACCAGTGCGCTATATTCTAGTCCAAAATATTCTTAAAGGTATTCCAGTTTTTATTCTGTGGGTTATTTACCGTGTACTTACCATGTCTACATGTTGTCTGTTTTATTTATTTATTAAGGGACGCATATGTGAGGCTGAAAACAGAGTTACGATGATCAATTATTGACAGAGCTGTTCATTTAGCTCCAGATGAGCGTCTGTGTTCTCCTACAAGATGCACACATTTACATCCACTGACCTATTATAACAGATAGTGACTCTAATGTGGAGGGAAAACAGAATGGAACTGGTTCAACTGCTTTCATGGCACTTTTGAGCACATCTGGGAATATACTCTTTTATTTTTCAGACTTTTAAAATGCACCTTTTAGATCTACCTTTTGTGGAAAATGACACTTGAAACATGGTGTTTTGGAGGGAAGTGTGCAGCGTGACAAAGACAGACAAAAGACTGTCTGTTGCAATTGCTTTTGTCCTTTTGGTTTAGCGACTCCTGGCTCCCTGGTTAGAGGGAGCAGAATGGGTGTACCACACACAAAGTGAAAATGATTGCACCACGCGGGGGAAACATAGCGGATTCGGGGGCGACAAAGAAATGAGCCGTGCGGCTGTGAAATGATACACACTGCAGGCAAGTAAGTGAAATATGATCTGGTGATTTCTGAATGGCTTAGTGTTGTGGGGAAGTCAGTATGTTCACGGACGCTGGTGTTAAATGCCAAACTGTAATAACATGACATTATGTGCTCATAAAATATGGTGAAATGCCGTTTAGACATTGAGCGGTTTGGTAGTAGAATACAGACATTGTGCTCTTGAGTTAACAGTCTGCTTGGACCAGCTGCCCACAAGCGTCTGTGCACGTTTTGCCGTCGATGGAGAACTTGGTTAAGTTCAGCTTCCTTTCTCGTCAAAACTATTCATACAGGCTGCGCTGCATATTTGCAACAATTGCAACACTTTTTCAAAATGTTTTTGAATATCTTCTTACAGTACGGATACTACTCAGGATACAAGAGACTATGGATGTCAACGGTAACATCTCAAGAAGTATAAAATACCTTGGCATATACACCCCCCCCCCCCATCTCTACAGAATATGTGCGAGGCTAACTATAGTAAAATCATTTGGTGCATTGATGGTGACCTGGAACGATGGTCTGCGCTCCCTCTGTCTCTGCTCGGTCGTGTTCAAAGTATTCGCATGAATGTTCTGCCCAGACGTGTCTACTTATTTCAGATGCTACCTATAGAAATTCCAAAACCAAATTTTTGATAACCTGGATAAAAGAATTTCCAAATTTATCTGGCAAAAAAAAGCGTCCTAGAATTAGACTGAAAACCTTACAGCTGTCTAAGCTAAGTGGAGGCCTTAAACTTGCAAACTTAAAATATTACTTCTGGGCTGCACAAATGAAACCTTTGATAGTGTGGATTCAGAATAGCACATACAATCGCTGAAGAACTTCTGCCCAGAGCCCTTACAAATCGTGCCTTTTTTAGATGCGCCCATAAAAGAACTGGCAAAGTGGACTAAGATCACTCTTAAAATGTGGAACAAAATACAGACAGCTTTTGGGCTTGAGAACTTTTCTAACCACACACACAGAGAGTGGGGAAAGTTTGCGAAACGTGCGCCTCTAGAAAGGTTTGAGTATGAGTAAACTATATAACGTGTTTCTATCTATGAATCTACATAATTCCCTACAGATAAAGCAGAGATGGGAGGCGGAAATGAACAAGATCATACCACAGAATACCTGGGAGGAAATGTACACCTGGAGGGAATTTAAATGGAAAATATTCATTCTTCAGAACACCAGAAATAGTAGCCAAGATGGGCCCAACGCATTCCAACTTGTGTTGGCAGAACTGTGGAACACGTGCTGCCAATCACACACACATATTCTGGCGATGCCCGAAGTTAAATGCATACTGGAGAGAAGTCTTTGATGAACAGCACATCCAACAAGACCTCACAGTAGCACTATTGGGAGCGATACCTGAAGGCCTGGATGGGACACACTATATATATATATATATATATATATATATATACCTTCTAAACATGCTACTCACAGCAGCATAGCAGGGTATAACCATCAGACGGTTAACACCGGATCCCCCTGCATACCATATATGGATATAAGGCTCCAAAAGCCTATCTTTGCTCAACGATGGGGTCCTATCGCAGCATTACTGATACAATGAGGGTTATTACTACAGGTTATAACTGTTACCTGTTAACTCTCTCTATACACACACATTATACACCATCCTCTCTGAAAAGCACATATAGCACCTACGATACGACATTCAGGAGTGGAGAATTATTATTTCTTCATCCCTTGTTTTTATTTATTTATTTATTTATGCATGTAATCAATTATCTATTATTATTATTATTTCCCCTCTTTTTCTCTTGGAGTGAGCACCTTTTGATGTTTGTTGTTCCTTCTGTGCGTTGTACACTGCACCTAAATATCATGTGTTCCAAGGCTCATACAGCTGAAACATGGACAAAGAAAGTAACTGTCTGTAACTGTTGTTATGTTGTTGAAAACCAAGTCAAAAGTGAGTGAAAAGGAAAAGGTTTGAATAGATTTGTGCAGGCAGAGGACCAGCTACCAGGATCCTATTGATGTATTGGCAGCCTGCCTCAGGTAAAGTGTTGTATAGCCTGAGCTCCTGCAAGTTGTTTTATTGAGTTTTCTTTTAGCGCAATGCTCTTGATTGAATGTGTGTATTTCTAGGGAATGAATTGTGAAAGGTACAAACGGATGTAGTGGATCTGGTCTGTGCTGCCTTAGAAAGGAGTTGTAAAGTGTACCGTCTTGGTTCTGACTAGTCTCATGTAAACACACAGAAACAAGTGCACACACTGAAAATGCAGAGAAGCCCAACATATTCTCACGGCACAGAAGTACAAACACTTTTATTAGAATGCAGAGCTACCGGCTGCTGAAGCGCAATTTTTTTTCCTAAATAAAATATAGTATAAGTGCACACCTTTTGTTGGGTTTAAAAAAAAAACGTGCAGTATATATCGGAGCAGGAGTCTGAAAGCCTTTGTCAACACGCCTTGAAAAATTGATGTGTACCTGCTGGGCTCTCTGTGCTCGCGAACGGTCGCGCTAACTAATGTATGGCCGCCGTGGCGCTTTCTACCTGTCAGGGTCAAAGCCGTCCCGCGTTTTTATTTTTATCACCGCGAGCGGTTGCAAGCTTTTTCTTTGAGTTACGGGTGAGGAGCTGCACCACCTGTGTCTCGGCAGAGTGCACATACATGCCATGACATGTATAAATCATGGAGCGTTATGTATCGGGACGTTTTGTTGACTTAACCCTGTTTCTGCGGTCTTGCGCGGTCGCCGTGTCTTCTCTCTGGGAGCTCTTTGCACATGGACTTTTCCATTTTGATTGTTTATTTTTCAGCGGCACGAGCATATGCACACATGCGCGCACACACACACACACTGTTACTTTCTCCTCAGCTGATGCTGATTCTAGCTGATTAACTCAGGTTGACCTTACCCCTGCCCCCCCCCAGCTGCTCCCGTCAGTCCGTGCTCGGGCTCTTTCAATGCTTTATTCTACAGCACAGCACTGAACTGTGTTGCGGGCCAGGCTTTTAAGTACCATCCAGCTTCGGCACAACAGCCGCACAGTAATCTTCCGCTTGTATAAGCAAAGAGCAACGAGCGGTCTTGATTTACAGCTTTCCTGAGCACAAAGCAATTACAGAGCCAGCTCTCCAAAAATCAATAGGTCCCTTCCAAGCTCTGGGAGAAGAACCCACCCCCCCCCCAACACCACCAACACCACCCCATCCGATGCTAAATTTGGAGTCAGCGAGGGGACCTTACGTGTGCCATCCTCCCAGACGAAAACTGCAACGGACGTTGCCGCTCATTCATAAAAATTCCAAGTAGCATTCCTGCAAACGTTCAGCCGGCACTGATGCCTCACAGACATCAAAACAATTTAGTTTGCTTTAGTTGGTATTCTCTGTGGCATAACAGTGGGTAATGAAATGTGATCATTATATAATCCCCATTTGTTCTCTCTCCACTTTCCATCTTAGATGCCATTTGGTATTTGACACAGTTAACTAAGTTTGCGTTGCAGTTTGTTCGCTTCATCCTGCGACAGAAAAAAAAAATATATATAAATATATATATATAACATGAAGCCGGACCTGATTGTGATGAGATGCTCTTTGCTCTGTGAGAGGTCTCTATAATTTCTTTTCATACCACATTTCCATCCCAAATGTTTGAATATAATTGCACAAAATTGTCATGAATGTTACTAGACATGTGTAAAAGTTGTCCATTCTCAGGTCTGTGCTGATCTCCGGGCAATTTATTTGAATGTAAAAGTGACTTTCATTACCAGCTGAGTTTTACTGCGTCAGGGAAACGAGTTGTAGCCTGCGTTTGAAACGTCACACAGTGAGCTATGCAGCTATGTCTGAGTGAGTCTCATGAACACAGCAGTGGAAGAGTGATAGAGAAGAATCAGATGGACTATTGGAACCGAAATGTTGTGGTAAAAGTGTGTGTGTGTGTGTGTGTGTGTGTACTTGTACTGGACACAGGCCCATCGTCTGGCAGACCGGGCACTATCCTG
This sequence comes from Pholis gunnellus, assembly GCF_910591455.1. Classification (NCBI taxonomy): domain Eukaryota; kingdom Metazoa; phylum Chordata; class Actinopteri; order Perciformes; family Pholidae; genus Pholis; species Pholis gunnellus. Next base: position 24,569,982 of record NC_136530.1, read on the forward strand.
GTGGGCCGACAACATTTTTTCAAACATTTAAAAAATGTCTGACCGGCCATAAAAACAGGAAGCTCGGCCCAATGTTTCTGTCTGTATCAGTTCCCCCCCGATGCGCTCTATATGAACGTGTGTATGCATGCTGAGGAGAGACTCATTCAATGTCTTGACAAATATTAGCAAAATAATTCATGATTAAACGCTTAAAGAATTGCATTTGATTGCACAGACTGGGCACATCCTCATTAGACGGGCTACTTCGGGAAACACCCGTGGCAGTATCTTTGACGATTGTGCGGTATGAATTACAAAGTCAGCTGAAAGCCACACAGACGTTTTCATGCTTAATGAATGAATGAATGTTGGTTTTCTTTAATGCTTTTTCATGCTGAATGACTCATTTACACAAACTTATCAACACATCTCTGGTAAGGACACAAATTAAAGTGGTGCTATTGTGCGATTCTATCAAAATCTGATCTGTTGATTAAATCAACTAATCGATTAGTCGACAAAATCAAAACAGTGTTAGTCGACTAAGAATTTCTTTACTCGGGGAATGATTAGACGAGGAAGGATAGTGGCAATAAGGAAGTAATGATGTCCACTCAGCCGCGACACGAGGTGCTGCGTTTGCCAATCAAAAACATGCCAGCTCACATTCCCTGTAGATCATTCGATAAGTCAACAGAGTATTTCTGCTGTTTGAGATCAAAAACGATTGCTGCCATGATAACTCATAAACTCCTGTCTCAGAGTATTGTAAAGCACTTAAAACATAAGATATGAAATGATGTGTTTCAGCGTAACACTGGTTTATCTATGAGAGGAGCAGCTAATCGGTCACCTGGTGAACTGCCTGGCTGGCTTAGATCTCTACATATTTCCTGCCCGCCATCACACATTTGTTTTTAAGATCCCGCTCTAAGATTTTAATATCGCTTCCTGTCCTCGGCTCTGAGTCTGGCACTGGGATCGGAAGAAAAAACACAAAGAGTGCGTGCTCATGCTAAAACCCCTTCAAGTGTGCTGCACTGCAATCTGCGCCCAACCAGCCCCACTAATATGCAGCGTAGGCCTGTCTGAGCACATCATATCTGTTGTGGGGGAGTTTACAAGGAGGCCCGGATGAGTGTCAAAATAGTGCGCTCATCAAAGCGCCGGGGCAGCGGCGCCGCTTCGGTGGAGGCTACTGCAGCCGTGACCGCTCCGACCTCTAATTCACACCGAGCCCCGCCGCCTTTCTAGTAATCGAACCCACTGTGTCTTATTTTGTACATTCAGTATGTGCCAACAACTGTGGACTCCACAACTCAAGTCCATCACTGGATGATAATAGAGGGAGAATAATTGGAGCACAGTCTGATGTGTCTACTGTGTCCTATCTGAATGCTTTGTATCCATTTGTATTCACCACCTTCAGACAGAGATCGGTAGTTTTGGCAAACTGTTTGTAGCCGGTTTTATTAAAATTAGCAATCATATTCTGTTGATATGCAAATGATCAAAAAAAAGAAAAGATTGCAAGCAACAAAGTCAACAAAGACAGCTTTTCCAGACACGGTAGTTTATTGTCTTCCCCTGTTACACGTAGTCAAACGTGTCTCAGTGATCGTGCATCACGCAGTTCCTGATTTAGAGACTCAAAAAAAAAATACAAAGAAGCCAAATCAACACTGTTTGGTTTGGTCTTTTAGTATTTCATCGTGACGGCCGCCCCAAACGTTTTCACCATGTAGTGGAGGAGAAAAGTACACAACGAGTGCTGATGTGCTTCAGCACTTATCCACCGTACGACCCCATGAAGTAACCAAGTAACAGTTTAGTTTTGCATTAATAAGCCGGGACGTTTTTGTACCAATTAATCTCTAATGCACTACCTCCATTAAAACCTTGTCGTGATCTGACTCAGTGCGGTGTGATGAGATCTGAGTTGAAATTAAAAAGCTCCTCCTGTCTGAATCATCACCACGCTGCGCAGTGATAATGTGCAGCATCCTAAATAAAATATTGAAAGCCTCAGCCCCGTACACTTTTCCACCGCGATAAACCTGCATCAAGATGGATGTGTGTGTGTGTGTTTTAGGGAGGATGGGAGTGGGGGTGCGCTTTAAGTGAGGAGGGAGAGCTACTCAACTGTCACAAGGCTGCCTTCTGGCGGTGCCAGAACTTCTGGGACCAGAGATGTGTAACTCACTTACAGTCACGGTTCCACCTCAATTAACAGTCAGGGCAGCGAAGCGCACTCAAGCCGTCTCTTTGTTTGTGTCCATGTTGGAGACTCAAGTGCGCATTTGTTAATGCTGTCTAGAAATAAAAAATGACGTGAACAAGGCTGTTGAGCTTCTTGGGTGGCCGTGAGGAAAAGAGGGTCGTGACCCTGAGACATAGGAACCTCACAGTTCACGTGTGAAGCGTCAGACTCTGGAGCCCTGCATGTGTTGTTATGGTTTTCGGACTGTCCGTCTGTCCGTTCCCTTTCTTGTGACCCAGATATCTCAGGAACGCCTTAAGCTAATTTCTTCAGATTTGGCTCAAACTTCCTCTTGGATTTAAGGATGAACTGATGAGAATCGTGACCTCACGTTTGTCCCCTTCTCGTGAGCGTAGTAGCTCAGGAGCTTCTTGAGCCAATTTATTCAAATTTTGCAAAAACTCAAGAATTTACATGCTAATGATCATTTCACACAAATGTCTTCAAGGATAAAATGATGAAGGCATGATATTTTGGACAGACATAAACTACAGCTTGACTGCTTGGCAGGGTCATACGATGGCGCGGTAATTGTAGTTTGGTTTGTAACGTAACGATTGAGACTAGAGGTCTTCACGCGGTGACCAGTATTTGAAACCTAACCTTGGACTTGACTTAGGTGTGGTTGTGGTTGGGTATGGGTCCAGTTCCATCCCTGCAGGTCTCATAACTGTGTGTCAGTTTGCCTTTTTTGACCAAATACTTCTAGAAACATCAGCAGACGAGCTTTAGCATCGCACGAGTTGGTCCTGTTTGTGTTTTTTACTCGATGTCAAATAGCTGGAAGTCTGCGAGATAGGTTGTCATGTCCACACGAAACAAACGGGCATTATTGAAGCCTGCTGACAGTTTAGCTGAAGCCAAGCGCCGGAAATGCTGCTGAGATGGATCCTTCCACACGAGTGCCCCGAGGAGACCCTCGCTTCACACTGCGCCAGTCAAAGCCGTGCCGTGACACTCCCGTCTCTCAGCAGGCGGAGCATTGCGGATGGCACTCGCTGTCACAACTCGGCAGAATGATAGGCCCTCACCGCTCGCTCCCGAGCCTCCCCGCTGATAACGGCGTCTGGTGAGCGGTCGTGGAGAACGCAGACAGCGGACCACCCTGGTGGTGTCTCTGCTCCCTGAGAGTGGGGTAGGCTTGGTGACCTTTCTGCGGGGTTCAAACTCCGAAAGCACCTCGAGGGATGGCCTCCCCATTTCAGATTCAGGCCTCCAGGAGCACACTTCTCTCCATGTGAGGGGTTCAGAAGTGATTTTGTACATATACGTAGATAAATATTCAATGTACAAAGTAACGGGTCCAAGTTGTATTCAAATGTAAGTAATAAGAACACCTGTCACCGTAGATAAGAACAATCGATAGTCAATACAACTGATTAATGAATAGTTTTGGGAAATACACTGGATTTCTTTCCAAGAGTTAGATGAAGACATTGACATTATTCTCATATCTGTTGGTTAAATATGTGGCTAAGCTGATTAGCTTAGCTTAGCATAGCAAAACGTCCTCTGGGCTTTTGGGAAATGGTGTTCATTAAAGGTCATTTAAAAACGGATTGAATAAGTGACTTTAAAGGTTTAGCTTACCGTAAAGTAAATATAAACTGTATGTAGTACTCACCTCTTTAGGCTGTGTATGGTCCCAGCAGGTTTTCTATTGAAGGGTTTAACGGCGTGCCCGTAATATTGAAGCATATTGGTGTGTACGAATGCGTGCGAGGGAAATGCTTTGTAGATATAGTTGTGTTTTCCATGAGTCTGAGGAATTCTAAGTATTTGGGCATTTTTCTTACATTTTAAAACCCTCATTCACAATAACAATATAGAATATAATGTAATATTATGCAAATCACAAAAACATCCGCCTTGGAACATAACCTTGCTCAACAGTATGCTCACTTCATACTGTCCGCCTGTACATGGATGGTACATTCGATCCATTAAAGGGAATAGTTCACTCAAAAGGATCGAAACTGTCTGTAGTATTCACCTCCCTGGACTCTCTATAGTCCTAGAAAAAGTTTTCGATTGAGCGGCGTTTGGGGAGACCAGCGAGCCAAAAAATCTAAGCAAACAGACTTCGATGGAGTCCGAAAGAAAGACGGCAACTAAGGTTTTCATTTCTGAAACACAACGGCTTCAATTCAACTCTCTGTATTTAGCACTCTAAGTGTGTAATGCTGAATGATTACGGTAAGTTCTCCTGTGCAATATGTTTTGAGGAAATATCTTACTATACTTGTTAAACTTTAAAAAGCCACCACTCATCCACTGTGGCCATACTGTTTCCATGTTGCTGTCCTGCTATATGAAGGACCTTCACACGGTTTGGAGGTCTCGACACTGAGACACTTTGACTTCAGCCTCTGTTGAGGCGGAATTACATTTGCATCCATCGGGAACACGCATGACAAGGTGCATGTAGGGACGCATTACATTCTATTCATCAGCGCTGGTTTGTCATATGGTTTCTAGTGCACAAAAAGGTCAGTCATGAGGAAAACGAGTGGTCAGCCACTGCTAAGCTAAAGTAAAAACCTGGTTCAGTTGGCTGAGGAATGTCGGCTTCAACTGTTTCCAGCTTCCGCCGCAGTCACAGGTCAACCGGCTTCTTTTATTCCTTTCTAAAAGGTCAAAGCCAAAGGCGGCTATTCTTTTCGCCGTGGATACTTTACCTCTTCGGGGCTCTGATGCCACTGATGTGTTTGTGCGTCGCCGCTGCTTATCTCTGCGAGCTGCATCCAGACGACGACACTGCGGCTCCGTGTCGGCGGTGTTTAACTTTTTCCCCTCCCTGTTTTGCTTCGCATGCTGCTATTCTCTCCTGATTGCTTTGTCGCTGCGCGGAGCAGAGATGTTGGCACAGCGCCGGTGGCAACCGGCGACCTTAAGGTCAATCTGGCAGCAGGTTCCGAGTTTTTGACAGGGGCAGCCAACTGTGGAGAGGGGAGCATGCCTTTGGGGCGCTCATCGTGTTCTGTCAATGTTTGTTAGTCAAATAAACTGCGTGGTATCCCCCCTTTGTCTTTTATTAACAGGCTGAACCAATGACAAAGTTAGTTTGAGCCAGGGAGGCTCTGACAGTCAATATAAACTGCCTCTTTACATCATGAAGTCCCTGGTAACAATGCTAAAAGGCCTACCATCAACTGCTGTCATAGCACATTATCCGTCTTCCCAATAACATGTGCGAGCTTACAGCGCACACACACACACACACACACACACTCGCACTCACTCGCAGCCTCTGAAAGAACAGTTTTGGTTTCCCGTCTCCGGGATTGATGATATCGACACACTGTAAGCGAACGGGCGAGCAGCGTTTCTGCTCCCGAAGCAGGACGGGTCACAAGTGCAGAGCAAAGAAACCAACCCTCATTACAGGGATGAGTCAGAGACGTGTGCGGTGAGAGACTGGCCTGCAGTACTGCAGGAGGTGAATGAAACAATTAGTTTCTGCTGCGTGAGCGCCACAAAACACACATTTCCCCTTTTTTTGTAAAGATAGCCTGCAGAAGTGCCACGATCGCTGACTCTCGGGGACTTATTTTCTTCACACAGTAGCCCAGAAAAAGATTTTTGTAGTTTCATCAGTGAGTAATACGCCCTACTTTTATATCATTTTTTTTTTTTGTTGGGGGGGGGTTACATAACTGAATTTGTTGAACTCTGACTTCATGTTCGACTTTGTCGTCTTCGGGTTGTCTTGGAGTGCGCATGTCATGTTCTGTACATATGACTGCTGACTCATTCGTGTTCATATCGCTCCCTGTTCTTTAAGTGCGTCTGTCATTTCTGTACAACACATGAAAAAAGGCTTTTTTTCTAAAGTGTGCAGGACCTTTCGATATGCCAAATGACATGACACCGTACTAATTCAGTCATGATGAACATTCATCATCATGGTGATGATGGTTTGTATTTGCTTGAAATAGAGCCAGAGCAGTAATTTGGCCCATTATAGCGGCGACAAAAACATGATATGCTTTCAAATCCTTGTTGAAATATAGAAGTAAAGCAAAGAAAGGGATACGTATTGACTTTCTTTCTTTGTTTATGTGTGCATGTTTAAGATATAAATTATTGTCCGATAGATTTATATTTTAAACTATCAAATATCAAAATCAGTATTGGCAAATATGAAATACATATCGATGGAAAAATCTTTATTGTGCATTAATGTTTCCCTTTTTAGTCGGTGCATGTAAATCAACTGTACGAACATCAGAAGCCACAGAACAAATATTAGAGCTGTGATATTATCAAGAGAAAACTACTTGGAGAGTTGGAAACATTGCCTTTAAAAAAAAAAAAAAAAAATAGTAGTTTGGCTTGAAAACCCCCGTGAGTTCTCCTCCACAGCGGTGCCAGTAATCCTGAATCCAAACTGTTCTCACATCCTCAGATAGTGTTTGATTTCACATTCTGTTACAGGCCGACTCTCGTGTGTAAAGTCTAGGATGTACTTTTGTGAACATTTTCACGTTTGCAGATTTGAAAGTAACGGATCCAAAGAAACAACTCAAGTCACATCCAGGTTAGACCAGACGCACCCGGACTAAGGAATGTTGCCCGTTGCAATATTATTTTTAATCAATGCGCCAGCTTTTCCACCTGAGCCAAGCATAAGAGAATATTGTAAAACTTTTAGATTTTTCTAACTCTCTCAAATTGCATAAAAATCGGTGGCTGGAAAGGCAGCTACAGATCGCAGCAGCAGAGCTGTTTCTGTATCTTCACAAGAAGGGATCAACTGGGACACTTGTTGTTGTTGATATTATTGTGAGTAGTTGCTTCGTTTACTATAAAGAATGCGTTTGAAACCAAAAGTAAAAGACTGAACGTGACCACTGTTTGATATAGTAACCAGCAGTAACACCAGCAGTCACAGTTGCAGTAGTTCAAGACAAATGTGACACAAGGCTCATGCATTCTAATGTGTATGGCGTGGGTGAAAAAATGTGTTTGAATATTCACTTGTGAAAGGCGAGGGTTGTCATGTAACTATCACTTGAAGGAGCAAAAGAAAAAAAGAGCCCGATATGCAGATATAAGATAGGCAGAGCGAAAGAGTTCCCAGTATGTGTAGAACACACGTTTATCTGCAAACGGAGAGATAGTTCCAAACAGCTAGAGGTCTCGCCGTGTTCCACAGAGACATTGTTTAATCATATTTAATGTGCCTTATCTTGAACTATTTTTAGGAGGAGGAAATTGATACCCTCAATTTGCGTGTCTGCATTGAGGCTGGCGGATTGTTCAACTATTGTGCGGAGACGAGATGACTGGAAGTGGAGGGGAGATTAGCGAACGCCTCGGCGGTGACTGGGAATTCTTCCGTGGTCATAGTGCGAGTGCTGCAACAGACGGACGCTTCTGTGTGAACGAGGAGCAGCAGAAAGTTGAGGGAAAATATATCCAAGGTCTTAGATGAGTCTGAAAAGATGCAGAACTTCTCCCTCTTTAGGGGTTTTCCCCAAGCTTGCTTTAACAAAAAAAAAGAAAAATCCCCCCCGCTCCTCCTCCTCCTACCCTTGTGGTTTGAAATGCAAAGTTAACAGTTTCACTCAGCCCCCTAAGGCTTGTATAGTCTCTCCTAATCTTTTTTAATGTGTCAAAAGGCTTTCTTGAGAGCCTCTGTGAAATTTCACACTTAAGTTGTTTGCAAAGTCAGTCTGAATTACAGTGTGGGGTGAGGGTTAACTTTCCTGAAGGCGTTGGGGAAAACTTTTTAAAAACTGTGCTGTGTTTGTGTATATGGGGGGGGGGGGGGGCACAGTATGATGCTGTATATAAGGTCGGACTTGTGGATTTCAAAACTGTGTTGGATCATACAAAAGGACCATTTAGAATGTATAATCTGTAATAATTCTATTGTATCGTTTATCGTCCCTCAGTGGAATCTTATTGCGCTGATTATTATCGTTTTACTAAATTGGCGCTGCAAATTGTAAAACTATCAAGATGAGTTATTTATTATTAAAATTGCAGTTTACTTCATTTAACTGCAATTTGATCATATTTCATCTTTCATAATGGGCATTTTCCGCACTGTGCTCTATATTATGGAAACACATATGGAGGTTTCTTGTTATGACAAGAAACTGTTCTTGATGTATTGAGATACGTTAATGTAACGATGATTGTGTTTTATAAGGAGGTTTTGTGATTCAACAAAATAAAACGATTTACAACTGAAGGAAAAGTAAAATGCGTTATTTGTTTTGTAGTAATTACCAGAAAATGTGTCCTAATGACATGAAAAATATCTATATATTATATATTATTATATGATGAAATAAAAAACAATAAAAAATCACATAACAAGAAAGTGAGCAAATATTCTACTGTCTTTAAAACGTTTATTGTTTTAATGACGTACATTAATGTAATGACGACTATGTAATAGCGAGATGGTGATATAACAAATGATGTGGATTTATATCAAGAAAAGTTTCTTTAAAAAATGATGTAGAAATAACAAGAAAATAGGTCCTCATGAAAAAATATCTTGTTCTATAGGAGGAAAAAGTCTGAGCAAAATATGTTTTGTCATAGTGGAAGCATCATGCTGCTATAATACATCCATCCATATTAGGAGCAATTTACTGCAAGAGAAAGTATCACATCATTACATATTATCCACGTGCTACCTGTCAATCATGTCCTCTCAGACCACTCATTAACACCGTAGGGTCAAACTAAAATGATAACTTAGTTAATAACAGACATTTTTGTTCAGGTCCTATGCGTTTGATAAGTTCCATCGCCCTCAGAAAGGCGTGAATCCATTCTCTTAATGTAATTTGTGGAAAACGTACCATGACCGTGTAATTATTTGGAGGGGGCCGATTTGCATTTCCAGCGCTCTGCTCTGACTAAATGCTACTGTAGGTTCTAAGGCCTTACAGATAAATTAATAATCTAGAGTATTTAAAACCCATGAAACATTTAAATTAAGTAATTTCACTTCCTAAAGGGCATAGTGGAGAATTGTCTCCCCCCCCCCATACATATGCAGACAGACACACTTTTGAAATAAACATCAGCACTAATCACTGAGGCAGGGATCGGAGTGAGAGCAGAACATATTTTCTGGAGCTTTTTTAATGGTTCCTTAGGGGCTCCCCTCTGACTTCGATTAGATGGGATTTAGACCAAGTTGATGCATGCACCTTGTTTACCCCCCCCCCCCCCCCCCCCCCCCCCCAAAAAAACCGTGGAATTATTTGTGTCGCGACACATTATCAGGATGCACATTTTTACAGGCTACTTTTTCACTGATGGAATTACAACGCGAGTGTGTGCCTTATTCAATTTGAGCGAGGGATTACAGCAGCATGTAGCAGCGCAGCAAAACACAGCTATTTGGGGCATTGCTGCGCAGCAGGCTTTGATCAACTTTTAAGGGAAATCGATTTGGAATTGTTGCTCTGCCCCAATTTAGAAGACATCTCATCAAACTGAACTGCAAAGGGTCTAAAAACTACTAGTGTTCATTTTGGTTCCCCTCGTGCTGCAAGTTTAGTAATTGACTCAGATTTTTGGCTTCAGGCAATAACCTAATAAGGCCATCCAAGGTTAATGACAGACCCTTTTTAGACTGGCTGAACGTCTGACACCGATATGTAGTGGTAGTGAAAAACAATTATTACTTACATGACAGACACTCGGGGCGGACGCCTCTGACATCCCAGTGAGATGCTGCTACTCTGTGAGTTCATCGGCTATGTGCTGTTATGGTTTGGGCCCGTGCCGCGCGATGTAACCGACCAGACGTTAGATCAAAACGCCATGGCGAGAATCCCTGCAGTGGCTTGTGTTTTGCTGCTTTACGGCCACCTCTTCCCAGGAACACCAGCGCCGCAGATCTCTGTGATTTAACATCTGTCCCGTCCAAGGAGCTGGAGTCAGCACAAGTGTTGTGTGCCGTTGCCAGTCTGCTGTCATGGCATCCTGTGCCAAACAATTTATCCCCCTTCCCGTCCTGCTTTATTAGCCATAGATTATAGGTGGCAGCGGATGGTGTGGAGCCTCTGCTGTCGAGGTAGCCTTGTAATTGACTCCAAGGAGGCAGGGTGGATAATCATTTGAGCGTAAACCACAGTATCGGTAGATGGCTGTTGAATACAATGTCCTGTTACAGGCTTTTTTGTTGTTGTTTTTTTTGCAATGCTAGCGGGGGGGACAATGTGGGTCTGTCTGTCAGTTCACAACTTAGTTCCAGACTGAAATATCTCAACTCTCATTTGATAAATTTCCCCAAAAGTTTTTGCACCTTTCCATGCTCCCCAGAGGATGAACCCTATTGACTTTGGCGATCCCCTGACTTTTCATCTAGCTCTACCATGAGGTTGTGCTTTTAAGTGAAATGTCTCAATAACGTTTGGACAGATTGCCATGAATTTAGCAACACACACACACACACACACACACACACACACACACACACACACACAATAACTTTGGTGAGTAGGGCCGTCATCAGCTCAAAATGTCAAGATGTCCAATACTTTGGTTTATCACCAAATACCTGCAAAGCTAACGACATTCCCATCAGCCTCAGCTGTACTTTGTATTTATTGCTGATAAATGTTAGCATGCTAACATAAGACATTGAACAATGTCAAACCTTTGGACTGTAAATGTATTGTTCTTTGATTCGGTTTCCTTCGATGTCCATTTCCAGCCCATACAGTGCAATGAGTTTTTCATTTAGCAGTTGTTTGTTTTAACCAGAGGCAAACTTTCTGCTGTTTTTCAGAACTCCGTATCCTCGGCAGCCTCCACCCCCAGCGCTCCAGTGACCGGTTACAAGCGCATGGTCATCCCAACCCAGCCGCCTCTGACTGCCACGAAGAAGTCTACGCCCAAACCTCAGGCACCCGGGGGGGTCTCGTCCATCCCCCCTTCTCCTGCCAGCCCTGTGGCCAAGGCTCAAAGCCACGCCGCTCCTCAGCCTGTACCAGCCTCCTACGCTACAGCCTCAACCCCGAGCCAGCCAACCTTCAACGTCCAGGTGAGATCGGCCCAGCCCGGCCCCCAGCATCAAGCCCCAATTGGCCACCACTTTGGCCAGCAGCCCATTCGCAGCCCTGCACAGGTGCAGTACATGCCTGCCCAGCCCAAAGGACCCGACTTTGCCTATGGACCACCACAGCCCGGCTTTTCCCAGATGGCTCCGGTCGGATACCAAGAACACCATCCAGGAGTACCCCAAGTAGGCGGCTTAATTCCCAGGAGACCTGAGCCGGCCCCCGTCCTGGCATACCAGCCTCCAGGCCCCAGAAAGACCTACATCACAGATGTACCACCAAGCCTGGTTCCTTACACTGCTGGACCAGCTATTCCGCCAAAGGTAAGAATGGTTTTCATCACACATACAATTTACTCCATCAGTTGCCAGCATTTTTTTAACATAGCTAGAAAAAACAAATATATTTGTGATAATAAAACAATATTACTACAGTAGTGGATGAGGCCACAATTAGTCCACCCTTTTAGCCATCCATCCTTCCATCTACCATTTTCATATATTTTTTTCCACCTTTCATACTCTGGAATGGTGGCACTGGGCTAAGCAGACAAGCCAGGACATCCGTTTCCCCAGCCACATCTCCCAGCTCCTACTGGAGAATCCCCAGGCGTTCACAGGGCAGCTGGGATATTTAATCCCTCCAGCGTGTTCTAGGTTTGCCCCGGGGCTTCTTCCCAATTAGATATCCCTGGAATACCTCCACAGGGAGGGATTTGCGAAGCTTCCTGATTGGTTGCTCGAACCACCTCAACCTGCTCTTGTCAAAACGAAAGCGTAGCAGTCTGTCCTCAAACCTCTTTGGGATATTTGAGCTCCTCTATCTCAAAAAGACTGAGCCCAGCACCCAGACACCATGGGAGGAAAACTAACTTGGGCCACCACTCGTATCCAAAACTCCTCCGTTCTTTTAGTCGCTACTCAATATCTACGAGAATAGTTGAGGGTTTGACGATGTAGGACCATAAGGTAAATACAAAGCTTTGGTTTTCGCCATCACGATATCTGCATGACTGAAATCACTTCATCAATCCACCTGTTGACGAAGTGTTGACCCTCATCTCTTGAGCCGGGGGGGTCACAGTATGCTTAAGAAAGTCATTTACCATCGGTTCTTTTTCTTCATGGCATCTTTTCAGTCATGTTGTATGCTATTTGATAAAGTAGAAGTGTGTGTGTGTGTGGTTTGAGTGTGTTTACGTGCACAGTACGCATACATATCTGCAGCATCAGATGGCAATTCAACAGGGAGCTGTTTTGAGCTGCTTGCCATCTTCCATTGAAATGCGCAGAATAAACAGTTGTTTTAACCTTTATGAATTTTTTAAAGATCTTCTCCGTTGGGGGTTTACACCATCTGATTTCATTTGTCTCATAAACAGCAGCTCGTATTCATGTGTGCTGTGTATATCCACCCGCTGTGCATTGTAAATCTAAGCTCAATACTTTAAAGTTAATTTCTTTTTTCATTTAATTGTGTAAAGATGAAATTTGTATATATACACCGTGTGTGTGTGTGTGTGTGTGTGTGTGTGTGTGTGTGTGTGTGTGTGTGTGTGTGTGTGTGTGTGTGTGTGTGTGTGTGTGTGTGTGTGTGTGTGTGTGTGTGTGTGTGTGTGTGTGTGTGTGCATGCATGCATGCTACTGTGTAGTTATAACTACTATGTGTGTGTAGGGCTGCAGCTATCAATGATTTTAATAATTCAATATTCTACCCATTCTGCCACTGATTAATTGTGTAATAATTAAATTACATACAATAATATTATCCATCAAAACCAAAGTAATTCACTGTGTTTCAGTGTCATATTGCATTCTGGTTTTCAAGGATCCAGACTAAGTTTTTTTTAATTTTAATCCGCCGTCCCAGAACCGTCCCCGAGAAATGTTCACAACCGTCCCAAAGTCCAATAAACAGTCAATTATTCTAAATGTTTCTTTTACCTTTTTATTGTCATCTATAGTAGTTATTTGCATAGAAACATGCAGTTCAATTATTAGTTGAATGATTGTATTTAAATTAAATACTTGCTTTGAATAAAATAACATCTTAGCATTAGTAGTTGTAATTATGTATTCGATGGATACAATGTGCAGCAATGATTTTTAGTTATCGAGTTTGTCGAGGAATGGTGTCAGCCCCATACGTCTTTTATGAGATGAAATGATCTTAAAAGTCAAAACAATTGACCTTTTGTTAAACTCCTCCCCCAATTGTCCCGTCATAGCTTAGCAACCGTAGCTAGGACCAAAAACAAATCAGAGCAGCAAAAGTAGATGAATGGATGAAACCGTTCCTTATTTCTACGCCTTCTACACGGATCATCAGCTGGTGGAGGATGAAGACCTTTTAGCTCAGGACATGCAGCTGCAGTCTTTCAGCACGATATTATGTATTTGGTCCTCAAGTACACGTTCAAGAGCCCTTCTTGTTTTAAAAAACAGGATTTAGTTTAGTTTTCAAATGACTCGTGGCGCTAACATCAGCTTCGTTAGCTTCATTAGCTTCAGCTGATCAAAGCTGCCTGTGACAGCTGATGGAGCCGCTGGCTAGAAGTGAGAGGCCTGCTTCTGTCTACCTCTGTCTGGTATCGAGGACACGGTAATGTGTGTGTTTTATCATTTTTAAAGGTTTTTTCTTATTATTTTTAGAGTCCATTGTCAAAACGTACCATTAAACGTACTTGGAATTATATACACGCAAACACAAAAAGACATATTCATAATACGGTTAAAAACGATACATTTCATCTTGGCGAGAGCGACCGTCTTAGGCCTGGCCTCAAGCCTTCAAAAGCATCGCAAGATGTCTGAGCTTTTTATAGAGCTGTACATGACTGAGAAGAATGACTAAATACTGTCATCCCTTAGAACAGTAGTGTATGCCACAGAGACAGCTATTCTAATCTCAATACATCCAGCTGTCGACAATCTCTGGAAAGTGCAAGGCCCTTGAGTTTTCTTTAATTCAAGGATTTTATGCTGGTTCAAAATACAAACTGGGCCTCCCGGCCTCTGGGAATAGCTCATCAAGGACTGTACTTTACTAAATACAAATTAGCTTCAACATCGCAGAGAGTATCTTAAAAATAAGTCTAATTATATTTGTTCAGAACAAAAGTCTACATTTTGCTTGAAAAGCTCGCTTTGGTCCCAGTATGATGCATTATTAAAGAAACAAAAGGTGGCGTTTAATAGATTTGTGAGCATCGCTTTGATTTCAGATAAAAGGAAATCACTAATTTTACAGATATAGCGTGTGAGCTATGTATATATACGTGTGTATATATATATATATATATTTGTCTTTCTTTCCCAAGGATATGCTGTAGCAGGATAATGCCCCCCCCCCCCCATGCTTCATTTGAAGGCTTTGAAACATATCGGGGAAACTTAATGCCCCATATGCACACGATGATGTGCTTTAAATGACTCTGACCCGACCCTCCCCTAGAACTTTTATACCCAAACCTTCGCTCCAATCTGTCTTTTTGTTTATTTGTCTCAGTATAGCAGCTCTGTAAAGCCAAAATAAACCAGACACTATAAAAGCAAGATTAGACTGAAAGCCAAAATCTGTCAACTTTGCCTTTATGATCGTCACCGTGCCTGACCCGATGTCGTGGCATGTTCCTAACCTCTTACAAATGGTGTTAAATCTACTTAAAAGAAGTGGCTTGTGCCTCTTTTAATCGCTTGTGTGAATCAACCAAAACGTAGTCAATTAAAGGAGCTATTTACATATTTGTCCATCTCCAGTTAATGTTGATTTTATGTAATACCCGAGACTTTCTCTGTAGGAGGTCTGTGACTTTGATTGAGGACTTTATTCAAGAGATCATCCCACATAATTGAGGGTATTCATAGAAGGTCAGCATCATTAGAAGTCCAAGATGAAGTCCTTGGATGAGATTCTGTGATCTAGTCTCGTCCTGATTAGCGTGCCAGCTCTGCCCCCCCCACCTCACCCCCTTCCACCCAGCACCCAATCCCCCCAACGTGTCCTTACTCAACACGGAAAGTGAAGGTGTAGGAACAGCTTCTCACATCAACAGGCTCCAAGGACGCTTAATTACCCAAATCCAACAGGGTTTGATCTCTATTGTAGTCCAAAAAATTAACCGATTTCATGGCTGCCGGTTAACATACCAATTTCCACGAGTCTCTCCGTCTACCCCCAAAAATTGGAGGAAAGCTAAGCTGGATGATGACTTGTGTTATTGCTGAGCTTGAGTGACGTTTGACAGGGGAGGATTATTTTTGAACCGCTCAATCCCCGCAGCCAGTTAAAGCCCCCTGGAAGGTCACTGATGGTTTCAACTGTCAAACATGTTTAAATATCTGACATTTCTCTGCCTTCCAGTGCTGGCCACTTTGCCTTTGACCTGCACACAAGCATTTGCATATGGTGCCATCAGGATGTGTCCAAAAGACCGTTTTTGTGACATCGCATGGTGTCGCTAAACGATGATTGTAGAGAAGAAGGCAAGAACATATGAACACACATATCTGATTAATATATTAATATAGTTAGTCATATTAGGAAAGACTATTCTGTATTTAAATGGTAGATTCCTGTTTTTTTTGCAATCTTTTTTTTACCAACATGTGCCATCTCTTAATTTGTGTGCAGATCAACCAAACCATTTATATAGCAAGAGCGTTACAGTAAAACAAGGAATTAGAAAGATATAATGTAAAATGAGTTAAAATGATAAAATGAGAGCAATTAAAAAAAGCTACACTTAAAGTAAAAATGATAGTTAGAGTTAAAGTTAGTTTAAAAAACAAACAAAAGTGAGTCAGTTAGTACAGTCCTCTGTAGCTCCGTATCGCGCTGTATTGCAAGCTGGCCTACTTTTTAGTGTTCAAATCAGATTCCAACGATTTGATTTAAATGCCTCTTGTTGCTGTACACCGCTCAATAATTCACTTTCAATAGGTGATACATGACATACATAACTTATTTTTCAATGGGAATTTAAAAGTAAACCCTTTTTCTTTTTTTTTAAATACTCAATTGACTGGAACCATAAAACTAGACGGCACCAATTTATCCACCGGAGCACCAAAAAACACAGACTAGACATGAGACTTAATAATTCTAGTACTGGGACCAGAATGGGCAATTATATGGATCTCTCATTTGGAGCCATTCAAGTGCAGGACATTTTTAGACATCCTGTCTGTAAGGCAAGGCACAGGAGGTAGTACTAGGCTATAGTGGGGCACACAGTTGTGTATCATCCGTGTATCAACAGAGGTCAATATTACTGTATGTCTGTGGAAGATATGCCCCAGAAGTTGCATGTTAATGGGGAATGAAAGCGGTCCCAGGACAGCCCCTTGGGGGACTCCAAAAGGATTGATTGAGAGTAACTTCTTGGTTTTGTTTTTCTA
Organism: Pholis gunnellus; assembly: GCF_910591455.1. Classification (NCBI taxonomy): domain Eukaryota; kingdom Metazoa; phylum Chordata; class Actinopteri; order Perciformes; family Pholidae; genus Pholis; species Pholis gunnellus. Next base: position 24,586,661 of record NC_136530.1, read on the forward strand.
TGTGGAAAGTCAACCTCTCGTAACACTCTCACATGGTCTTTAATCTGTGGCGTCGGGAACATTACAGTAAAAGGAGCTGTTCTCTCACTTGCTCAAGAGGCGCTTATGTTCATGCCTGGAAAGACGATCAGGTGTGAACACTTGCTGTGTACACATCACACATGGTGCCTCCTCCTCAGCTCATTGACCCCAGCTGCCCTCCGCTCTATGAACTATGAGCAGCTCTTAAAAAAAAGCGAGCTGACTGAGTGTCGATTACCAGACAGGATCCTCTGCAGGGTGCAGCGTTACCATGTGTAACTACAAAGTGAGAGCCCACGGCTCCGACGAGATGAAAACATGTTATCTGCAGCCCTGTGATCTTTTCTCTGTGTCGATGCAACGTGAAACAAATTGCACAAATTGCACTCTTTTACACCAAACAAACAAAATGGTTATTCTCAACTATGTATTGACACACACACACTGATAGACAAACAGGAAATTGGTGCAGATAAGTTATTGATATCGCACACATTCTGTATCTTTTTCTTACATTTCTTACAGTCATTTTGATTTCTTTCACAGCCTCAATCAAACTATTACAATCACAGCTCTTCCACATGTTTTTGTGCGTTTTCCTCTTCAGTCTTATCTACAGAATTTCCCTCTGGCTACAAGAAAAATAAATTAATACTTCTTTAGAATTCCTCATAGCTGCTGTCTATTTTTACGGAACCATAAAGCGTTAACACGACATCAGAAAAAGCAGCCTTAAATTCCCCCAGTGTGCACCTCAACACATTTGTTTAGTTGCTATTCAAGTGCCACCGTGTTTAAAGGACAAAACCATGATTTCTATTTCTGTGGGAGCAATTTCTGCCAAGTTAATGTTAAATGGAGCTTTCAGAAAAATGCCACCACTTAAATAAGCGTGTGTGTGTGTGTGTGTGCATGCCATATTGGTGAAAGGTACAAGTAATGAACCTGAAAATACAGCTATACCATCAGTCCATGCAGTTTCTCAGACAGCGATATTGTCTTCACAGCGCAATTCAAAACAAAATGAGTCACTCTTTTGAAAAAGTACACCCACTCTGTATCTAAGTATGAGTACGCCAATTACACCTGTGAACTCCTCTGCCTTCGCCAACAATTGTTTTTTCAGCTCATGCCATTTAATAAAACAAGATTATACAAAGAAGCACAAATAACAGGCTTTGCACTGTGCTCATAATAATTAAGTCTCTCCCGATCATTTTTCGCCTAAAGTGAACTGCTGAGTAAAGCAAATCTCTCCGAATTGATACTACATGTTATTGAAGAGCAGCGCATATCAGCCCACTCTGTCCAAGTTCTTGGTAAACAGAAACAAAGAACTTGGTGTTTACTCTCTGTGTGTTTATTGAATACAGAAGCAGGCCACAGAACTTCAGCTGCCTTCAAACTGAACTGCTGAGGTCACATGTCGTGTGTGTGTGTGTGTGTGTTCTGCTTGAAGTTCAAGTGATTTTAAAGGAACACTTTGTAAGCAAACAAAGGGTCTGCTTCCAGTCAGTGTAACCCACTAAAGCGCTGGTGTCTCTCCCTGAGGCCTGACAAATGTGTGGACTTGTTTTCCGTATTGATGAAACATTTGCAAACAATTTGGACATTTTGAAACCGGCCTTGTTTACAGTTCTGCCTTCACTGGCACATTGATGTGTTTCTTGGCGCATGTAGACCAGAGAGAGAGATCACCTCTCGTGCATCCTGATGTGCACGCACGAGAGCGAACAAAGCTCTTCCAAACATAGAGCTGCTCGTGGTAATACACTCGACAGGGTACCTTTAATGTAGACACAGAAATAGTGAAAACTCAACGGTCTAACTGCGCAGTTCAGTACTATAGAGTTCAGTCCTTTCACATGTTTTCAGCAATTATTTTTCAACTTTAGGTTGTGAGAACACTGTTGCTAGGGGACTGATAATAAAACAGACATTGCCCTGTTTTGTTTTCCAAAATGCTTAATGATGCTGCATTTCACAAATCCTTTCTAAAGAAAGCAGCAGAAAGGTAACCTCCATTGGCTCCAACATTTTGGAGTTGTATTCAAGTAGTGAATACCACAGCAGTGGGTCATTCCAGTTGACTCCGCTTTCTAAACGCAGTAAACACGACCCCTTGTTCAAGGCACCGTTTTCTATGCGCAGATAACATACTACATAGATACTTTTTCTTTTTTTTCTATCTGAAAGCTGCAACGGGCATCAGGTCGGGATGTGCATGAAAATGTGATGTTGATGTTTTAAAAACTATGCTGTGAACTTTGTGAGGTTTCAAAATATCAATAGTTTAGTTGGGAGGAAATTTTTGGCGGCGGATCTGCAAGACTTTAGAGACGGAAGCTTAAAAGACCAAAAGGCTGTTTGTAATGCAAACACTGTGTCATTATGTATCCACTCTAACAGTGGAAAGCCTAACCCAGTCTAAGGACTAGAGTTAGGAAGAAAAAAACCGATGTGAATTGTATAAATATAAAGATAGAAATAAATGCATGTTTGAAGAGGAGTCCGTGCAGAGACCCCTCTTCTATTGGCTCATATCAGTTGACTGACTTATACCTGCGGCACACATTCCTGTCTGCTGTGCACCGTGTGCTCACCAGAAGTCATTACATCTCCAACGCAGGTCAGACTGGGTGACAGGGATCAGCTGCATGCCTCTAGCATTGCCCGTGTACACGCTCTCCTGTATATAGCTACCGCCGCGCCGACGACGACCGTGCTGTCCGATGACATGGTGTTCGGTGGTGGTGGTCCACACGGGCTCCGGTTACCGAGTGGTTTCATAGACGAGAGGTCGGGGATGGAAAGTAGGTCTCCTTATGTTTCACCGTCTTCATGCCAGCACATCAGAAGGCTTTTTTTCCAGGAGCTGATTCAGGCTTTAAAGCAGGACAGCAACACATCTCCAATGCAAATATGGCCACCAGCGACAACAAGAAGAGATTAGGCCCATTACGGGTAACAGGGCCGTAGACGAATATGAGGCACCTTTATGTTTAACTGATTCATGGTCAGGTATTTGGGCATTTTGTGATAGGCCTTTGCAAATATGGAAATAATTGGTTAAAAGTCATTAGTTTATTTTTGGTATTGTCATTATGTTTATGGTCAGATAGTGTTTATTTAAATTGGTTTCATAGAAAGCTTTTCATTGAAAATCCATTTTGAGGACTGCTAAATTAATAAGTGGATTACTAATTGTTTTTTTAATAATTCACTAGCATTAATGACAAACTCATAGAGTGGACCACTACAGTATGGACTATATTTAGTGTTCGATATAAGAAACCGGGCAGCAGGAAGATGAGTTTTTAACCACTAGTAGGGCTTCAGGTGTTTGGACGAGGGCGTCCCGAGGACGTCTTCTGACAGCTTGCTACTTGTCTTCTAGTGGAAAGTAGATACATCAGAAAGCTGTGCACTATTATGGAAGTGCCAACAGTAACTTGCTAACATTAGCTCGCTAACAGCTAACTTGTCAACTGCACCCCTTGTAGACAGGGTGCTAAAATAATCCTTCGACATCTGAAAACCTAAGTTTTTTAGCTAGCTACAGGAAATTTGTTAGTGTTTTTTTCTGTCCTCTGTTACATAATGTGGGGCCGATTGTTTTCCCCTCCGGTGGGCGTGGTTCTCTGTCTCTATAGGAACACAGATATAGTTCATGTTAATAGTAGCACCTGTGCTTCTCCTGCTATGTTGTTTCATGATGCTCTTTATTGATGGACTTAACTAAAGGAATATATTTTCCAATAAATCCATGAGTTTTTTTAAGGATTATTCTTACATAGTCATTAGTTTATCATTCCTCTTAAAAGTACTCTATCTTTGTGATAAATGGAATTGGTTATTGGTTTGTGTATGACCGTCATGGCGCTAATGTGAGGTTATACATTAAACAAAGGGTTCTATTTGTATTTGTACTTTTTCACAAGTGGGTCAGAAATCTATACTTGCCCGGAATCAACTTTACTTGCCCCCATGCAAAATTGTCTTTATTGGCGATTATCAAAAAAACTTTATTTAAGTAAAATAATCTGGAGTTTCAACCCACTTCCTCTTTACGCCAACCAGCTAAACTCCTGTTTTCAGGATAATTGAAGCGCTCGCTTGTGCTTCAGCTCACAAACTTGGTCTTCACCTGCTGCCATTTATTGCAGCTCTATTGTTGAGCCGTGTGTGGTAACGCGCCATTTTACATTGAGCACATAAAAGCTGCTACAACCAATTGCTTTCAACGTGTAGCGCTGAACCCCTTATTTTGTTATCATAGTTATTACAAATTGTACCAGACTGTGTTGTCTCTTCGTGTTAACATATTTTGTGTGTTTGTTGGATGGAAGGTTCATTCGGTCAGCGGTATCCCCCTCGGTAGATCACAAGTGTTTGTCACATAACCGCTTCATAAATAATCGGCCCCTGCCACCCTCCTCTCCTCCGGCCCCGCTCCGAGACGAACGGCTCGGCCTGTAAATAACCGGCCGGATCGATAGCCTGTCACTGCAGCTCGGCGAGCCCCGGCACATCCGAAACGTCTGAGCAGTTTGTTTATTTTCCAACCCCTCCTCGCCGGCCCGTGGCGAGGACATGCAGATGTTGTCCTGCGAGCACTGAGATTAGTCCCGCAGCTTTTGAATGCGGCCAGTGTGATACAGCGGCGTGCTGGGTGACAGTCGGATGAACCCTGTATTCACTGTGTCATGTGACGACAACAAAATTCATCAAATTCAAGCGCCTGGTCAGCGGAGTGACACCGTCAATGAAGGTGTTTGTCATTCTGTTGGTTCAGTCACCAGGCATCCAAAAAGGAAACCACCTGCAGAAACAGTGGCCCCTGCTGGCTCCTGGTGGACATGGTCTCCTGTCTGTTGCAACACCTCTCTGTGTCCCACTCGTCTAGCACGTAAACAGATTCTCTCTGTTGCTTTTACTACATTCCTCTCAACTCCCCCCCGTCCCCGTCCACAAAAGGACTCTTTGGCTCGGAGTCCGTGCGACGTGTTCACTTTGCAAACGTTTGTTTTCTCATCAAAGGAAGCGTCTGGCTTTGTGAATTGTTTTCTCCGGCATTTTAAGCCGGGTGTGATTCAGATAAACCACCTCACTGTTTGGGTGGAAAAGTTAAGGACACATCGTAGGTTTGTCGGGAGGCAAAACATGACACAGGAGAAAAGACGAGGGGAAGTGCAGGCCGCCAGACTCGACCTGCGTGAATCTTCATCACGTCCACCACACGTGTTTAAATGGAGACCCGTGCGGCCATGTGAGGAAGCAGCAGGGGAGAACCAGGGAAACCTGCGTCCTGTGTAATCTGGTGTTTTGCTTCATTCGTGGGTTTTGTAATGGTGTACAGAGAGAGAGAGAGAGAGAGAGAGAGACGCCAAATAAGTTTAATCTCCATCCCAGAGATTTGTGCAGTCATTTGTTGTTGATGTTGTTTTTTTTCTTTCTCAGATCGCTTGTGGCTCCCCTCTCTGCACTCTCTGATTTTCAAATATCTGTTTGCAGGGGGATGTGTCAGTTCCGAACAGATGACCTAGTTTTTTACACACGCACCATCTTAACAAACATTGAAAGGCCCCTCTCCACATACATTACGTTTCTGCCAACACTCTGGAAACTCGTCCCCCTTTTTTCACAGGAATTCAGTTTACAGCAAAGAATGAACGGCCGTGGAAAATGTCAATTATGGAATCGGTTAATTTTTAATTATCGCGGGCTGCTCTGCACACTGCTGCTCTACAGTTTGCTGGTATTATTATTATTTTTTTTATTCTGCGGCATTTAATTGGAGCTGAAAACAGCATGACCTATTTTGTTTGGGGAGAATGTGTACTCAAAGCGGGGGCCTCCTTCGCGAGGTGGCCCTGAGCTTAATTTGCAGCGCTGCGACGGCTTCTCCTCAAAGTGTAATGCAGATTACTCATAACCTGTTTAACATCGCAGCGCGCAGCCAGCTCATCAGCTGGATTACATAAGAACGTGCGAATCCTTTCTCAGACCTAACGAGTTCTCCCATTAACATACGCAGCCGCCACAGAAATGACGAAGCAACTTTCCACCTCCAGGGGTACCTTTGCTCAGATGAACCACTTTTATTTGTAGTGGAATACTTGCTGAAGGTAATGTCTCACCTGTGTAATCACAGCAGATGTGTCCTTTTTTGTATTATCATGAATAGAACTCCTCTCTGGTCAGTCTCCAGAGACTGAATCACAGTAAACAAGGCGCACTCCAAGGTTTCTGTTGAAGTGCGCTGTTTGACACACTTGAGAAAATGCATCTCTGCACTGTGGAATCAAATAAAGTCTATAAATCGATGACTCTTAATACACACTTATAATAAATAAATAAAAAGCACATTTAACATCTAAGTGTTTAACCTAAATGTTTTGATGCCAGACACACGATATGCTGAAGCCCCCCCCCCCCTACACACACACACACACACACACACACACACACAAACACTCTTCTAAACACACACTTAAGTCACAGGAAGGATAGTGTGACTGATCCAGCAATCCTTTCATTGTTGTGGTAAAACAAGAGTCTCCTAAGCTGCTTTAATCACTCGTTTAGTGTTGCGGGGGGGGGATATTACAATCCAATATAAAAAAGTCAATCCCCTCATGAACCCTAACTAATGCAACGGTCCATTTGCTGTTGTTTGTTTATTATTACTATTATTTCTTAATAAGCCGTTTTCCATTCCAAAGGCTCTGTGTCCGTTTTCAAATCGTACCATTGTGATTTAGAGAGACAAAAAAAACAGCCAGGATGTCAGATTGAGAGCCGAGTAAAGCTTCTCTATTAAAAGCCTGAGTTAAAGCCACAGAGCCGTCGACACCGTGTCGCATTGTAAAGTCCATCATCATTTAATCTGTGGATAAATATGTCCGCGAGTGATTATGTCTTTCTTCGGTTTGCGCTGATCGTGCAGGAAACGTTGAGCCATTGTAAAAGGTGAGACAATAGCTTTTGGTTTGAAGGTGGAGTATTTTGGGGCTCTACAGGAAGTACAAAATAAACAGCTGATAGACGTGCAGGTTCAGAGACACAGATTAGTGTTTAGCGCCCCCCCCCCCCTTAATTTCAGCTCAGTGGGTAGTGCTGCTGATGCAGTGGCTCTCCATCTCATTGTCTTCGCTCGTTGCTTTTGAACTGCAAGAAAAAAAAAATACTGGCCTAAATATGAGGATGTAGCTCATGATTCCTCAAAAGTTCAAATAAAATTTTCCTCCTTTTTCCTTCGGAAATATATATATATAATATAATGATACTGCAGCTATTGTGCACCCCCCCCCCCCCCCCCCCCCCCCCACATTTTTCAAAAGAGTATTAAACAGTTTGGTTCATATTTGTAGATTCCAGGAGACTTTATGAAGTGCAATCAGACGATACATTCATCTGTTCAGAGACACGTTACAATGGAGACAATGTCTTGGATTGAATCACAGCATGTTCTAAACATCCATATGGTTCAGAACGACGGTCTTCAGTGTGCAGAGTTAGCCTTGACTTTAACTGTAGCTCTGCTGGCTCCTTTGTGCAGCAACTCAAATGTTTCCACGGTGAAATGTGAAGCGATTTGATGCTTAACTCACCAGTGGGACGATGGAGATAATGAAATGATTAACATCGTCGTTCGTCACAAACGATCATGAATGAATAATTAGCTTGTAATGAATAATAATAATAAGATGTAACGAAATACTGGCCTGTACAGTGTTACAGCGAACCAAATATTGTGTTGGCACGCTCGCACAACTTCTGTTATATCACATCGTCACAAACACATCGTGGTAACGCTCCGAGTAGGAGCGCTTCCTTGGAGATGAAACTCAAAAGGTCAATAGGCTTTAACAGTTGTTCCCCTTTTCAACAATCCCACACAGTCTCAAATATATTTCAATACTAAAATTAAAAAGTGCGACTTTAATAGTTTTTCTCAAGTAATGTTTGACTGTAGTAGTGTTGCAATAAGCCGAGTTGACCCACAGATCTGTAAAGGGGACACCAAAAGTATTTGGTTTCGCAGCTATAAACAGCTGGGAGCTTGAGAGCTTTTGGAGGCCAAAACACATTTGATGATGTCTTTGTGTCCCGCCCCTCCTCCACTGGGATTGGACGGCTGGGTAACAAGCGACCGTGACGAGCACAGCGGTTCAACCAAAACATTTTCAACTCAACCAGAAAGAAAAGAAGAAGAAAAAAAACCGCCAAACGTGCAGCCAAGAATAGACGCTCAGCGCCTCGTCACGCTGCTAGCGTTCGTAGCATAGCATAAATATGTGGCACTCCCATTAAGAATATTTAAAGAAAACTCCTCTAAGGTCTTTGCCATAGCTGTTGATGGTCTGTCAATGGTTGCAGCTTCCTGTCCACCGACACTCTTTTTGTTCCCCCTCCACTAAACAAAGTAAATCAGAAGTCGTCTCTCCCGTTCACTCTCTATCACTGCAGCAGAAGCAGGAAAGACAGAGCCTGAGGTTTGGTCCTTAGTGGGACGCGATGCTGTCAGGGTATCAGGTGAGAGCTCGTACTGAGCCCCCCCCACCACCTCACCCCCACTCCCATAGACACTCCACATCTCACTTAACCAGTTCTGACACAATGCCAATTCCACAGTGGGTGGCGCACACAGCTTTATTCATAGACGTGGCAGCGGGGCCGCCGATCAGCATCCAGACTCTCTGCTCTTGTCTGCTCACCTCTCGCCGTCACGCCGCATCAGGTCGCACGCAACGGCGGTCACTTCTCAGACGTTATTGTTGTTTTATGAGGGGGGGCCTGGCATTTTTGCGACGGTTTCGTCAAGTGGGCGTCATTTGAAGATGGCCCGTCAGGATGTCTCTCAGCGGTATTACGACTGATTAAAAAGCAGATGACCTGAAACGATAAGCCTCGACATGGGGGGGGGGGGGGGGGGGGGTTTAAGCGTTTACTTCAATGAAAAGTGTGGCAGAGCTCCTGAGGGCTCAGGCAAACAATTTACAGAACGGAGCCAGACCGAACTGAAAAACCACGTCTGCAGCACGTATAGCCGCTGTATGGTTCCCATTGTTGCCTCTAAAAAAAAAGCCGAACAGGAACTGCGAAGCAATCATAAAGCATGCAGGGAAGCAATTTCTTTCTCTTATTCAAGTGAAAAATGATTCCGTGCTGTCACAAAAGACTCCCTAACAAGGTGCTTTAAACTCTCTGGCAGTGCATTGCTGCAGGGTGTCAAAGAGTGGATAAGCTATAAATGAAGCTTAAACTCAAAAGTCTGTTTCTGGTAATAGCAGCGTTTCGTTCCCTCTCCAGTGTGCTTTTGATGTGGAGCTCAGATTAACAGGGTTAAATCGTCCTCCTCACTGTCGCAGAGTAACAACACGGGCATAATGAGCAGGTTGTTGACAACAAGAGCACTTATTTTAGGTGACTGATCATGTTCCTTTGTGCAGGTAGGAGAATTCAACCTCCTCCGAGGACCGTTGTGTGTTGTACAAAAAAAATAAAATAATAAATAGGGCCATGCAATTGACAAGAGAGGAATATCCAAATGCTGAGGAATGTTCCTCTCATCTCCTCCTAATCCTCCGTGATGCGATCCTGGCCGTTTTACAGTCGAGTGGCCGATGGATGCGCAAGGTGGCAAGCGATCCAAGAGCCCCGCCGCTCTCTAGAGAGCGGTCTGGCGCGGCGGAGAGATGTGCCCGTTGAACGGGTCGATCCCTCGGAGTAAATGAGGCCCGCTGTTTGGGCTTCCATTATCAGCCCGCCGCGTCCAGAGAACCCGGGGGCCGGGAGCAAAAGGCAAGGATCGTAAAGTTGTGGCTGCTCTTTGATACATAGTGGACAGTAATCAGAGCTCAGCATTTTCTCACCCTTTGTGGAAATAAACTCAGTGGACCATTGCGGTGCTCTCACAGCAAAACCTACCGTGCGTCTGCAATACCAGCTCTAAAGTTTCAAGCTCAGCAAGATGTCAGTCCCGGATGTTAAAACAATGAAATGGTGCTCAAAGTTTAGCTCTAGTCGCATGTCGATTTGTCCTTGAGCGAGACACTTGACCCCTAAAATGACTCCTGCAGCGGTGCCTACGGTGTGATAGAATCTGAATTATAAGTCGCTTTGGATAAAAGCGTCTGCTGAATGACTGTAATGTAATGTTCAGTATGAAGTATAGTATGTGATTTTTGGACGTAGCGTTGTTGTTGATACACAAGCTTTTCAGAGTTACGTGCTTGTCTCCTTTTTAGCTGTCGGTATACACTATAGAGAAAAACTTAAATTAGTTTTTTCTTCCTGTGAATGTTGCCACAGAAACCCAGTTCGTTATACTGCAAATACATAAACACAGCAATACTTCCTTACCTCCTTCGGCGATATTGACTTAACAGATATTAACTTAATGCCACTTTAATTTATTGTTGAAGTACCACCGACTTTAGTTCTGTTCTTGAAACTGACTGACACATACAATGAGTCAATTTAATGACAATTATGTGCATACAAATCCAGTCGTCAATAACACCAGAAGACGACCTGTAATTACTTTCATTCTGAGTACAAAAACATTTCTCCACTCAATCTCCTATTGACGGATCTGATTCCTTTATGTGACACAGTAAACCGTGAATACATTAGTACAAAACCCGTACCGGTCGCTAACATCCACCCAGGTCCCAGATGTCACAATTAGGAACACCGCGAAAGGTCAGCTCAGATCTCGGCCCGCGTTACAATATTGAAAATCAAATCTACTGTAAAGATCCGGCCGGCGCCCAGATCTAGGGAAGGTCGCCGGAGCGCCACCGATTTCAGGAAAAAAACTCAGCCGCGCAGCACGAAGAGAGTCAAGGTCAGGCCTCCGGGGCGTCTGCAAAGGACACACACCTGTGACGGGGTTGCAGCATGATCCGGGAGGGGGGGGGGGCGGGATGATTGGCAGGAAATGTCAGGCGCAACACATCAGCCCCGTGCAGACACACAGATGATGAGAGCAGGGGGCAGGCTCACGAGCAAAAAGGAAGAGAGCGGCATCTTCAGAGCGTTACGTCCTCCTTCTAAAGTCTCTCAAAGATTAGGCCGCGACGCCGCTCACACCTTAAAGTCTTTTGTGCTCCGAGTGCGAGTAAGGAACTATCTCCTGACCCATCGCCCCCGATGTGCACGACTTAAAAAGTAGCTTTGCCTTCCTTTTTTCCTTCTGTTATCATTATTTTCCCCAAATACAAGGATTAGTCAGGGTCACCGTTTTTTTTCCCCCCACATGCTTGTATTCCACAGAAGGATATGCACAACCTTCTGGGCTGCACACCGCTGGGGCCTGAGCCAGGGTCAGGTATCTCAGAGGGGGGAAGGCTGACTGAAGACCATCCGCTGCATTTTAATTACAGTGAATGTGTTTTGTTTGACCTTGAGAGAGTGCTTCGTCCTGATTTATTGAAGTCAGGGTTTTTTATTTCTCTCTGAATCTTTAAGCTGAACCTGGACGTATTTTGTTAAGCAATACATCCCTGCACTTTTTTTTTAATCTTTTTTGCTCTGCATTTAAAGCAGCATTCGTCACAGGTGACATTCATCGGCGAGGTGGAAACAAATGCAAAGAACCGCCGACATGTTCGTCATTCCCTCGGTCGGCTTTCGTGAATTTCAACTATGTTCCTCTCCCCGGTTCTCAGGGCGGCGCTCACATGGCCCACCCGGAGGACGAGCTGGAGCGCCTGACCAAGAAGATGCTGTTTGACATGGACAACCCGCCGTCTGAGGAATATTTTGGTAAGAAAGATGGCGCACACACACACACACACACACACACACACACACACACACACACACACACAGATGTGGTTAGCTTTAGGGCTGCAACTAACGTTTATTTTAATAATCGATTAATCTGTCGATTAGTTCTTCGATTAATCGATGAATCGGATAAAAAAACAAAGCATTAATTTCCAACCGGAAAAATCGCTTGACGCTGTGGCGCGATAGCCTATCAGCGTTGAGATGTTTCTCCTGTCATCACTGACGTCCTGCCGTTGTTGAATCAGGAAACAAATACTGTAGCCGCCTGTGTTCACCCAGAGCTCTACGATCCCTCATATCAGTAGAGACCGGACCAAACTATGTGTATACATGTGTGTGTGTAAACCATATAGTGCACACAATGAATAGACGCTGCCGTATTTACGTCTAGATGACGTTATTGTGAGTGTTGATGGAGCTGCTACAATGTTAGCATAGCCTAGCACCGATCGATCCGAGCTCCATTGAGAAAACAAGTACAAATCGGCATCATTACGTAGTTATTTCGGAGTCCCTTTTTGTCGGTTTATTGCCGTTAAATCACAGCCAAGTCAGTTTATTGTGTGTTCATACAGCTGTAGTAAACAGCCGACGTGTGGCTCGCTAGACACAGTGAGCTCGATGAAATCCACGGAGCTCCTCCGGACTATGTTATGAACCAGACATGACGGCGTTTAGTTTCCCGTGATATCTGGGACTTCCACAACACGTACTGAGCAGAAATAGAGGTGATTTTTTCCACGGTTAATGGCGGACAGTTGAACGGCTTTCAGGCCGATAAGCCGCGCCCCCTCTCCGGCGCGTCCAGAGCGATTCACGCAAATGAACAGAAATAGTCCCCGGCGGGGCGTCATTCGCGCCGCGTTCATCGCGTTTGGTGTGAATACGGCATTATTGAGTGGCGTAATAATCACGCGACACAACGAATCGACAATGAAATTCGTAGCCAACTCTTTTAATAATCGATTATTATCGATTTTATCGATTCGTTGTTGCAGCCCTAGTTAGCTTTAGCCTTTTTCACAGCAGGCGTAAATAATAAAATGATAAATAATAAAATGGCCGCTAACAATCACTGAACTCACCGGGACACTTAAATAGAACAGAAACTGCGTTAATGTTGTGAGTAACACCTGTGCTCTTCCTAGTAGGGCAAGTCAAAAAGTCTGTCATCATAATGACCTGTGGCAGTTTAACCCCTAATGCAAATGGTTAAAGCTAGGGTTGGTAATCTTGAGAAACTAGCAAGGGTATGCTACATTTTTTAAATCTTTCAACTGAAGAGCCCAACCATGAAGTTAGCTAGTAACGCTAGCTCCAACAGTTGCTAAATCCAGCAAGAACGTTGCTAAGTCGGCAACACCAAAGATACGCCTCCCTCCAAAGATACGCCACCCAAAATGATCATTATGAATGTAAACAACAAACACGGTTATTATTAGCACTCACAGCTTTCAAGCTAGCAGCTTGTTGAAGACGAGCAATAAGTATGTATGTAGTTAGACATAGCAGGTAGCCCGTCCAATCATTACATTCGGGCCGAACGAACATTTGATATATTGACTGCTGTCGGGATGTAATGAGAATTTTAACGAAAGTATCAAAAATGTTTTTGAAGATTACACCTATACACAGAAAAATAATGGTTCTTAAATGGCTCTTCTATGGCATCACTCCGAAGAACCATTTTTGGTTCCAGATGGCACCTTTATTTTTCTATGTAGCTTTAAGCTTATTATTTTAAGAGTAATGGGGCAGGACAGCTAGCTGTTCACACCGGGCATATTAGCATTTGCTAGTTTTAGAATCTGGCTAGCCTTCTGTTTGATGCTAGGTGCTACGTGTCTGAGGGCTAGAAAGGAGGGTCGTATCTGTATATGCTAACTTTATTGAACATTTTTATTTTCTCAAGTGAATTTTGGAATGAAAGCAAAATACTACATTATGTTTGGCAGCTTTCTTCTTGCTACTAAGAAACATTTTCCAGCTAGTAAGACCAATTTTAGCATCAGAATATCAATAAAGTAAAGCTACTCACCTAACACCTAAGAGCTTCAGCATATACTGTACATGAAATGATATAAATTAAATGGAGTTTTTAATTCCTGTCTGAGCCTTTAAGTTTAGACACTGTCTTTGCTGCATTACAGCGTTTACACTTCTTTAGCTAACCAGTCACAGATCTACAGCAGCCGAAGCATGTTAGATAATGCATCTTTTCATATTGGCAGAGCATGCACTATTGTCAGAATATACATTTTTATTTGCCCTTAATTAACAGTATTTTTAAATACAAGATGTCCAGTGTTGAACATAACAAACAGTTATAAAGAGTTAAAACCACTGTTATCCAATAAATACAGTATTGTGATAGCTTCCTTTTCCTTGTGCCCGTTATGCTTCACATATCGTAGTAATATGCTCTTGTATTTGAATGTCATGTAAGATCATTACTGCTATAAGTGGTCCTATATCGCCTGCTGTGAGCTTCTGTCACAACGACGTGGCATTCATGAGTGAGAGTAGCACAGAATCCTTTTTGATACATTAACCCCCCTGAACCTCGAGCAGTTTCATTTTTCTTTTTACTCCCGGTGGCCTTATTGTTCACTGCATTATAGACGTCCTGCACCTCTATGGAAACAGCACAATCATGGCTAAAAGCAGAAAGAACTCAAACATGTATTTTGTGCAGTATAACACCATTACCATGCCATAAATCATAAAAAAGTTAAATTACACAAGTTGAATATTTTTTGACTGGAATCTTTATATCCAGCATTTTTACAAGTGACCATAAGTGTTTCCAATGTAGGAGGAAAAAAAGAATGTTCCACGTGCAATATATATATTGAACTATTCACATTACATCCTCTCTGCCCTCTATCCTCTATGCACTGTGTCCTGTAGCCTGCAGTCAAAGTTTCACTGAAATTTTTGTCATTTTACTGTTGGTCTCAGTCAATCAGAGCTTCCCAGTTGCGCTGAGGAGCGCATCATTTAAACGGTTCATTGGGCAAATGAAAGATGTAGAATGAAGTGATTTTGATGAAATATCACATTTTAAAGCTTCAATTTGGTTTTGTTTTCTGATGGAAGCTTTCATCACACGTGATGTGTTCAAGGACTGTCAGAAAGATGAAAATCTGACGGAAATGTTATTTTTCATACCTTCTGGCCATGATAAACAGTGCAGTTTTGGCGATTGTTGAAAAAAAGACATGCTTTTCGATCCTGCCGGCGGGTTTTTAGGGTTCAGAAGAAGGAGCTCTGAGCACATTAGTGCAGGAAGTATGATCTCATTAGTCACTTTTCACTGTGACATTGTGTGTGACTAGAAGGAAAAAACAAACAATCTGGAGAAATGTGTCCGAAACTACTGGTTTCGCTTCAAAAACCGAAGCCATGCCACATTTAGGAATACGGTTTCCTAGATTAGCCCGCCCAATGGCCCACAAAGTTAGTTTTGCCTCACAAGAACAATTGTTTTTTGGGATATGGCTCGAGGCCATGGAGTGCAGCGCAGGTGTGTATGATGCAGACAAGGTTAACCTAGTATTCTCTGTGTTTCTTATCTGTTGATTTCCAAGTGTAGACACAGCAGCATATCTAGCCGTCTGGGAAGCAGTCCTCAAGGTAGTCTCAAAACGATATCAGTGCGATCAAAGGATGAGGCGCGACTCCTGCTCGGGGTATAATGACAATGAGAGATAAAGACTTTGGACAGATGAAACATCCTGATTTTGATAAAACTCTATCTTGTTTGATTGTCCAGCGTTTTTTTATTTTTTTATTACACAATTTCTTTCCTATTTTTGTCTTCCTGAAGCACTTCATATTTAATTTTGTTCTTTTAAAAAAATATATATATATATATAACTGCCAGGATTAAACCAAATACCAATTTCAATATTATTTTGCAAAAATAGGATTCAAAAGAGACGGCTCCTGTGCATTTATATTTTGTTTCTGTTTTTCCGCCCTCTGTAACCTCCGCTGCCAGCGAGTGCTATCCCTCTGCAGCTCTCTCCTCTAGCCTTTAATCCCCTTTGCCCTGGAATTAATTCCCATGCCCATTAGATACCTCACTCAATACATTCAATAGGACTCTGGAGCAGGCTTTATATCAGCACATAATCGCACAGCGCACCACGATAGCATGTGTAGGTGTATTATAGCTGCAGGGACATGTATTTAACTGGAATTAAGGGATATTCGGCTTCACGTTGGTGCGCGCTGATGTAAAGACCTTAATTGGTCCACATTAGACATAGGTCAAACGGATCTGCTGGCTTAAAGCAAAGTGCAGTCATTTTTTACAGAGGAACGGCCCTCAAAGCCTCGCTGGCCTCATTTATTATTTATTTTGGTGTGTTTCGTGACACGGTCCTGGCTTGAACTCCTCTGCTATACCATTCACGCGGTTCGACCAACTCTAAGACCGAGTGGCTGAGGGCTAGCGACAAAACAAGGACATGCGAGTTGAGAAATGGGTCATATGTGAGCTGAGGTAGCCAGAACGAGTTAGGGATAGCGTGCGCGTCCCCGGATGACAGCGGCTGGCTGTTGCTGGAGTGGAGTGTGAAGGGGAGGGAGGGGAGGGAGGGGGGGGGAGGGGGTCATCGTATGGTTAAACAAGGCGACAGCTGACTTCACTGAGAGATAGAGAGGGGACGAGGGCCTGAGATTGAGGTGACCGCGGGGACTCATTAGGAGAGGGTTTCAAGCACAGGCACATGCAAGTCCACAGAGCCCCAGTCCCACCCCCCCCCCCACCCCCCCCTACCCCACCCACCCCCCCGAGTACTGTACATAGAGCCGCCACGGTAACCGTAAAATTGACTGTAGTCCGGCATGTCATGTACTGTGTATTCATTGCTGTGGGATAATCAGTCCCAGAGCATGAGCCTTTTGTAATTACGAAGAATATAATGGCACACAAGCCTCATCTTGTCTTTATGTTTTTGGTAGGGTACAGGGGGGGAAAGGGCTAGCAGTTATT
Organism: Pholis gunnellus; assembly: GCF_910591455.1. Classification (NCBI taxonomy): domain Eukaryota; kingdom Metazoa; phylum Chordata; class Actinopteri; order Perciformes; family Pholidae; genus Pholis; species Pholis gunnellus. The sequence continues at coordinate 24,603,486 of NC_136530.1, forward strand.
GAAACCCTGCGGCTAGTAATTAACAAGATTAATCAAAGTGGGGATGCGATCTCTAGCGCGCCACTGGACTGGATGGCCGTCTTCCTATAGCTGTAGTTTTCTTTTTTAGTTTTTTTATCGGCGGTCGCTAACGTCTTTGATGAGCCTCTTATCTGAAACGGCTGCATTGAGTTTCCATTGGTCCAGGGGGGGTTAATTGAATCGAATTAACGTTACGCTCTGGCTTCGTGATGTCACAAGGAAACTTTTTTTTTTTAGTCGATTCAATGGAGCTCCGGCGCCTAAGTTACGTAACATCATCATCCTTTTTTTAACTGCGAGTTGCACCGATGAAGACTTTTTTTCCTTTTGTTTGTGGCGAAACAGGGACATCAAAAAGCAGCCGTTCTCTGAATGCGAGTACCAAAAAAAACCTGAAAATGATTCCCTCTATAAAAGAAGGGCTTTTCTGTTCACAAGCCAGAAAATTCCTCCTGTGATTGAAGCGTCTTTGCAAAGCAACTGATTAGTCCTGATTTAGAGTTCCAGATTAGATTTGAGTAATCTGAAAGAGCCTTTTCTCCAAATGTCATCATCCGTCATCTTTAATCCACTTAGGTTGTGCGTAGGTGTACTGTGTTTGTGGAAATCTAATAAGACACAGCTACTCAGCTCGCGGTACACATGCCTTGGCGTTTGTGCATCAGAGGAACTTACAATATTTTGTCACTGCTACATTTCTTGTCAACCATAAAAAAAAAAAAAAAAACCAGGACATAAAGCTGAATAATTGAAAGGGTGAGATGCCTTGCATTATTTACAATTAGTGATGATGATACTTATGCAGTGTAGTACATTCCGCCGCAGAGAATCTGTTTTTATTTCCCCTTCAATACCGAAGTTGAGAATTCCTTCATGCCATTCCCAGACTTTCAGTACTCCACCGTATCAAATTAAAGGAATCTTAACATCCAATCAATATTCATGCCATTTTCAAGTGAGATTTTTGAGCGGTGGCATAAATGTTTTTGTAATGTTGTCATCAAACAGCAGAGAGAGAGAGTCGTTGGAAATAAGCGGAGGGATTCATTTGGGCATACTGTACTCCGCGCAGGACGCCGAGCTGTCGGGAAAGCCTCTTCCTCCTGGTTTGAGCCGGCCTTTGTTTTTATGATTAGAGCCGGAGAAGAAGAAAAAAAAGGCAGACTTTGCCATTTCCCCCTTATAATGTCGGCTGGAGGAGCCCTCATAATTTATAAGACACCTCGCATGAAATGTTCATGAGGAATCTTGGAAGAGATACAAATGGCAGCGGAGCTCCAGCAACAGTACAGGCCGGAGGAGTCGGGTGCGGATCAGGTAATTGGGTCAGAAAAAAAGTTTAGGGTTCACACAGTGCGCTCTGGCGGAGCCGCCCGTGTTTTCTTTTTAACCCAACTGAGCATCGCAACTTAATGTATTAATAGGCTTCCCGTTTAGACAGCTTTGTGCATTGTCTAAGATGCTCTGGTGGAACTAATTTGCATTTTACTGAGGTCGCCCTCAGCAACCTCTTAGGAGTTTGCTTTTAGATGTGCCTCTACATGTCATAACAAGTGGGATGTGTGTCAGAGTAAAACCTTTCTGCTGGCTTAAAAAGACGCCCCCCCATCCCGCCCCGCTTCCCCACCACGCTCCACCTCCACAGTCTTCGAATGCCTTTGGCCAACCATCTCCCCAACTACAGCTAACTGTTTCTGTTCAGTGCATGAAGGTGTACCTTTAAAGTCGTGCTCTTGTAAACACGCAGACACAATGGGATAATACGTTTAAATTTAGAGACATTTTCATCCATAAAATGCAGCACAAAGTACTTTAAAGTTGTTTTTTAAAAAGGTCTTTCAAGTTGTAAATTCTTAAGATTTTCATGAATTCAAACCCTTGTTTTTTATACAATTAATGGTCTGCATTTTGTCAGCAATAGCCTGTCTATATATTTGCATTCTTTAATTACCTCCCCATAAAGTAGTTTTCATCAGAAGTGGAGGAGTCCGCCATTCCCGCCCTCAATTCAAATTGCTATTATTGTGCAAAACTTTGCCCAAGAGTTTCATAGGAATGCAATCCAGCATTACTGTTTTTAGTTTATTGTCACTGATGTCAGCCTCGCTGTTCACTGTTCTCCTATACAGCTGTGTCTGAGTTAATGCTCAAGCTAACCCGACACTTCCTGCTGCAGCTGCTTCACATTAAAAGCATTCAACTGGCGAAACAAAGGGATGGCTTTCTCCAAAACACAACAGCACATGTAGCATGAAATCAGATCACAGTGGCTATTTGAATTGACTGACAAGTTCATGAAAACAATGTGGCGTTATTCGGCTCTGCAAACCGATACAACACTTTCTCATGAATTTCTCTGAGTCCACCATGTAGCACGGCCATGTTTCTACAGTAGCCCAGAACGGACAAAGCAAACACTGGGGCTAGAAATGGCCTTTTTTGGTGAATTTTTACATCATCTGAAGGCCCGACACGCTTACAATGTGAGCGGAGGGGTATTCAGTTGGTTGCAATCTGCTACTTCACCACTAGATGACACTAAATCCTACATACTGTCCCGTTTAATAAAACAAATAAGTACAATAAGGAAAACAACTATACAATAAGTGCACTTTGTTCACTATATGTACTTTATTGCAACACATTAATAGTAGAAAACAATAGAATAACTGTCCAATATGATTATAGTCGATTTTTGTTTGAAGGGCCTTTGAGAGGATTTCCTCCAATCACAGCAGCTAAGTGTTGCCTCTTTGTTGCACCGCGCTGCACTTCGTGTGTGTATATATGTTGCAGCTACACGATGAGACAGAGGAGCATAATGCTGCTGGAAGGAGGTCAGCGACCACCCAGGGGCAGGAGGGGGGGGTCATATGAGGCAGTCTGGTGACATGGCAACTAGTCTTAAATCCCATGCATCACTATGCCACCTACAGTGGATTATAATGTACGACTGCAAAAGACCAGATTATACAACACAATGGCCACGGATGATCCATCATAGCTGTGGTTTCTTAAGAGCGATGCCGTGTGTGTGTCAGTGTGAGACTGCGGATTTGACTTCCCAAGACCCTTTATTTTCTTCTTATGTAAATTGGTTTGAAATCTACAAATTTGTCAGAAATTCTACAAAAACTCCATGTCATCTCTTTAAACCGACTATAATTCCGTTCTTTTATGAATGAGATCTTAGAAGCTTTTGCTATGTCATCATCTTGCTCGTCATTGGTCACATGGCATTTTCAATGCTTGCTTTTATCTTGCTACTGTATTGAGCGGCGAGGGCAATTTTCATAAAACATGAACAGCCTTTTTATTTTGTTTTTATTCAGCATGGTTTATGGATCCTTGTTGCCATTTCTGTTCCCTCATTACCTTGTTCTGGCCCCGCCACTGACCTCGCAACGCTGCTTTCTAGTTTCTCAGCTGATGCATAGTGCCGGCATGCAGCTCCTTTTTTTTTTATGGCAGTGGTTCACGTGAGGTGACCACAACCCCCCCCCCTTTTCTCCCTCCCGCCCCCCCGCCAGGCCCGGGCGCTTGCTATCCTGCCTCGTTGAGACAGCTCCACTGAGGCTTGCAAGATCAGCTGCCGTGCGAGCCCAGCTGAGGCTCCCGGGCGCTCACGTTGCTAGATTTCATTTGTGAGTGAGCGTTTGACCTCAGGAACAAGTAGACACGCGGCGCGCTCAACGCACGCCAACGCAGGCAGGCGCGGGTGCGCACGGATAAACAGCACGCACAAACACGCAGGCGTCTTTGAACTTGCCCACACACACACTCTCACCTGTGTGTGTGTGTGTGTGTCCTCCCCCCCCCCCCCCCTCTCTCTCTCTCTCTCTCTCTCTCTCTCTCACCCCATGCACCAGCCCCCTCTTCTGGCTTCCCGGCACCCTTCCACGTCGCTCCTGCCAACCTGCTTCTAAAGCATGTAACCTACACTCTGTCTCCCCCCCCCTCCCCCGTCCCCCAAGCCTCGCTCCGCCGCCGCGGGCCCTGACAGGCCGAGCCGTAATGCTTAGTGGCACAGGCTCGCCTATCCTCCGTCCTCCACCGTCGCCGCAGCAGCTCTGCAGATTGCTGTTTGCTGACATTGGGAATGAGATTAAAGGCGAGGGGGATTGAAATACAGCGATGACAGCTATTTCTCTTGTCATACGAAAGGCGACTGAAGGCCACAGCATTGTCGGGGATGCGCGGAGGGCAAACGGAAACAACAGAGTAGATAAACCTCGGGGGGGGGGGGGGTGACGCGGCACACAAACGTGGCCCCTCGGCGGCTCAGTAGCCGGCGGTTTCTCTCCTATAATGTGTTTGACTGAATTACTTCCCGCTGTTAACCACCCTTATTGTTTACGTCTTTAATGAAGTGTGAACGAGTCATCATAACTTTGTACCTTTGTTCGGCCCATCTTTTTAAAGGTGTCACAATAAATAAATGCAGCATGAGTAAATGTAAAGTACAGCAAGATAATTAGCTTTGATGCATTCCTTTTAGCATTGTTGATATTGAAACAACACATGCAGTAGTTGATTGTGTCCTTTGTGTTTTTTTTACTATCAGATATTCAAATCCAAGAGCAAAAAAAAAAAAAACTTTAGCTGAAGTCCCAAAATGGATTTTGTGGTTCTTTTATTAGTTTTGGATAAGAAAGCTACAGTTTGCCGGCTTTGCCTTTGGGGTTTGCAAGGGTTGCACCAGCAGAATTGTATTCTTTAGTAACATAGTGCGAAAAAGTTTGGTCTCCCACAAAAAAAAAGAAAAAAAGTTCCTTGCGATCCTCCTTTACATGCACGATCTTTGATTTCTGACGATGTAAGATCAAATTGAGCTGCAAGTGTGCTCCCTCTCTGCCTTTCATGCCGCTTCAATATCCCGGCGTGAAAAAACAAAGAAGGCAAAGACTGAGGGAAAATCTGAAGCGTTCTGCCACTCAACATCCCCCCGTTCCCAAACAACAGCGTCTCACTGCCACTACAAATACATTAGAAATCAATTATTTATGGAACAGAGTCAGGGCCTCTTTAATCTTTTCCTTTTATCCAATTAAATTGTCTAACCATTCTAAGCCTCCGCAGCTCACAGGGAATGTGCTTCTATAAAAAAAAAAGAGAGAAAAGAAGAAAAAGATTTTCTCTTCAGTCCTTTTGACTTTCGATGTAACGGAGAAGAGACACTTCTGAGGGTTGAGGAATGAAAAGGAAAGAAAGTGAGTAAAGTGTAAATGAACCCCCGCCCGTCCCGTCACCATTGCATTAGTTCTACAGGAACTATTTGAAGTTTCGATATTAAGACTCCGGTTCCATTCCCCCTCGCGAAGCGACGCTGGGGAGCGGTAAGGCCTTTCATGATTCCTTTATGCCCAGCTGAAATAGTTCGAAAGTATTTGCGATCATCTCCATGGGGGGGTGAACGCGACGCCGCTTCAATTGCCGTCCTGTATTATTCAAGAAGCCAATTGAAGTAGCGTCGCGAAAATTGAAAATGCTCACTTCCGACACAGCCGCGTGAAATTATTGATGCGCGGCATTGTAAAACACCACTGTCTGTTATCATACAGAGGGACTGTCAGAGGAAACAAAAGAGAAGCTTTACATTTTCACGCTTTGTGGATTTGTGTTGTCGTCCCACAATGAGAGGCGATATAGACGAGGAAGAACGGACCCGAATGTGTCGATGAATCAAAGACCTTGATGCTTTCAGTTCAAGTGCGATAACTTTAGCCTTAAGACGTTTGAAAATGTTTCAAGAAAATGCAATTAATTGACAACAAAACCAATTGACGACCATTTAAGTGACTCATGAAGTGAAAATGCCAAACATTCTCAAGTTTTCTACTAGTGTAGAAATATACAATCATTTGTGTTTTGGACTGACGGGTCAGTCTGACATCACCTTGGGCTCGTGGATAAATAAAAAAGAGTTTTCCACAACTTTTTGATATGTGTAAGCAAAGGCTCTCTGGTTTTAAATTCTTAAATGTGAATGTTGGCTGTTTTTTTGGGTTGTTCCTTGGTTCTCTGAGAGCCGGTCGGACAAAACAAGCATATGAAGATTGGGACCTTGAGGCGGCCATTTTTGACCCTTTTGTCCTTTCCATAAAAAAAATTAGCACTTTCATCGATAAGAAATATGATGATTAACCTCAGCCCTAGTTTACGTTACTATTTTACAATCCATCGCTTCTTTGTCATGCCACGCAGTGTCACACAGTTTGAACTTTGGCCAATCACAGCATCACTTCCTGTCATTTACTTGGTGTCCTCCGTGTCCCCATCGGAGCTCATCATCTACTCGGGGAAAAAAGTGCTTGGCGGCGGGGCCCTGGGATTAATCTAATTATCCATTTCCTGTCAAACAGTATAGAGCTGAAGGGATTTGTCGATCAATCGTTTAATCGATTGACAGAAAATGAATCTGCAAAGATTTTGGCAGAAGCAGGCCAAAAAGACTCAGCTGGTTCCAGCTTCTCCATTGTGCCTGTGTCTTAAACTGGATATCTTTCATTATTATTTTTGGCTTGAGGGTCAGATAATATGAAATTCTGATGGACATTTTGTAGTCTGAACGATCCATCAAGTCTTTAAAGAAACGCTCCGTTTTATTTACGTCGTCTCGGCGCCTTTAGAGTCTTTTTCGGCCTTGAGAGCAATATTTAGAAATAAGAACAGCGTACAGTAACGTTGGAGGCCGACTGCAAACCTGTAAACCGCCTCTCTGCTCCGTGTGAACTCGCGTGTGGGCTGCTGATGTGTGTCTGTGCATACGCTATACATGCATCTGTGTTTGTATATACTCGTCTACATGTGTGGCATGTCTGGTGCATTTTATTTTCTCCCATTTTGTGTGTGTGTGTGTGTGTGTGTGTGTGTGTGTGTGTGTGTGTGTGTGTGTGTGTGTGTGTGTGTGTGTGTGTGTGTGTGTGTGTGTGTGTGTGTGTGTGTGTGTGTTTGAGGTAGAAGCGTGCGTGCTGTACACACAGCCGCGCACAAATAGCTCCTGAGGGCCCTCGCGATCACAGACTGCCAAAAGGAAAAGGATTTCCGAGAGGTTTCCTTCCTCGCTATTTAAAGTGGGGGCCCCCCCCGTGGGACATGTTTGGCATTCTCATCCACTCACTGAAGATGGCCTGTGATCTGAAGCCACTAACAGGCTCGGCGTGCTCCCTCTCTGTCTCCCTCTCTCCCTTTCTCTTTCCCTCTGGCTCTCTGAAGTGATTACCCTGCTTGTGATTCCGCTGACACCCACATGTCCCCCCGAGACGTGCCTTCACTAGTTTGTTTAATCTGCCTCCCTGTACAGTAGGTAACGCAGCCGTAATTGAGGTGTGGATAGAGCCGTGGGAGCAGATGAAAACCAATAGCAGGATTTTTTTTTCTGTAAGTCGCAGATGACAGCAGTCGCTGAATGAACGTACAAAAAAAAAATGCTGCTGTGATAAGAATTCTGAATGTTAACAGCTAAACGTCTTCAACGGCAAATCCGTCAGCCCCTTTTGTTTCCCTAATGTGTCCCCAGTCAATAAGCGGCACAAATGCCGCCGTTTCAACGAGGATTTCTTCTCAAATTTTTGCTGGAAAAGTTGCAACTGCCATAAGCAACTTCTCTCCACCGAGGCAAAAAAGAAAAGATAATGAGTTATCTGAGATTATGAACACCATCAGCGGGCCTCGCAGTCAAGCAGATATTTGATCTCAACACACCACTTCCAAAAGTTGCTCTGATACCTGAGACAGATTTCCGCTTGACGCCCTGTTTGAATTTCTCGATATGAAAAACAGCGAGTTGGAACTGTGTAAAATGCGAGCATCAGATACTCCCCCCCCCCCCCCCCCCCCCCCCCCCCCCCCCCCCCACCCCCCACGGTTAGTGTTGTGACACGCTTGAACTGCTCCGTTCAGAACATGCAGGGTGTCAATCATCGCTCCGAATCAGCCTTTAGATGAAGCTAAAAAAAAAACGATCCCGTACAACTGAACTTGAATTAATTAGATATACTGTATCGTGCTTCCTCTGAGAGATTGCATCTGTCCTCAGATGTGTTAGAAAATAAAACATTCTCAGATATCTTTTTAAACCCTGTTATTGTAAGATACCAGTAATTAAATTGACAGTGTTATTAATTGGGTTGAAGATAACTTGCATTGAGTCGAGGACATCTTAAACTCAATTAAAGATATCTCCAACTCAATTAAAGATATCCGAATGCCATGTCCCGCAATATGCAATCAGGCTCTTTCTGGCGCAATAATATCAGTTCACTTGTGCCCCCTTTCTTTTTACAAAGACTTCGTTGTACTTCTAAAGTTTTCTTTTTTTATCACTTCAAGGCCTTGATTTTGTTGAAATAGATGTCGCCCATGTCACACTTTGGCGAGGCATTTGGTTTCTTTAATGTGGCATAATTATAGTATTTAATCCTTCCTTATCCGGCGCTTGAAATAGAAATGAAGATTAGGCACTTCTGACATCGTTTAAAGGGATGGCTCCACATTTTTTTTGGAGCGAGGTAGTGCGAGTGGATGCACGGGCAGCAGCCCAGCCGAGCGGCTATCAGACAGAAGTGAACAGGAGTAAATGGAGGCAGAGAGCTACAATGTCTTAAACTAGTTCTAGATCTTAAATACATGATTAATCAGCAGGAAGTTCATCAGAAACTATGTTGATAATCAATTAGGCCCTAACTCTCTTATTAAATGCTCAACATGAACTGTTTCCATCTTCTTAAACGTTAAGATTGGATGTCTCTTCTCATTATTAAATTGGAAATTTGATTCATTTGGGGGTTTGTTTTTTTAACCGTTGATCGGAGGAAACAAACCATTTGCGGACGCCAGCTAGAGCTTCCAGAACTTGTGATCAGCATTTTCTACAGACATCTACCAAATGTTAATCATTTGATTGGAAAAATGAGATTTGCAAACTTATGGATCATTTTTTTACCTCTGTCGGTTTATGTGATGGCCACCGGTTTGAATCATTTCACTTTGGCGTGATGGATGGCTCTACGACGGATGGAAATACTACAGTACCCATGAGCCTCAGCTATTTGGAGACGAGGCTAGTTGAAGGTGCAAATCAGAGCTGCTGCACATTCAAAGCGTTAGATCTGCACAAAACATAGTTGTCAAATCAATCCAAAATTGACCTTGAATTTCATTTATTTCCGCAGTTATCGGTGCAAATAATAGGATGTTAAGCTCTGTGATTGGATGTTTCTTACCGAGACACGCCTTCAGAGTCATAGTTAACTTCTCTCCTTATGTGTTTGTTCACACACAGGCTTGTGACAATGTGATCACTGACGATTCAAACAGGAGCGATTGCTCCGACTCTGAATCACCTGACATTGTCTACGGGAGAGGAATGGGACTTTTATTACTCAAACAAGGGGCCCATAAAACAGCTCCTCCTCGTACTCAACTTAATAAATGATCATGGAAATATCCATTAGTTGTTTGGCTCTCTTTGTATCATGAAACTATTCATGATGTCTCCAGGATAATAGATAAAGATCTTTGCTAATGAAAGGATTATTTTTGACATAATGTTGAGAAACGTACAGTAAATCTCCGGTAAAGCCCGTTTCTTTTGACCCGGGACGCTTCTTATCAGGCTGTTTATTATGATCAGAGCATCTGCCAGTGCATGGAAAGAAAGTCACTCTTTACATCGTACACGATTGGATATTTTTGTAAGATCTGGATGGTGTTTTCAGTGAGTGGATTGCGACTGTTGGTTCACCGAAGAAATGTTCTCTGACCTCTGAATATCTGTGGATTTACACTGAATCTGTTCTCCGCCTCTTCCTCTCCCCAGGGCGCTGTGCCAGCTGCGGAGAGAACGTGGTGGGTGAAGGCACCGGCTGCACCGCCATGGACCAGGTCTTCCATGTCGACTGCTTCGTCTGCATGACCTGCAGCACCAAGCTGCGCGGCAAGCCTTTCTACGCTGTGGAGAAGAAGGCGTACTGTGAGCCTTGCTATATTGTAAGTCACTTTTTTTTCTTTTCTCTGCCCCACCACCTAGTTTTTGGCTCACTCCGGTTACTTATGTGTCCATGTTTCAAGTGGACACATTATGATATCAGGGGTGGGCACCTTGGTAGCCTTGTGCCTGGAATGTTCATAGATATTTTTTCTCCAGACAACCGCATTTCGTTTCATCAAAGCCCGGCGTGCTTCCACCTCTCACCGCACACATCTTCATTTCCTCTTTTTCTGTTTCTTTGGCTTTGTTTTGTTTTCGGTCACCCGGTGAAACTGTCTTTCATCTTCCCCTGAAAGTGCTTTCTTAGAGTTACACAATTCACATACGGTTGAAGTACGTAGACATGAGAAGATGCTGGAAATAATGTAACTCACAAGACTCGTCTCGTGTTTTGAAATCAAAAAGGAATGTGTTAGCAGCGGAGGTTGGCACCAAGTCTCTGTTTTGCAAGTCACAAGTAAGTCTCAAGTCTTTTTCCCTCAAGTCCCAAGTCAAGACAGGCAAGTCCCAAATTAAGTCCCAAGTCACGCAGGAAATGACGTTTCAAGTCAAGAGCGACAAGTCCCGAGTCACATCCCAAGTCAAGACAGGTAAGTCCAAAGACAAGTCTCAAGTCCCAACTGATAATGTATCAGTGTGGTGTTTACAGCTTGGTATGCTGCCCATAAGGGACCAATCATTGCAGGTTTAGGCAATTGTGGCCTTTTGTTGACGTGGCAGCATGGCCAAATGTTAACAGCAGCTATGAGATGAATGGCTTCAGAGTTGTCTTGGCGACCCACTACGTCCCTTTTTCTAGCCCATTTGTTTTCCCTGAACAATGATATCAGAGACGCATTCATTGTCTTCTTATAATAGAGGATTTTCAGATATCTCTTCCTTGGTGAATTAGATGATGATGATATTGTTTTCACACACACATCATTGAGTGAGCTGATGCATAACTATCTGGAGTTTCAGCTGATAAGCAGTCAGATATGGTTTGAATGCTATTTACTGAGTGTTAAAATCATGTTAGAGTCTAACATGGTATTAATTCCCTTCATGGATTATGTAACACAGGAGGTTCTGTATCGTCTATTACCTCATCTTAACTTTTATTAAACAGTCTTCTGGTCAAAAGTCGGCTAGACTGAATAAATGACTGACAGCGAGATATCCCAGAAGGAGTCTTAATTTATCCCGTCTTACTAGACCACGACCTATTCTGCTGCCGCTATTTGTTGAGCAACACACATGAAAGTATTTCCTTGCACAACACTGTCAGGAAAGACGCATCGGCCGGCAAAACCGCAAGAAAAATAGTTTTGCAGAAGTTGTTTCCCTCATTCGACTTCTTAAGAATATGGTTGAGTTTTGTCTGGTGGAAGTTTCTTATTGTCTGCAAAGATCACGGGTAAGTTTGAAGGTCATTCCTGGAAGCTTAGAAGGGAAGTGGCTGTGCAATGCAAATAGGCCGTTTTGTGTCACGGCTTTTACTGTAACTTTCACTCTGGTTTTCATTAAGAATTATGCGATGAGGCTGAGTGTCTCCAGATACAAATTAAGCCAGTTAGGAAAATATGTTAATAAAAGGATAACCTCCAATTTGTACTCATCAAAGTCTGTTTTAAAGGTGTCAATTAGTGCTACAACATAATGTGAACTAAGCAGTATGAAGACTTATTCTTCTATTGCTTCTATTCTTCACTGAGCACTGGTGGTTTGGTGTTTTTCTCTCTTCTTTTGGTCGCTGAGAGTTAAAAAATGGGGTAAAACGCAGCGCTCATCACTGTCACCTCTTCCTCGTCTCATCACCATGGAGGAGGGGCGGGACAACGTCCAACCGTCACATTCAACATGTAGGCCACAGGACAACTGAATACACACTGACGTGCTTCATCCAGAGCGAGAGCTCTACCGTGTGCCGACATCTTTACTTCTGCGTATAATCCGTATCATAGCAACCAGGTGCAACCGAAGCGCCTCATATGAAAAAGTGTTCTGCGTTTCACAAGAAATGAGTTTAAATAGTTTTATAACTGTCATCTTTGTTATTTAAAAAAAAGCAACAGTATAAGTTTGAATGGCCTAATAATAGAGCGTATTTATATTGCACTAAAATCAGGATAAATAGCATTAATGAGCTCATCATTATCACCGCGACAACCATATAAAGAGGGAGCCGTGTGAATGAATGTCCTCAAGTGACTTCACTTGAGTCAGCGTCGGTTGACTCTGGGGGTGTGGAGATGGAAAAGAAGTGGGCCGTCGGCTCAGCGTCGGCCGAGTTGCATTGTGGGCAATGAAGGCACCGAGTTTTGACGAGGAAGAAGAACACGTGGCTTCAAAACAAAATCATCTCTGGCTCCGCTGCATCCATTTTGACTCTATTGTTCCAACAATGCACTTCTATAACAATGTTGTGTGGTAGGTGTTTGCTGTGATTTTGCGGGATGATGGATGAAGCATGTTTTCTGACCTGCAATGATGATTATTTGCCCCAAAGAACTGGATTCAAACACACACACACCGATCTTGTTGATTCCTCTGACACGTCCACGATATTTCCCTCCACACCACTTGCAGGAAACAGCTCGACATGCACTTTACCAGTAAAGTAAAACCAGTGGCAGGCCATCTCTTAAATCATCCCCTTTTCAGGGGCACTCACCGAGATTGTAGTTGTCTCGTCTGGAAGTTTTCCAACTCTTGATACACGCGCTAAAGAGGAGCGGGATAATTTAAGAACTTTATTTATGCATTTCATCAGCATAAATGTTCTTCTGGCACAAGATCAAAAGGATGGGGGGAAATCTGAATTTCTTAATGAAAGTAATTTCTTCTTCTTTTATTCCCATCCTCAGGGTCATATGCCTCCGTACGATTAGAGAGTGAACGTGAGAGTTGAGTCTCTGCAGAGAAATGTCATATCCCACAGAGAACAAGGGAAACTTCAAGTTAGCCTCCGAGTCAGTCAGTCTAGGAATCTCTCTCTCTTGGCAACGACACGCTGTGAATTTGTTCTTGTTGCTGCAGATTGTCATTCTCTTCTCCACCTGCAACATTATATCAGCAGCATCTTAAACCCCCATTAACCCTGTTTGATATCTTCCAACTGAACTTGGTTTGTTAACTTGGTAGAGTGGCCCATAACTAGGATGCTTGGAATTTGCATTGCTTTTTTGACTAATTCAATGTTATATGTGTACACGTTAATGAAAAAACAGAATAAGTAAAAACTACATTTAACTAGTTTATTTTAACTACATAATAGATGTTAGTTAAATTGGTGAAATGGTAATGCTGGTCTTTATACACCGTATATTTCCATCCCATATAAAACACATGTATCTCACTGTCAGCCTCTGGTTTGGTAGAACAGGTGCCAGAGGAAACTCACCGTGTTGAATCTGTATAACAGTATGCAAAAATCTATTAATCCCTTTGCCAGGGATTGCCGGAATACATTTGCGCACGCGAAGCTGATTGCCATCAAAAAAAGAGTTGTGTGCCATGTATCAGAACCGGTGATCAGCGGCCCTCTTATCTGGGCTCAGACTTTACATATCCTGTGGAACGTGGAACAATACCGGCATTGGTATTTCGCAAGACACACCTCCTCTGCCGGATGATTTGCTTCGTTCAAACTGTTTGTGGACGTATCGTTAATTCCTTTTTAGTGATGTGCAGGAGCTCACCCACATCTGTCATTGTCACCTGTGTACTTCCTGATTTTACAGCCCTGCTATCTCTCCCTGTGTCACCAGCCTCAGTCACACCGCAAACAGCAGGGCAGTGATCAGCCTTTGTCTTTGGCAGAGGACTTATCGCTACTTATTTGAATACACGACCACAAACCCCACGTACGTCCGATTAATGTCTTGTTTTGCATGGAGTGCGCCGTAATCGTGCTAATGTGACACCGGGTCGCCATTGGGAGGGTTTTTTTTCATTTTTCCATTGTCTGATGTGTCTCAGCCTGAGGTGTCCACACAGCTTTCCCCCATTCCTTGTTTGCACACATAAGACTCAAAGTATGAATCGGCGTGCAAACACCGCCCGGCGAGCCGTCCGTCATTGTTACTGAGAGACAGCAGTTTTGACTTTTAGTGCCGCTAAGTGTTTTCCAAGAAAGCTCTCGCGTGAAACTTTTTTTTTCCCATCGGATTCATAGTATTGCTGCTGACTGTATGTGTTTTTTCTTCTTTTTGATCTGTAAAACTGTAACAAATGAATGACGGAGCATCTGGACATTCACAAACCCAGGAGGAGCCCAGTGGGGAGGGGCGATGCAACAACAGTATTTAACCATAACAGCCATGTTAGCTAGTAATCGCGCTCGTAATTGAGGATCCAACAATGTGACATTTAGAATGTTGTCATGTCAACCCAAAACCTGAGGACCCTGGTTCACACTAAACCTTTGCAGACGGCCACAGATATCTAACCTAAATGCACAATAAGGTGCAGAAAGCTGAAGGTCTTTTTTTTCTTCTTTTTACATTCTTGAAGAACACACTCTCAGTCAGAGCTCGATGAGAGCAGCGATAAGAGATGAAATATATTCAAGAAGAGTGCTCCACTTTAGAGGAAAAGTGCTGCAATTTGACAGGCCAAGAGCTCTGTGTGGTGTGTGATTACGTCCAGGTGTAGTGCTCTGTGGCTGGAATGAGAGAAACATGACTTAGAAATCTTTTCATGGAATTAAAACACATTCTAATGCTATTTATGATCCGCGTTGTTTTTTTTCAGCACCTTGCGTTCAACATATTAACATTCTATATTAACCTCATAAAATAATCGCTTCCGCTCTCTGTGGCGGAGGCCGCCATTCCTGCGCTGGATTTGTACAGAGATTCACACGAAACAATTCTTCATGCACTCTATGTGGATACTTTTTTTTTTTTTTTGCTCAGGCTCACTGTTTGTTCACTCTGCTACAGCTGCACAATAGCAATATCAACCAGGACGTGAACCTTCAGGACGTTTAACGTTAACGTTTCTACTCATGGGAGCTCGTTTCTTGCTACATTCACTAAGCTGAAAGCAGCTATGGCCGTATTCATGGATTCATTTCTCAAAGCAAATGAAGTCATTATGTCCCAGCAGTCATTATACCGTCTTAAGAATTCGACCCGAAATGTCACCACATCTATTTGAATTTATACTCTTAGAAATGTCATGTCTCATTTCTCTTTAGCAAGTCTGCATTTAACCAGGAGAGCATATTAGTGAACAGAGCTGAGAGCAACAAGGACTCTCCCAGCGTCTGATAGCTCAGCTGGTCTTTGAAGAAGTTCACTAGTGGGATTCGGTGTCACCGAGGTTAATTGCTTACACAGGCTGCAAAGCCTTCTGTTCTTAGGTCCATTCGATGTCCTCCATCCCGGCTTTGTTACCACTTCCTCACAAATTTCCGCAGCATTCCTTCAGCCAGGTTTACGCCCGAGATATTTGACTTGAAAACGGCTGCCGAGCCGCCCTTTGCTTCAGGTTTTTATGCAGGTAAACAGATTCATTCAATCTGCTAAACTGACACCATAGAATGGTTAAAAAGGCTTCCCTGTTTGAGGCAGAGTTACATCCCCACTTTACTGTTTGTACTACCACTTCCCATGAATATAGATCATCCAAAGTGCAGCCGGTTTAAGTGTACCGTAATGAGACTGATGTAAGTAACACAAGGTCGCGTCAGGAGTGGAGCTTCCTATTGAGAGAGCAGTAATAAAAGAGATAGGGATTTGCCCACAAAAAAAACGGGAAAAAAAAACGTAATCTATTTCTGCCTCTTTTGACAGAATTTCCGAGACCACCAAGGTCACAGACGCCAAGTCTCTTGAATGTAATTACGTTCATTATCTGGTGTTGTACTTTGGCTCTGTTATTTAAAATAAATGGGCTTCGGTCTCATTGGCTGCGCTCCCCCGACAGATTTTCCTTTCGGGGCCATTGTAAAGTGCAGGCGGCAGCCGCTGACCTGCCAGTCACCAGGAAACGTTCATGATTGACTGATGAGCTTTTAACCCCCCGTGTCTGTTTGTTCTGTCTTGTAGAGTGGCGTTGTCACTCTCGCCCGCTCGCTCCATTCCTTTTTTTGTCTCAACTATCTGGCTGCTTTTCTTTTTCTTTTCTTTTTTTCTTCGTGAAATTAATTTTTACTCGCAGACACAAACTCTTAATGTGAATTTCTATCACCAGCAAGGACCCTCTTAAAGAAAGCCCCTTTTCTGTGGGACTAAATTGATTGACTTTGGTGCCTTTTTCCAAACAGGCACATTATACACATTGTAGAGAAAATATTCCACATTTAGAGGCTTTTGTTAAAAGCATACTTTTTCTTTTTTATTGATTTATTCTCCTGACCACATTAGTCTTATTTTTAAATGTATGATTCTACTTCATAAGTGTTTAAGAGAAGAAAATACTGAAATCTGCTCCAGCCCCGGTCATGTTTGATACACATGTTAATGCAATTTAAAGTTATATATAGGTTTGATTCAAAAGCAATGGTACACTTATCTTATTCCTTACTGTCGATACACTAAATGCAAAAAGCAAAGAATGAACTGTGTGACTTTTATTTTGGGAGGCTCCAATGTTTGATTCATTTTTGTTGCAATAGTTTTGCAGTATATACAGGATAAACAGACTACACCTCCCCTCAGAGACTTGGCGCCTCCCTCTCAAATACAATCGGCTTTGATGGTGGGAGCAGTCCCAGCCAAAAAGAAGAGATTCTCAGAGACCAGAAAACAGCAATTCCACATTGCTTCCAAAGATTTAATTGATTTCCGTCATTTGGGTAAACTTGAACTGTCAGTCTGTGCAGGAAAGAATCCTGGGCTCTAATCCAGTGTGTTGAGGCAAGATGAAAGGGTTGACGTTGGGCTTTTTGATACCTGCTTTGTTCTCGGTAGCATTGAACAGATTACCTGGGGGGTTTTCGTCACTATATACGAAGGACACTGTGCTTTTTAAATGTAAAATGTATATCCTGCAGAGGAATTCTGCACTTGCCAGCAGGTGCTGTATGTGGAAGCATTGTGGAGTAGTTCAACTAGTTAAACAAGACGGAGGGATTCTGTTCTGATTCATAACATATGTCAATATATTCATGTTTAATTGGAAAGTAACCATTCAGACGGCTACAGCAGAGTACACCTCTCCACCAACCTGAGTCAGTTGTAACACAGTTCCAGCACCACTTGTGACCAGCACCTGGTCACAAGTTTCACAATCAACTATAAAACATATTGCTGTATCACCAAGCAATGAAAATGATGGACAAATAAACAATGAGGCGGCACATTTTGGAAAAGCACAATATGTTCAGCTTTTTCAACTCAAATTGTATTTCTAAATACCTGAAAGGTAATGTTACTTCCCTGCTTCATGAATTCATTACAAGCAGACCGCTGTCTCCAGTTGTGCCGAGTGAAGCCGATGCGGGAGTGTCTTAAGACGTGCATTCTTTCTACTGACCAGCAGGGGGCGACTCCTCTGGTTGCAAAAATAAGTCAGATTGTATAGAAGTCTATGAGAAAATGACTCTACTTCTCTCTTGATTTATTACCTCAGTAAACATGAGTTTATGTTCTCAATCATCAATCATCAGCATGATGTTCATTTAGTAAATTATGTTCCATTTAGAGGCAGATAGACCATAAAGCAGCGTATGCTTTAGGGCGGGGCTTACTGTGATTGACAGGTCACTGCTATCAGAGCTGTACACGTGATCACTACGTCACTCCTCCGCATTCCAAATATAATAAATTCCGTTCATCAGTTGAAAAAAAATGGTCGTATTTCCAAATGGCGACGGTGAAATCAGCGAACTCAAGGCTTATAACGGCGGTCCTCAAACCAATGGGTGACTCCTGTAGACACATTTTGTATCTTGTACCGTATTTTTCTGGCTGGATTTCTTTTCTTCTATTTTATATCCATTTATTTCCTTTTTAAAAAACTTGTACGGTGTTGTAAATTACCATTTCGTTACAACCACTTGTGCATCCCGGCTTTGCGCATACATTTTGTACATAAAAATGTTACAATTCTAATGCTGCTGTGATGTCCACATCAAATAACCCTAAACTAAACAGGGGAAACATTTAAAGTAATGGATAAACAGAATGATTAGCTAAAAGTTATGGTTAAAAGGTTGAAAGATCCAGCTCATGCCCTAAGTGGTAGCAGTAAGAATGCCAACTTCACCAAAAGGACCTTACCATTGACATTCAACAAAATGGACCAAAAAAGTCAACTTAGCGCCAGCGCGTAGGCATAATCAACGTCTGGTCCCTTCTTGTGAACGCGATATCTCAGGAACGCCTGGATGGAACTTCTTTAAATTTGGTACAAACGTCCACTTAGACTCAGGGATGAACTGATACGAATGCTCAAAGGTCACTGTGATCTTTACAAAACACTTTTTGGCCCATAACTCAAGCATTCACATACTAATCAGGCAAATTTCAAACAAATGTCTAATAGGATACAACTATGACATTCTGGATAGAAATGGATGTAAACATACAACCGCGGAGCTGTAATTCTAGTTTGTGGTGGCACTGAAAATCTACTTTAAATGTGGGGGCACGTCTGACCCCCCCCCCCCCCCCCCCCCCCAAAAAAAAAGGTGGGGAGCCACTGCTCTGGTCGTGTTTACCGAATTTTACAAGTGAGTTCAAACGCGCCATACTCATTCAATCTAGATCGCAAAGGGAATTTTCGGAGGGTGGCACAGCACCCGGAGGCGACAGGCATGGTGCCAGCTGTATCGGGGCTGCTGGTAATGGATGTCCTCCACAGCACATCGTAGCGGACTGCTCTCCCACCAAACAATGGGATATCCCCAAGAACTCCCCCCGAGGCCGCTGCTGTCATTGAGAGAGAGCTTACACGATACAATACGTCCAATCGCAGTCGGATCTCTCCTCTCACAGCCAGGCCCCGGCAATGTAAACAACACAACGCAGAGAAAACAAAGTTTGCATTGTTGCTACCCTGACGGTAAGCCGGCTCTAATCACAAATGACTGCACGCCACCCACACACCTGTCACTTCCATGTGATGGATACGCAGGTAGCCAGATCCAGAGGCTCTCAGCCAGCGTGGTGAGTTCAGGGCCTCTTCTCCTTTACTGCTAGTGGTGTTTTTTTGTTTTTTTTAAACTCAACGTCTGAGGAACCAACGCGGAGCGGTCTCGGCTTTTCTGCTGACTGCGTCATCAAATATTCATGGCTGTCTGCATTAGCTCGCGGAGTTCTAATTGAGTTCTGTATATTCAGACGTGATTAACTCGGTCTAATTCCTCAAAGGAGGGAGCCAATTAGATAGCACTTGCATGAATAGGGTTTCACATCTTAGCACGTCTCCAGACTTGCCAAGACAATTACGTGTGTGTGTGTGTGTGTGTGTGTGTGTGTGTGTGTGTGTGTGTGTGTGTGTGTGTGTGTGTGTGTGTGTGTGTGTGTGTGTGTGTGTGTGTGTGTGTGTGTGTGTGTAATTCCGTTGTACAGTGGGTGTGAGCCCACTGAACTCAAGCAGGTCATTATTTCTTATTACTGATCCGCGCTACAGGAAGTGCGGCTGTATCCGTTAAATGGGAATAAATGAAAAGCACGAGTGTTTGTTGTTAGAGTACGCTGTTTGGACAAAAGGAGGAGGGAGTGATTCCAAACGCCGGGTCCCTCCAAACCTCTCATGTTTTTTTTCAAAGCACACACATGCCCCCCCCCCCCCCCCCTCCCTCCTCCACCCTCCACCCTCCACCCAGGAGAAAGCAGGAGAAAAATATATCCGTGACCCAGTGCTGACCCACCACAATGTCACTCCAACTCACGGCATGAGAGAACTACTGCCGGGGTTCTTTGTCAGTTTCTCTCTGTAACCAGAGCAGGAGACATTGCCCAAAGTCCAGAGGGGTCACATTCTGCTGCGGAGCTGAATTTAAGGCGGAGAGGCAGACGGGCAGGCCAGCCACTTTGCTCGAGCTGGAGAGAGAGAGAGACAGAGAGAGAGGGCCCCCGCCGCCACCTTTTATTCTTTAAAGAAAAGGCCTGAGCGAGGCATGACGTGTGTGCGTCGGCCTTGTCCCTTCATGTTGGCCGCGGCTCCATATTAGCACTTAGCTAAAACAAGTAATGCGCGCAAACGAATAAGGCCGCACAGCTGAGCGTGACAGGATGGATGCATATTTGAATCTCGTTTGACGCGTGCAGTCTTTGTGACTTTGCAGAAACTCATGTTCGGAACCGGAAGAAGGTGAAACCTGCACAGCGGCCGCCAGTGAAAAATAATCCTCAGACTTTAGGCTGCTCATAAAGCCTCCAGGCAGCTGTAACAAAAGAAAAATGACAAATCAGGATAGGCGGCTCCGACAGGATGGAATCCCATTCCTGCACGCGCCGGACATCCTTAACCTGGTGTGAGTTCATCACACAGACGAGACAGGGCCGCGCTGAGCTGAGCGGGGGCAGACCTGCACCTGGAGGCAGCAGGGCCGCTCCAGGTCGGAGACACCTCGGCGCACTCGTCCCCGACTGACTGGCGTGCACACAGATGAGTGTCACAAACACTCCCTCTGCGAAATCACGCGTCCGATTTTCAAAAAAACAAACATTAGGGGAATCGCTTTTTCCGTTGCGTGACATGATCGCTCACACCCAATGCGTAAACACACTCACACACACACCTCAGTCGACTGCGTCCAGGCAGCAGATGTGGGCGATTCACATGACGCGCTCGTAAACGACAGGGTTCCGTAAAGGAGTCGGGTCACGTTAAGACATCTTCATTTGCTCACGCCGCGCTGCTGACACAGATGAGCAGGACGCAAGCGATCATGGGATCATGTCGGGGGGTCTCGGGGGAGTTGGACCGCAGGGAGGCCAAACGGCAGGAGGTGGCTCACTTGTTGACCTACGCAGGATGTGGAAGTGGGAGAAGATGCTCGACCGACCAGGTGATAGAAACACACTGAGACCTCTCCACCTCCGCGGCCCGAGCAGACCACAGTTCAGAGGAGGGAGGTGCTCCCGCGATCCCTTCGCAAATGTGTGGAGACTTAACTGAGCTCCCGACCTCCCTTGACCAATGCAGATTTCTGCAGGCCAAGACCTCTGTGATTTTGGCTCAAGAATGTGGAAAACAAGTTGGGTTTTTCGTTCCCTTTGACCTCGGCCACAATCATTTTTTACGTTTTTTTCAACTGACTTTATGTATCTCACAAAATCAATCCTAATTACTGCAAGTGTACTATGTTTATCTATGACTTCCACAAATATCACTGTGACAGAAATTCGTGGTTGGGACCTGAGTCCGCAATTAGTATTCACACAGCGGCATCCGTGTCTGTAAACACTGACATGCGGGCAGTCTTGCCAAATCGTCTTATTAAATATGCATGAACTGAAGCTGGTGCCAAGTCAGCTGTGAGTGAGGTAACTCTGCTGCTTCCTGGTGAAAGCACTTTCCAACGGTACTGTAGGAGACCCACACTTGCGTACTGTCAGCTGAAGACCCTTGCATCCATAGTGTGGTCTGCATGGGCTGAGTCTGTGAATGAATCTCGTGTGTTCCAGGCACATTCAGGAAGGTTAGGTGGGCTCTTCTTCATGGTCAGCAAGCAGCTTTAAAACATGATTGTTGAGACTACAGAGCAGTCATTTGTTTGTGTTTTAAAGGAGCATTTTGGGAAATACAGCCAGCAGCCGGTTAGCTTAGCTTAGCATAAAGTATGGAAAATGGAAGAATCAGCTAGCCCGTCCAAAGGTAGCAAAATGTATTGAACTAAAGTTCGTTTTTTCACACATTATTATTTTTTTAATTATTATTATTATTTGTATTAAGTTTTGAAAATGACCATTTGTGGGTTTACTAAGAGGGTTCCAGAGTCCAGGAAGTCCCTGCACCCAGGACCTGGTACCCAGTATCAGCCATAACCACAAATATAACGTCAAGAATTATCAAAAGACGATCTCCTCCTTCTTCCTCTTAGCTGGCTTACAAATTGACCAGTGAAAACGTAAACAAAGCTTTACGGTCTGCGTGCCGTCAATCGTTTGGTCTGATGTTGCATTGAGTCAGACCTAACAGCCATCAAGAATAACTGTGGAAAGAGCCAATCTCCTTACAGCATGTAGGTCCTATAGAGGCATCGGTGTTACATCCAGACGGTTTCATAACCAGTTACAACTCCCTGTATTAACTTAAAGCGATGAAAGGGAGGGAGGCTGCTTGTCGAGGTCCATTAAGTCAGCGGACACCTTCCCTCAGGAAGTAGCAGGGTCAGTGTTTTGACTCATAGTTCACGACCAAGTCAGTGCGTCTTCTTCACCGCAGAGGAAAGCAAAGGCAGCAGCAGCAGCGCTCGGGCCTTTCTTTCTAACAAAATGTTGTTAAGACACCGCCCGAGCTACCGTCAGCAGGGTGTAGTTAATTCACACAGCATGGTCTGGCACTGACCGGCGCATTCTGTGACGGTCTGGACGCGCACACTGATTCAGATCATCTGTAAATCTGGCGCTGCTCTGAGGGGTTCGCCGTGCCAGCTCATAAATCGCGTGCAGTCTCGCTGAAGTCCGGCCTGCCTCCTGTCAGCCCCGACGAGGCCGGGTGGAAAATTAAAAAAAGAACAATCGTGTTGGTTCTGTCCGGAGATGAACAGCTTCAGCTTAGCAACATGCCACAGCAGATTTCCCAACCGTTTACCGTGTTCTTTCTTTACGGGCACACTTGGAAAGTGTTTCTTTGTTTTACCTGGAGCTGTGCACACACCCCCGGATCAACCATTGGTAGTGTTTGAATTGGGGATGGATCCTTGGCCCCTTGTCAGTATTGATTCATATTATGAAGTTGAACAGTTTTCCTACAATACTCGAGACAGCAGCAAACATTTAAATATATAATCGTCCATCTGCAAGCAAAAGTGCCAAAACGTTTGTGTGGTTCCAGCTGCTAAATGTGAAGATTTGCTGCTTGTCTTACAGCACATTATAGGAAACTGAATAAAATTGGAATAATCTATTCAGACTAATTGATTTATTGAGAGAATTATTATTTATTATAGCATGGTCTGTGTTTAAAAGAAATGAAGTATCGAATGGTTTTCTATAATCTTTGCTACTAGCTGTCTTTAAACTAGATATTATCATTTAATCCAATAAACGGACTTTACTATAGAAATTAGTGAATTCATCCCGCTCTTAAATAAAGCGGTGTGAGTGGTTTGACTCTCTGTCTCCCTCGCTCCGTTTGCCCTCACACCCTTCATCCCAACAGAGACAGCTGTGTCAAACGTTGTTTGGGAGCCCGTTGCCAAATAGCGGGAAGCCGGGCCGGACCGCGCGGGGCAACAGCAGATCATGATATCACTTTTTAGCAGAAAGCTAACGGCTCACAAGGAGCAGAAAAGCGGGCCACAATTGACTCAAACGCACTTCCACTCGCCCCTTCGGTTCAGCAAGAGGGCTGCCTGACCTAAATTCACTTCACCTCATCTGCCTAGACATTTGTTTAGCCTTCTGGGCAAACACTTAGAGAAATGTATGAGGGAGAGAGAGGAGGGATGGGAGAAAAAAAAAAAGAATACATATGCTTGAATACATCACATTTAGTCAGGGGGGGGGGGAGCAAAAAAGCAACAAAAAAAACCCGGACATCTGCAGACATATACAGCCCTCTAGTGGCAAAGTGCAGAGAACCTGGATGTGTGAGAGACAGGGCATGAAGTGATTTACGCCGATTATCCTGAAACCATCTGTGGAGGTTGAGCCCAAAACACAGAGCCCGTGTACGCTTTCTGTTTTGACATCAGCTTGTGTAACAGGCCCTGCTAAATGTCACCTCACACCAAATAAAAGGAGGCAGGAGCAAATAAAAGAAACAACAACAACAACGCTGGCTGAGCAGAACGAATGAATTGAGGTCATAGAATCTCACCGTCGGAGAGAGAAAGAGGGGAATTTTTTTTTTTGTCTTTTGAGCACTGTACTCATTACAATGGCCCGGAGGAACTGTGTGCCGTGAAATCATATGCTCTAGTTAAGCTAAACAAGGGCAAGGTATTCCCACGTGAAGGGCAGATGAGAATAAGTAAGTGGGAATGCAGACGGATGAGGAAGAGTTGAGGATGGTTTAGTGCTACTTGGCCTCAGCATCTTACTCACATTCTCAGGTTGCAAATATATTCTCCCCCTCTCTCTCACTCTCTCCCTCTCTCGCGCTACCTCTCTACCTCTCTGTCTCCGCGTGCGTGCGTGCGTGAGGCAAACCTCAAGGGCTCGGTGCAGCGAGCTCATTAAAGGCTTCATTCCACTTCCAGGATCGAGCAGGATTGCAATGTGGACATTGTTTATACACAAATGTTGCCCTGGGAATAATGTTTATTTCTATTACCGTCTTGGAGGGGGAGAGAAAAAATAAAAAGAAGAGAGACAAATAAGAATGCTGAGCTTGTCTGCACACATTGCTTTTCATGAAATAATGCCTGAAGTGCTTTGAAGAAGCGGCCATTTTTTTTTTCTTTTTTTAAACCACCTTTTTCCACAGCCTCCATGTCAGACATCAGCCGCTCTCATCTGTTGCCCTCTCACCCTCCGCCGACACACGACGGGCGCTGTGAGGAGCGAACGTCAGTCTCCGTACGGTTGTTGTTTTTTTGCATTGTAGTTTTCTTTGAACCTCCTCTCCTGCTTTGCTCAATAGCGTGCGGACTACAAATGTCACCGCACGTGCTCCGCAGCCGGACAGGGGAGAGGGAGTTCACCTCGGCCGAGCGGTTTGCAGAAGTGTCATTTTAAACGGCAGGGGCCCCAGCGGTGTGTCCCGGAGGCAGCCGATGACGCGGCGCAGTGTTGCTACACACCCCGAGCTTTGTTTGGAAACACTGAGGCAGCTCGCTACTACAGTGTGAGCCAATTGGAGCAGCTGAACCGTGCACTCTTTAGCCCAGCCAAGCGCAGAGAAAGAGAGAGAGAGAAAGGGGGTGGGGAGACAGACAGAGCAGAGGAGGGAGACTCAGAGATCCAGGAAATGCCTGAGCGAGAGGCAGGGGGCCCGTCAGCCCTCGCACTGCCACATCAGGCCGCACATTGATCACCCTCGCATGATATATCCACCCCTAGTAATTGCATTGCTGTTTAGAGAGGTGGTCGTTATTTATGAAATATTGAAATAACAAATGGCGTCTCCCGGCAGATATTAAGAAGAGAGATGCCACAGATAAGTCAGAGGCGGGCGGCCGCCACGTCCCCCCCCCCCCCGCGGGCCGCTTGCCCAGTCGCCTTGGCTGCAGAAAACCTGCAGTCATCACAAAGTGGAAATATTTACTGCTCGCACTCTTGCATATGGGAGGATGAAGTGCCGGTGAGGGCGGCTGAAAAATGACTGCGTGTTTGTGTTTGGACGGGAGCGCTAATCAGATTCCGTCAGCTCCAGAGGCATTCGAGGACAGCCGAGCCAAAGGTCCTGAGCGTGGATTTATTCGTCGCGCGGGGCGCGAATGGGAGTCGAGCCACCTGGAGCGCAACACCGGCAACGGAAAAGCTTAAAAAAAGAAACACAGAAACTGGGGGGGGGGGGGGGGGAATATGCAGAGAAACTTAAAAAAAATGTTCATGCTGGTTTAAAATCCGTTAGCAGACAAGTGCTAATTGTAAACAAGAGCTCAAAGGGTATTTGGAAATGAATCATCAGACTCACTAAACTCATCAGGTTTGTTGTGTAATCATGTGGGTGTGTGTGTGTGTTTTGTGTGTACAGAACACCCTGGAGACCTGCACCATCTGCAGTAAGCCCATCATGGAGCGCATTCTGCGGGCCACGGGGAAAGCCTACCACCCCCACTGCTTCACCTGCGTGGTGTGCCACCGCAGCCTGGACGGCATCCCCTTCACCGTGGACGCTTCCAACCACATCCACTGCATCGAGGACTTTCACAAGTATGTAGTCGGGGATTTTATCAGGTCAAAAATCAATACTTTTGTATCAACAATGGATAAAATGACTTTATGTAATCACCACTCAGCTCTTCAAGGGCCAGTGTGTAGCATTTCTACTGGCAGAAATGGGATATATTATTAATAACTATGTTTTCACTAGTGTATTATCAACTACAAATAAGAATCATTAAGGTGATTCTAATACCTTAGAATGAGCCCTTCATATCTACAAAGGGAGCTGGGCCTCCACACAGAGTCCACCATCTTTCTACAGTTGCCCAGATCGGACAAACCAAACATTACATTACCTGAAGGCCACTTTAGTTCTCAGACGGTTGTAATCTGCAACCTTGTGACTAGATGACGCCAAATCCTACACACTGGACCTTTAATAAAGTTATTCAGCCTATAGTTTTCGTTTTATGATGTACAACTTTACTGTTTTTTCCAGATGCAACAGGCAGCAGTTTTCAGCAATAGATCTCTGCCCAGCTTCAAATTGCAGACAGACAAACTTAGCAACTAGCTGGTGAACATAGTGGAGCATTTAGAAGCTAAAGAGACGGATCAAATAGAGAGAATATTTGATTCGTCAGCAGTGATATACGTCTAGTTTCCTTTTCCAATTTCAAAGCCTTGAAATGGCTTCAGAATTGTAATATTTACTGTATATGTTACAAGCTGTTAGCTTCAAGCTTCTCGCTGTTTCATGCAATCTAAGCAAAGCATTAATATTGTTTGTCCATGCAAGCAGTTTCACCCCGACTCTAGTATTTTTTTACCAAGCTAAACACATCCTCTCATCTAACGACCAGTAAGACAGAAAACCAGCATACCGATTGTTCAACATCCATTTAAAGCTGCACAAATGGATATGTTCATGTTAACAATAGATCAAATGACTCTGTGTAATGTGAAAGGGGTCACCTGTAGTAGCACATCGAAGAGAATTATCACGCGATTCAGCATTTCCTCTCAACTCTACTGAATATTTCAGCGTCTTTAAGCTCGTTTTGGTCGTAAAGCAAAACAACGAGCAGCTTAACTGTTTTGATTCACTCTAAAGGCTCTCATCCAAACGAGGCGGTTTTCAGCGAACAAGCTCCGATAAACTCAAATAGAAACTCGTCGCCAGATGAATGCTAATGTCGTTCCATGTCTGTGGGATGTGTAAATAGGTAACTTGTTTGCTAAGACTTCTATCATCAAATCCATAACAACTCTACGAGGTGATATGTCATCATTGCAAAAGGAAAATCATCCCCGTTAACGGGTTTTTTGAGGGAGTTTTTCCTGTTCCGTTGTGAAGGTCCTGGGACAAAGGACAGATTGTAGAGCCCTCTGAGGAAAATTTGTGATTTTGGGCTATACTAAATTAATTTAGTTTCATTGTTTACAGTTTTTTCTACTATCCCTAAGTGGGTAAAAATCAAACTAATGCTGGTTTAAAATCTGACATATTCAGCTACAATATTCAGAATATTTAAGCCAAATCAATCTGAGATCTAAGTACTTCCTTTTCGGGGGAATATTGTGGGCAATGTCACAAGCCCAAAGGCCTTATGAGACGCGTCTGCAGTCATGAATTTAATAGTATGTTCCTGTCATTGTGTCACACTCCACCGATTGCGTAACCGCCACCTTTCCAGAAATGTTCCTCTGCTCAGTGACCAGAAGGGAAACAGAAGTAAACAGCCGGCTCTCGGTGTGAGCGCACAGCTTTTTGCTCTGTGGAGTAGCTGCACTGGGCCGTTGTTTAATCCCTCATGACAAGTGTGACCTGAACAGCCCTTTGTGTCGAGGAACAGTCGCGCCCGGGGCCGGAGCGTTCTCTCTGGCTAATACTGTACGGGCCGTGGTTCCCCCAAAGCCACACGAACTCCCTCACTTCCCCATTCCCAGACTCGGTCAGCATCAGAAATAGAAGTGTCCACCGGCCCTCAGTCGCCTGACAGGACCTGAAATCTTGTGCGTGCTTTTCATATCCTCAACGATCCTATTGTTGGACAGACCTCTTCCCGCTCAAGGCATTTCCAGAGTTGCTGAAAGTGTTACTGTGAGAGTCAGTTCTGGTATCTGAAGCCCTACTATGTTTAGCTTTTCCTCAAATACCATTATAATATATTTATATGAAATATTTCAGAGAAGGGAAAATTTAGCTTTTAGTGCCACCTCGACGGCCGAGTGAATAAATAATTAAAACGAAGGAAATAATGCACAAGCTGTGCCTTTTTACTTTAATTCACTGTCATTATGTGAACCATTATGTGAACTATTTGTCTTTATGATCTTATATGTTTACTCCTGTGTGAAGAGCTGAACCAGTTTGATGGATTGGTTCCCAAATGTGGGTACAAGGGGTCAATTAGCAGGGGAGCAAAGCAGAGCAAATATTCAGACTTGCTCTATTTTTCGAAATAATTCCTGGAGAATTTCACTTTTTTAGACTTCTAATGATTATTGACATGTAATGAAGAGAATAGCAAGTACTCTTAGGGGTCATAAGCCAGAATTGTTAGGAGATGCTGGTCTAGTCTATTGACAGATTATTTGGGGGAAATATTTTGAAAGTTGATTCATTATTTAAGTCATTGATCAAGCAAAAATGAAGCCCCTCCTCTTATTTCCGGCTCTTAATCATAAGGATTTGCTGTTTTTCCTTGTTTTGTTGTTGTTGTATATTTAACATCTTTGAGTTGTGCACTGTTTGCCAGATTATTTGACCATTTTATAAGCCAAACGATAAACCGTTTAATCAAGAAAGTATCAGGCTGATTAAAGGTGTTGTGTGTATACTGTCTCAAAAAGTGACTCAGTGCAACATTATTACAATGTTGCACTTGTTTCAAATTGTGTCACTTCATGTTGCAACATCTGCTGCCGAGCTGATTTATGTCATATGATTCTATTCCGCAGGAAGTTCGCTCCGCGCTGCTGTGTGTGCTCTGAGCCTATAATGCCGGCGCCGGGCCAGGAGGAGACCGTCCGCATCGTGGCCCTGGACCGCGACTTCCACGTGCATTGTTACCGCTGTGAGGTATGCTGTCTATGTGTTTATCTGCTCAGGGATGTGAGCGCTATAATTAGCGCTGCTGGTTGCGCACCGTGTTAGCCCAGCTCCAGGGGACTACGGCAGGGAAGGCACATCGTACATACCCGACCCCCGAGTCACCTTTCCAGCGAGACCCAATCATCCCTCTCTTACCTGCCTGGAAACAGCTCTCCATCTCCCCCTCTGCAAAGTTCATAGACTTACATAGTAACCCATCTGTCAGACGCCGCTCGCCGGCTGATGAGCGTCGCTGAGGCACTACGTGCCCGGCCGAAAGAAGAGAGGTAACGTGTCACGCCTGTCGCCGAGCCGCGCCGCTGTGAGCGTACGCGGAGCAGTGGCAGACATAAAGGTCAAAGGAAAGCAAAGCAGATTAGTTCAGCTGAAGGAGGCTCAACAAGAGAAGGTATTTTGTCACCAGGGAGACAAGAGTAGATGGAGTTGTAATTCTCACAGCGTGTGCGTGTGCGTGAGATGTTGAGAGAGTAACCCCGTGTTAGAAGACAGCGAGAAAAATAATGCTAAAAGCAATGTGTGTGTCTGTGTGGGTATCACCCTGTAAGAAGAGTGTAGAGCACACACTGTTTTACAGGCTGTAGATCAAACACACACTGAAGGCTGGAGTCAGACTAAAGGTCCACACAGGGCACTTTAATAGACACAACATTTTCATTGAAGAGCTCTTCATCAGGCGTCGGTGAGCAGAGCAAGAGACAAGTACAATCCTCCCTCAGGTACCATTTGGATCTTATTATTGATAATTGAGAGTCAATCTTCTCCCAGACTGAACCAATCAGAGCAGAGATAGATAACAATGTTACTTTTATGCCTCTACCAAAAAGG
Organism: Pholis gunnellus; assembly: GCF_910591455.1. NCBI lineage: Eukaryota > Metazoa > Chordata > Actinopteri > Perciformes > Pholidae > Pholis > Pholis gunnellus. Next base: position 24,633,319 of record NC_136530.1, read on the forward strand.
GCTGAAGTGGAGAAAAGGCTTATAGAAAATAAAAGACAATATATAGATGGAGAGGTCGACATGTATATACATACATACTGTATTTGTAATGTGAATGCTAACGTCATAATGCTAACATGTTTAGCATGTCTACCATCCTCTAGAAATGTCTGAGTCTGATCCAATACTTAGATTTACCGTACTGTTGATTGAATATGTATCAGACACATTGACATAACATTTGCTACACCTTATTTTTCACCAGCTGCTCGATTCAAATACAGAAGGTGCTGATTCAAATGGTACTGATGAGAGTAATCAGCTAGAGAGAAGAATGTGCCTCCGTAGGAGTCGTTGGGGTAACGAGAAACCCAAAGGTGTTAAGACAAAGGGGTCTTATGTCTGACTGTAAAAACCAGTTGTAGCACTTCCACTTCCACTGGAAGTGCTACAACTGTTAGTACTTCCAGCTGCTAGAAAAGCCCAAACACTGGCTTCAGCCTCCTGTAACATGGACGCTGGCTGTGTCTTTGAGCAGCAGCAAGCGTCTCATTTAGGGTCGTGAACACGAACGTGCCCGATCGGCGAGCGCATGGCTAATCGCTCTGTTGTGTGTCTGTGTCCCGCAGGACTGCGGCTCTCTGCTCTCAGAGGGGGACAACCAGGGCTGCTACCCTCTGGACGGACACGTCCTCTGCAAAAACTGTAACACCAGCCGCATCCAGGACCTCACCGCCAAGGCCACCACTGACCTCTGAGCAACCCGCCCGGTCACCTCCACTGTGATAACCCTCTCTCTCTCTGTCTCTCTCTCCCTCTCTTTCTGTCTCTCTCTCTCCCTCTCTCTCTCTCCCCTCTCTCTCTCTCTCTCTCTGTCTCTCTCTCCCCCCTCCCTCTCTCTCTCTCTCTCTCTCTCTCTCTTTCTCTCTCTCTCACAAACATACAGATCCACAGACGCTTGCATTCCTCAGCATATATACACCGTATATCCATCTTTATATATATATATATTCACCTTTAGGTAACAATAGCATCACTTTCACCTGCAAATATGTATGTATTGACTCGGTACAATCACAGCAGAAGAGGCTGTGATTTTGTTTTTCTGTGCTGTTAAAGGAACTTTTTGGGAAATACGCTCATACACTTTCTGACTGAGAGTTGGACGATGCCACTGTCATGTCATACAGCACTTTTTAACCTTGTTAGGAAAAGTGCTATATAAAATTAGTAAATTATTATTATTATTATGTCAGTACGCTAAATATGATGCTAAAGTCAAAAGGCGGATAGCTTAGCTTAGCATTAAAAACAACCTGCCTGGCTCTGCCCAAAGTTAAATAGGTGGCTTCTGGCCAAGAAATACTAAAAGTAAACAGAAACTTGTCACTTTTAAACTTCTGTTTTTGTACAAATAAAAAAAAAAGAGGCGCCATCTTTATGCTAAGCTAAACTTATGATGCTAAACCATATATTGATCTTCTCATCTAACGCTCTATAAGAAAGCAAATAAGCGTTTCTCAAAATGTCTCAAAACTAATTGCTTGAAATGACTCCAAATCCACCGGTTAACAGTTCCGATAGGCGTCATCACTCAGTGTTATTATCTCATGTCACAATCATCGTCAACCAGCGTGTTCTAGCCTTGTTTGTGCGCATGCAGGCCCAATTTTTTGGGGTCTAAAATGGAGTCTGACTCCACCAGAACATGCAAAATGTTAAGCACACCTGCCCTGCTGGGTGTGTGTATAACTGCGTCAGTATTTAGAAAAGCCATGAGCTCACGGTGTGTTGGTGAGGACATTCTCTTTATTCTTTAGTGTTTGATACAAATCGGTACTCGGATAGGAATCACATTATAAAACAGTTCTGCACAAGTGAACACCAAAGAATTGAATTTAAGCTGCCATATTTCCTGCGTGCTCGTCTGCCGTGCAACTATATTAAACGTTCCATTTTATCGATCGGGACCACAGGAAATCGCAAAGTGTAGTTCCCAGTGTCAAAGACGAAATCCTCTATAAGGCAGCTGTTGAATGCGACTCCCTTTTTAACTCAATGTTTCCTTTTGTATTTTCCTATCGAACAGTACAATCATGGCTCTCCATTCATATAGATGCGGCCTAATGTTTGTGTTTAATTATATCGTTTTTGAGCAGATAAATATGTAACTCTTTCTCTCATTTACAGTGACATAGATTAGATTAGTGATTGTAGTGTACGCAGTCCGGCAGAGAAAACGGATTAGAGATGGCTATGCAATTTTTTATGTTAATTGCATCGACACTTTATAAGAAATTTTTATGAATAAGGAAATATTTTACCTGTACAGATTGGAGCATAAGTGTCCTTATAGTAATCCTTTAATCACAAACTATGCTGTTGGTACTGTGTGACTTTGTGCGTCACTGTGCTGTCTGTCGGAATTGATTGTGACACTTGCCTTTTTTATTTAGTGTTTGTTTCAAGTCGATGGGCAAAGAAGGGACCACGAGAGTTTCCCCCAAAAGATGACTGATTTTATTATTTGTTCCATCCAAGAGTGACAGACAGCTGACCAGCATTTTAAATTAATAGTTATTTCATTATAATTGCAAGAGCAATACGATGATAAGGCGAATTAAAGGTACCCTGTGGAGTTTTTGACCACTAGTGGCGCTGTTGAGTGATGTTTTTATGATTTGGCCCCTGTGCAGAGGTGGGGCCAAAGGGGCTGTCACAGGCAGGGGCCTCCCGTGGAATCTGATTGGCCGATAGGTTGCAAGCCAACGGGGTCGTTAGTATCAGAGTCAGAAACAACACAAAATCCCCTCAGATGCAAAACAAAAACGACTCTTTAAAAACAACATTTTGTGCGTCTTTACATGTCTGTGTCCAAGGGCCCATAATGTCATAATCTGTCCATGGCTATAGGCGTCCGTTGATGGACATGCGTTGCACATTTATATACAAACAATCCTTTCTTTTTTTTTTGCAAATGTCTTTTGAGAAAGGAACACATTTCCATTTTTTGGTGTTGAATTTGTTTACAAGAAAACTCCACAGGGTACCTTTTAAACAACAAAGACAATGTAGTTAAGTACCGATCTGCCTATTTATGGGCCGGATTGGATTACAGTATTTCCAAACCCAGATTACAGATGTCTTGTGCATGTGGATGGAGTCTTTGTGATTGAGTGGACTGTGGCGATGTTTGAACCAGGGTAAACGCTTTGTAAATGACTGTGCTAATAAGCCCGTTAATGAATTCACTTCTGCTAGGACACATCTTTTACACAAAAGTAGAGAAAAAGTAGTATTTAATAGTCACTTATAAACTCAGTGAGAGCTCTCCGGAAGGTTTAGGCCACCTAAACCCATCATGTCCTCGGGAGTGTTTCCATCAATATTTGGAGCGCAGTTCACCGGTCACATAAAAAAAAAAGACTTAAACAACTCATAACCGACAAGTGCACAAAACTTAGACCAGGAACACAACTTACACTCAACTCCTGCAGTTTTTTAAAATGTTATATTACCAATAGATAACTATAAATAAATCCAAATGTAGAGAAAAGCTGTGCGTCTCCCTAGTCACCGAAGACATTTCCTCTCCTGATTTCATCTCTAGTTATATATCTCACCAGCTACATGAAGTCCAGACTTACATCCTTCTCGTAGGTTAATTGGACAGTTGACTGAGTGATCCAGCTGATTATCTGTTGTCAGGCAACAAATGACATCAAAAAACACACACACTGTATATCATTTTGTTACACGTGTTGCTACGTAAGTTTAGATAACAGGACCGCCCGACCTGCCGGCTGGATAATTAGACAATACACAACGTGAAGATTTCAAAGTGACTAAACGGTGTCCTGTTCAGGTAACGCATAATGACAGGATACGCCAGCGTTAGCCACCAGACAACAAGAGCTGCTGTTAGTTTGGTAAAGGACATTTAAAGCTGCACAAATTCCTATTTTTTGAATGTTTAATGTCAATGAGGTCGTTTGTAGCGTCGAACCCACAGAGAAATATCGGCGGGTGAAGTTAGCAGCTAGCGGGCGAACATAGTGGAGCACGTGTAAGAGGCTAAAAATATGAATTTTATCAGATTATTTAATATAGAAAACTAGTCAGCAAGTGCTTTTTTTAAGATTATAGGCTGCAAACTGTCTTGGGGTTTTAAATCATTTTGAATAAATAATCCAAAATGTGTTATCATTGGCTTATTAGCACGTGTTTTCTACAAAACGTACCCTGGCGGTCACATTTAAACCTTAATGTGCCATAAAAGCGGAATCAAACTCCTATTTACGGTGTTTGTTTTAAGGGCAGCGTGTGAACATCGGTCATGAAGCTCGATGCTACACGTATACAGGAAAAAAGAGCCTAATGATTTCTATTCTTCTTTTTTTTTATTCGTTCAGTGCATTTGTGTTGTTCTACTGTCTTTTGTTCCACCTGTGTTTGTAAAAGTGCCTTTAAATGAGCGGCATCAAATCGCAGTATTGCCGCTCAAAAAGACGTTGCTCGTGTCTCGGGCCAAGTCTGCAGCTGCGGCGGCGTCTTCAAAGATGTCGAGTGTGAAACTCGCCGCAAAGAGCTTGACCCTGTTGTTCCTCCTGTGTTCTTGATTTATGGAAGGGGGGGGGGGGGGGGGGGGGGCATGCAGTCTACCGGTGTTTCTCTCTCTCTCTTTCTTCAATAAAGGCTTTGCATCAGCACCGCGTGTCCGTGTCCTTCTTTAGTCTTTTAGCAGTAATTTTGTCAAATTCTCTGAGAAGATATTAATATCGCCTCTCTTTCTGATTTAGGTCTCATCTACCTTCCCCTCCCCTCCCCCCTTGTTGCTGGTTAACACAAGTGTCCTTGCTCCTCCGGATAGGTAATGAGCTACCTCCCCCCCCCCCCCCCCCTTTCCGTTCCAGAACGGGCCTAACTCGGTGGGCTCCTTCGCTCTCTTTAAGAGTCATTTAAAAACAAAAGAAGCCCTTCAGTGGCGAGCGCGTGCCTCTGTGCTTACACAGCTCCGATTCATTTCCTCGTGTCTCACGCCGCTGGTCCCCAAGCGCGCTTCATAGGGCCAATTGGAATCACCTGCTTAATAGAAAAATCCTTTACTCACGATGGTCTTTAGAGTACACGTCTGGGACGACGGTTTAATTATACACAGATACAGTGTGCTGTGTTTCCTGGTGGCCACAATCAGCAAACGCACTCAGCTATGAAGTACGCTCACTGCTGGGATCAGCTTGATGGAGTTGTTGGAATAATGTAAAGACCTCCCTAAAGTCTTTCTTTCCTTCACCCTGTCGCCTGATTTAAACCTTTCCATTTGTCACCTCTGCTTGTGGAGCCTCACGTCAGCACTACGTCACTCGAGCGTTTCATTTCCTCTCTGCCGATTTGCTAAATTGAAACGTTGCTTAAAAAAGCGAGACGCCAAGACGGCAGCAGCAGCCAGTGATGTAACGCAGAGTTTTGAAATCAAACGGAAATATTTATCCGCGGCCGACCCCGTAGCTTACAGTAAAGACGGTAGTTATATCATCAGCTTATTGCTCCACCGGCCTCTGGCGTGAGCGGCGAACTGCAGGGTGCACGCCCGACCCCCCCCCCCCCCCCTAGTTTCCTCTGACTAGTGCACTGAAGATTTTTGGAATGCTAGCAACGTGGAGATTTCCTCGTCATTTTTTTCCCAAAACACGCTGGAGGCGATACAGCGTGTGTGTGAGTGTGTGTGTGTGCCAGAGAGAGAAGCCCTCCAGCAGTTTAGCCGAGGACTTTGCTTTACTGCACATAAATCTGGTGTTTGCAAACAAATTGATGAGTGATGGGCCCTCCAGCCAACATGATGTACCCTCCAATTTCTTCCTCTGCATAAAAAACAAATGGATAAATAAATAAAACCGCACACACTCCCATTTTTAAATGAAGCCGTCACACGGTCAGATTTACATAACATTACAATGTGGGCCGACATCACAGCGCTCCCAGCTTAATGTTATTAGCTTTAAAGTGAATTCCCTGCAGTGCATTTGCATCAAGAGCATTGATTTTTTTTTTTCTTGTGCGTCCTTGAGTTGGCTAAAGGCGGTGATGTAATCACGGAGTCAGTGTTGCTCTCGATAGAACTTAAGACAGATCGCTCTGAGACACAAATCCAAAGCCGTCCCCAATGTGCATGTTGTATGAAACCCTTTTTTTTACTGGTTCTTCATCAGGCCGGGGGCATCCCAGAGAGTTCAAGGGTGGCAGCCATCTTTATGACATACTGGTTGTAGATCGTTTCCATCGAAACATTTTGAAACGTTTCCTGCATTTTTTATGTGGGGGGGGGGGGGGGGGGGGGATAGTGTAACATAAACCGAAAGCTTTAACAGACCTGGAACAAGTGCTGTAGAAGTTGTTGTGGCAGGTTGCTCAGAAGCCAAACCTTCTCCATCTCCATCACAGACTGATGCAAAAGTCTCAGTATTAAATCACTCATTCACACATCGACAATAGTCCATGCAACAGTGTTAAAAACAACGGCCATTATGTCAAACTAAAATCTCATACCAATCATCTGAGCTCCAGATAAACTGGTGATGTCCAATAGAAACAAACGGAATGACCATGCTAAAAGTGACAGTTAAAATATTATTTTTTACTGGCCAAAAATGAATCCTTTGCATATTTTTGCACTTCAACATGGAAACATATGAACTAGCTGGGCGCTAACGTGCCTCATCAATTTGTTTTTAAGCGGCCCTGGCTCTGCGTATAATAATATAGCTTGGTAGTCTTTGTGGTTTTTGTTTGCGTGCTAACGCTCCAACTAAGAGGGTGTACATGATAAACATTACCTGCTGAACATCATGATGTTAGCATACTGACTTTAACTTGTAGCTCAAAGTACTGCTCTGCCTTTGTACGGCTTCACAAAGCTGCTAGCATGACTGTGACTGTTAGCCGTGTTAGGTAACCATGAAAAAACAAGTGCACTGACTTATGACACTGCCCCCCCTCTTCCTACCACCCGGTGGACTCATTGAGTGCGCTACCTTAAATGACTTCAGTAACCGTACCTTTAGCTCAGCTTGAACTGTAACATGTGTTTTCCTTAAAGTCCCAGAAACTGTCGGAGCAGAGGGGAGCGGTACACATGTGGTGCCCATTATGTGCCTGTTACAGTCCATCTGTAAAAGATGTGCTTTCCAGTACCAAAGAAAACCCAATCCTTATGTTCCTCCCCTTTGTTTTTGAATGTGCTGACGGAATTCGAAGACATATTTCTTGACTTTTTATTGTACAATAATAACCTTGGAGGCTTCATGCATCCTGAACCTTTTTTACAAATCCGATCATCATAAGAATCAGCTGTGATAGTGAAGTCTTGGGTTCAGCTGGATAAAACACAGGGTGTCACTGTGCTATTGCTAATTACTGCAGTTAATTTGTTTCGAGAGCAAACATCGATACGTCTTCCCAAAAAAATCCATCACGATATGACAAAATCTACTTTCCTCATTGGACACGAGAGACTGGGTCCATAACATTTCCTTGAATGGCCACGCTTTGCCAAAGGGCGTCCTTTCATAACCAAGATCAGTTACTAATGTTGGCAGAGAGAGATCTGTCCCCATATTGTTATTTCTTTTGCATACTCCAACACACACAGGAAGAGATAATGGGCAGAGTCCAGCAGAATTTTTATTCTCTGTCTGATTACAGACATTTTGTGAACGTTGGATCGCATCTGTCTCTGCATTCCCATTGTTGGCTCTCTGTCGACTGACGTTTTTTTGGATTTCCTCTCCTCAGGCTTCCAGTCGTAGTAACTGAGAAACGAGTCCAGTGAGGCCATGTATTTACAGAGGATTTGGTAGAGCTAAAATTACTTATTAAATGCACTTTTATTATTACATTACATTACAGTCATTTAGCAGACGCTTTTATCCAAAGCGACTTACAATAAGTGTATTCAACATAGGTATTCAAGAGGACTACTAGTCACCAGAAATCATAAGTGCATCTCCTTTGTTAAACAAGTTATTAATTATACCTCCTGTTTGCTGTCCTAAAACAGCAACAACAAGCCCCACTGCAAGTACAAAGATACTTCACATTAGTAGACATCAGTGGCGTGCCGTGCATTTTATACCTGGGCCTCCACTGCTGAAATACCACCTTATAACCACATGATGGCGCCACAGCTAGGGTTATTATTCGTTTCTAGGGCTGTAACTCTATACGTATTCATATTAAATCGTTCGGTACGAGGCTTACAAACCGAACAATACGTGTGAATAATACTAGTGCATTTGGAAAATGCAGAAGCTTAAATTGTAGGAAATATAATGTTTTCTGCGCTCACTAGGAGACAACGGTCTGAACCGGAACAGCGGTCTGAACCGGAACAAAAAAAAACACAACAAAAAACAGATGGGGCTCCGCAAGTGTTCTGGGAGGCTAGGCTAACTAGCTTAACGGGAAAACAACAGCAGCAACATGCATTCTGCTACACACTCAAGGGCCATTAGATGTAAAAAACGAACCAGTTGACTTACCAAATGCTGATCACATCCTCCTTTCTTTGTTGACAAAGAGTTTAATCCCCAACTCACAAATCCGTTTCTTCTCCTTATATGTTCAAAAACAAAGCAAGGTAAAAAAATAATCTACACCAAGCAAAATGCAAAAAATATCATTTCTTCCATATCTTTCAATTTGAACTCTTACGACTCCGACTAGGCCTCTGCTGTAAGTTTCGTAGTCACGTGCTCACCTACTGACCAATCACAGCACACGCTGCACCTCACTGCAGAGCTGCTCGTGCAAACTGAGCTGCACGTAATGCTGACGTAGTTGTAGGCCAGCTAGCAGCTCTGACACGTCAAAGAATGTCAATCTAAAGATCTGATTGGTTGAAGACTATGACACTCAACAATATTGTCCCCATTCACTTAAACTGCACATGGATTCACTGGGTGAGTCTGCAGGCCTCGGGCCTCTCTTCTACCTAGAGACACAGAGGTGAAATCTGATTGGATAAAATCTCTACTTAAAACAAGCTGCACTGGAAGCAGAGCAACTGAGGAAGACAGTAGCTGTGCAATGACAAAATAAGATAATGGGAAAAATATTTTTATAAATCATGATACATGTATAGTGTATTTAAGAAAAAATATTAAATTATAAAATAGCTCTAACTTTGTGATTCTGTTTAGGCCAGCAGAGAAGGCTTTGCAGGCCCCGACGGCCCACCACCGGTAGACATATACCATAAAAGCATAGACAAAATGCACAACAATATCTTTATTGAATCCTGTTTGTAACTGGGTTTGAGAAGGTTCTCTTATTATTATTTTAAACTCCAACTTGACATCAGAAGTGTGAGCCTGGGCTATTTGTTTCATTATTATCACAGCCAGGAGGATTATGCCATTTGCCGAGATTCTGCATGCAAACGCAAGTGAGTGTGCACCTATGTCTGTCCACGGCTAATCTCCCATTCTGCTGTAGCAAACTGCGTGATATTTAGAGTGGCTAGTTATGGCTGCTTGTTTTTGAGTCTGAATGTAGTGTGTTTTTTCATGACTCACAGCCCATTAGCGCCAATTGTGGGTTGTGTTCATTCAATCACACAATACAGCAGTGCTCGTTCGTTGCAGACACACCCGGCAGAGATCTGTACCCTACTCAGTTCCCCTTTCTAGTTGGCTTACACAATAAGAGGGTAATAATGCAGTGCTGCTTGTTGCCCTTTGCCTCTCTCCACATCCCACCCATCACTCACCCTCACCCTTCATGCCACAGTCTGACTGTCAGGTTCACACTGCACCCATGGCTGATTTATATGCAGCACAGGGGAGGGGTTAAGATCCGGATAAATCCACAGACTTTACTGACTTAGTGTAGGTGCGTTTCTCCAGCTCCACTGAAAGGTAAAGCAGTTCTCATGATTTAAGGCGCTCTTTGAGCTGTCACCCCTTGACCTGAGGGTAAGAGGCAGAGAGTCGTCCGTGGATTTAATGCAAAACCTTGTGTTTCGCTGTGAACTTTCATTCTCACACTAAAGCAGGCCGACCGATTAAGCCAGCCGAGGATATCTGAATGCCAGAACAGTAGGCGCAAAATGAACACACGCTTTCTTGTTTGCTTGACAGTTGGTGGGTTTGTTGAGTGCTACCAATTATACCTGAACCTCCACAGATAACATTTTAATAGGTGTAGAGCCACGTGTTTCCATGTGAACCAGGCTGCTTTTCACGCTTACGAACAGGAATGTGTTATATCATCGTGCAAACACGAACAATTCCATCATGCAGGGAAAAGACTCTGGTACTGTGGTAGGCCAGTGGTTCCCAAATACTCCCACAGCCGCACCAGATCAAGTCTCCCTTCATCAACACCATGTTCTGTTCCAAATGTGTTCATTTCAGCTGATTTTAGAGTGGATGTCAATTAACAATGATACTGTCACAATAATCTATTCAAATAATTGAATTGTCAATGTTGAGGTCAGTTTATCAATTACTGTTATTTTAACAGTTCATCCGTTTCCTTTAGATCATTATTTCATTAGTTTTAACTAATTATGTAACTGTTTATGTATTACGTAAATATTGTTTATTTATTCTTTATTATGTATCATCAATATGGTTTTTATCTTTGTGGTTGTTATATTATTTAGTTATCATTAACTAATTACATTAACTAAGAATAACATTTAAAATAATATAAATGATGCACAGTGGCTTATTAAGGTGTGTGGTTGGTGGGCGGCATAACAGCAGTGTGGATGGTTACTTTCCTCCTGAACAGACTGTTGATATTAATTTGAGATAAAATCACTATTTGTATTTTTGTTTTCAAATGAGCTTTTCAATTTTTCCTCGTAGCCTGCGGCAGCTCCAGCAGTAGCCGTGGTTTGGAGGCAGCTCAATGAATATTCTGCTCAATGAACTGATACTTAACATTTGGTCATCAACCTTCACGTTACAGCAATTTTGAAAACATTTCATTTTCTCTTCTTTTTTTCCTTCAGAGGTCGTCGTATAATAGATATTCAGCCTCACTTGGCTTCCTTTTCACTGAAGCTCACACACATGTGTGTCTCTCTCTCTTAGTCCATGAGCTTTTAATAACTGTGTTTGAGGTGTCTGAATTGAAATAGTGCTGGAAACTCCAGACATCACAGGGTTCAACTGTCGACGCCAGATGACGATGAAAAGAGATGCCTCATGATCACATCAGCTCCAATTTTTGTACTTGAGTTTCTCTCTTAACGTATCACCCACGTGATAATCACACTTAAACAAGATAACATCGTCTTCAAAACTATCTCAAATGCCAGCTACCAAGCCAAGGTCCCTTCTCTTTTAACTATAGATAAAACCTTTTCTGTCTTTGTAGTTTAAACCTCTTCAGCCACTGTGTTTGTTTCATTTAGATGGCTTTAAAAGTATAATATATACAAAGGCTGTGCAGGGTGGATTAGCATATCTTGCTCAGACTTTCAGAGCATTCAACAACGGAGCCTTGCGAGACAGATTAAGAATTAACAAGTGTAACTTACTGTCTTAGTGGATCCATCTGCTGTTTCCAGTTAGGCTCAATAATGTGAACTTTTACTTAAGTAAATGTTTAAATCGATGAATGATTGAACAGCTTTGATGAGTGCGTAGTCATGGAAATACCAGAGACACATCTGTGTGTTTTTGCAGTATTAAAATCAGAGGGTGAAGGCTAGAGAGAGATGGGCTATACCCATGTGGCCTCAGTAACTTGCATTGCTACAAGAAAAAAAAGAAGGAAGAATAGGGTTTTTTTAAATCCCAGGACTGAGAATTATTTGATCACACATAATAAGTCCAGCCACAAATGCTATTAAAACTTAAAACCCGGATCCCTTGGACCTAGAACAAAGGCAGTGGAAACATCAGTGATAAATTATTCACATCCAACTTGTCGCCCCTCCCTCCCCCATCACTGTGTTGCCCAGGCACTCCAAACTAATCCAACTCCACCTCTTTGAGTTGAATTACTGGAGAAGAGACTTCAGACGCCTGAACTTGTGCATCTCTGCTCTTGTCGTTAAGTCCATGTGCTGTTCTGTTTACCGTCTCTCCCTTTACGCAATGTGTTGCTTTTCTATCGCAGATGGTTAGATGGCCAAGCCGACTTGTTTTTGTTTCCAGTTCACAACCTCTTCTTCTTCTTCTACTTTGTTTACTGGCGGATTGCAGCCATGTGTAGCTCATAGCGCCATTTTCGGACCAAGCTTAGCTGTAGCCGAGTTTATTGGCTCTAAACCAGTTGATGGAAATGCATCTAATTCACATTTCTTTTTTTGGCACGTTTCAAAAGTTCGCACAAAATTTGCTTGACAATTGAATGGAAACACGACGAGTGGTTTTAGCCGACTAGTTTGGCTGAGCAGCAGTGTCGGCTGGTCGGTTCACTGAAAAAACTAGAAGATGGATTGGCTGTAAATTTTGTGCGGATATTCATGGTTCCCAGATGATGCATCATAAAGCCTTTGGTGATTTCCTTACTTTACCTCTAATGCCACCATGAGTTTGAAGTCTGTGGTTTTAAGTGAAATGTCTCGACAGCTTTTGGATGGATTGCCATGAAATTTGATTCACAATATCATGTACCCCACAGGATGAATTGTAACAGCTCCAGACATTTTTCATTAACTGCCATCATCGGGTCAAAAGTTTTGTTACGGTTGACCAGATTTTCAAACCCTCAAATAGGGACCGCACCTTCAGGCATACGCACATGTATGCGCTTATGTACGAACCATATGTATTTTCATCAATTTTTCAGCACTTAGCACACCTACCGAGTGCACCTTTAAACCCTCTTTTGTCCCCCAAAATCCACCAAAACCTGTATTATAATGCAAGTAAACACAAAATGTGGATTGCATAGTTGTGATATAATGTTCATTGTCAGACACCTTTTAAAACTAAACACATTTGTCAATGTGCAGAGGCGCATGGTTAGATGGCCAACTGTGACACACATTCTGTCAGCTATTATATATTGTTATCTGGCCGCCTTATGAGCAAAGACATACATACTAATGACACTCCCATCAGCCTCAGCTGTACAATGCTAATAAGTACATGTTAGCATGTTCAAATTCTAAACTAAGACGGTGAACATGGCAAACATTACGCCTGCTAAACGTTAGCATTGTCATTGTGGGTTAACTGCCATTAGCATTTAGCGCCAACTAAATACAGCTTCAAAATGCTACGAGCATGACACGAGAGGGTAGCCTATGCACAGAAATACACATAGGCTGACTTCATTTTGTTTTCCTTTATTAGATAATACTGCCAAAATAGACAAGAAAAGGGGGCCAGAGAGCGGGCTACATGCAGCAAAAGGCCGTGGGGGCGTGGGCCAACATAATTTGATTCCTTCAACACACATCTGTAGGATAGTACATTGATGATTCAGTTTCAATAAACAGTATTAAAAAGCCATTCCATTAACCTGCTCTAGCCTTCGTCCTGCATCCTCTCAGGCTCCGGTTTATTAAAAACGCTCCCGAGAGAGTGATTCAGACTAACAGTGTTTTTGTTCAGGATCAACCAGCTGTGATTAAGGGTGTGTGTGTGTGTGTGTGTGTCTGTCTGTCTGTCTGTCTGTCTGTCTGTCTGTCTGTCTGTCTGTCTGTGTGTGTGTGTGTGTGTGTGTGTGTGTGTGTGTGTGTGTGTGTGTGTGTGTGTGTGTGTGTGTGTGTGTGTGTGTGTGTGTGTGTGTGTGTGTGTGTGTGTGTGTGTGTGAGAGACTCCAACCTTTGTGTAGAAACAGCTGAATGTCACAGGTTGCGTGTACTATTATGACGGAGTCTATTCACTTCACAGAGTGGATTAAGTGAAAACGTGTCGGACACAATGCTACCACCACGTCTCAGAAAATAGCTCCTAATTCAAATGTTACACTTCTCCTTCTTTGTTGAGTGGCTTCTTTTGCTAGAGATGCAGAAAGAAGGGAAGGTTGATAGCAATGAAATAGCAGTAACAACCAAGAAATGGACTTAATTAATGACAGACACAGCATGCTGGTTCTTACAATGTTAGATACCTCTGTTTATTTATACACATTGTGTCTTTATAAGCAAACAGAAAAATCAAACAAAGACGCTATGATATATGAATTAAAATGAATAGTGTCTTTGTTTCTTTCAGGGATTTCTTTTCAGGCGTGAGGCTGTTTTCTTTCTCTCCCTGTTCCTCTGTGTTTTAAAGTCTAATCAACAGTATTGATTATGTGTGTCGTGGCTGTGAATGCACCACAGATCACTGAGCGTCCTCTTGGATTTGTGATCGACACATTTATTGTTCGCTCAGAAACTGAGAACATCATCTTGTGGTTTCTCCACAGGAAATGACTCGTTATGCAGTGCATGCATTTTTTTATTATAAACATTTATGCAATCCTTCTTTAATAAATGCATTACTATGACTATGCATGATATGAATTCACGTATGACACATTGTGAACTCATGTGACTATGAGGTAATAAGTAGACTTCATGATCAGTTCAGAGCTGAGCACCTTAATTATTGATCCTTAAGACATCTTTTGTTAATTTTTATTTTATTTAAATTCAAATTTGATTTTATAGTGCATCATTTGTAGTCATAAAGTGCTCGTCTCAGCTCCGTCTCACGGTCGTAGGCTGTAAGACTCATTTTTTGACAATACGTGTGTAAATGTGAGGTCAAATAAAAAAGAATAACTACTTCTCTGGCAGAGCAGCTGTGTTTGTAGTTCCGACACACCGTCCAGGACAATAAAAGTGGGCAAACAGTTTTCCCTTAGTAGCGGGTCAGCGCGATAATTTAGATAAAGTTCAATAGTGAAATAGATTTCTGGTGGACATTTTGGGAAACTTGCTTATTCACTTTTCTGCCGTGTTCGGCGAGGCCAACACATTTCAGCAACGAGGCAATTCAAAGCACTTTACATAAAATGTCAAAAGCATCGAGACAAAGTGCAAAAGACACACATTTCAATAATAGACAATATAAACAAGCCAAATAGAATAACAAGAATAAAAGTTACAGTGCAGTGTAAGATATGATTCAATAAAAGGCAGCAGCAAACACAAACGTCTGCCTGGATTTAAAAGAGGGGAGAGTTGTAGCTGACCTGCAGTTTTCTGAATCAGCTGCAGCAGTCAAGTTTTAGACCTCTGAAGACCTTGATATATTCTGAATAGGATAGGCTGACTTTGTAATTGTCTTAGTGTGGTGGTTGAAATTCATGTCTGAGTCCACGACCACCAAGATGTTCTGACTCGGTCCGTGGTTTTCAACATTTCCGATTGAAGCGGTGACTTTTAATTGTTCCTCCTCCAAAAACATTTAGCTCAGTTTTGTCTTTGTTTAATTGAAGAATATTCTGTAACATCCAATCGTTGATTTGTTCAATGCAATTACTCAGTGCTTGTATTGGATCATAGTCCCCGGGTTACATGGTTATGTAAATGAGTGTTTCATCTGCATAATTGTGGAAACTTATTTTGTTGTTTTCCATAATCTGAGCCAGTGGAAGATTATAGATGTTAAATAGAAGAGGCCCCAGAATGAAGCCTTGGGGAACTCTGCGTGTCGTATTTGTTAAACTACCTATATACACAAAGTAGTGTGTGTCCTTTAAGTAGAGTGAGATGAGAAGATTGACGTTGCGCTCCTGGTTGCGTGCTACGAGCTATAGCTAGCTGCCAGCTTAGCTTAGTTTAGCATAAAGACTGGAGGCCGGGGGAGACGGAGTCACAGCCACATGGCTCCTCTGATGTAAACATGGAGTCATCAGCCTCTTCTCTTCACCTTCAAGCCATCAGATTCACTGGGTTTGAGGTTGACTTTACCACACAACCAAACAGCAAGTTCCCATGTACTTACAAATATTTCTTCTGCATATTGTCTTTGATGGACGGTCATTTAGTCAAATATTTTAGCATTAAAGTGTGTGTGTGTACTCCTGCCAAGGAGCTGTTACCAATGTGCAGACAGTGTTCAAACAGTATCAGATGTCTCAGGATATGAACAGATTTCTGGAAGCGGCGGAATACTCTGATGTGGAAGTGTTGGAGTTACAGCTTGGAAAGTGTTATTGTTTTTGCCCAACATCAATGACCTGAATATAGGCCATGTGAAATATTCAGACCACTTGTCAGTGAAGTAGAAACCCTCACAGTTGCGAAGCTACCGTGTTAAACACTAAATCCCACTTGTCTAGTTCGTCATCAATCCAAGAGAAATCCATGTGAGAGTGTGAGGCAAAGTTTACCCCCCCCCTCTTCTCACATCAACACAGCCGCTCCACCGGGCAACCCCGTGGCACTCGCTCTCTCACAGAGGTGTGTGCTTCTCACATCTCTGCTCGTCGCCGAGACAGATAAATGATCTGATTTGAATACACTCTCGTACTGTATGTGACCAGACTTTCACACTGGGGCTCTCGGCACACATGAGGGATTCGTGTTTGAGGCACATCTGCGCGCAGTTCAGCTCAATGGCCCACACACGGGACTGGTGGATGTTGATGGAAACTCTCCTGCTATTTCAAACACGATGCCGTTTCTGTGGCCTGCAGCGGCGGTCAGTGTGTCTGGGGTAGATTTCAGAATTCAGACCAGAATTTAGGGGAACTTGAATCAAGCGTTCAGCATCAGACACTGAGAGTCAACACTGTGTGTGTTAGAACCACAGTGTGAAGTGTTGTTTATACCATGAGTCATGGAAAGAGTGAGTCAAACAACGGATGTTAGTACCAAACAGCAAACTATGGGATTAACTTTAAAGCCTTGGTGAATCTACTTCATTGATTCTTAATCATTTGTGAATGGTTAGTTTGTGTTGGACAAACAATAAATGACTGATTTATCTCTACTTTTGAAAATCCCTGATCCATGGCATGAACAACGCGATGCACCATTTTCTTCCTCTTACCTTGTCCCCTGTAAAGGTCAGCATTAATGCTTCTCTTGGGCTCTCTCTGCAACAGTCTCCTAGCAACCTGTCGTTCTTTGACTTCCTTTATTCAAGGTAGTTACAGTGAAGATGTTTTCGCCAGCTGACGGGTCCAACTGTTCTTTTAAATATAACCTGTCAGGTGTAAGCACAGCTATGTAAATCTGATAGGAAGTGTTTAATGAACTTTGCCTGGATCCAGAACTTTGAGTCGGCCCACTCCACTGAGTGGAAGCGCTTCGTCTGGCATCGTGATATGAAACAGTGGTTTCTCTGTTAAAAATGCAATCGATCACCGCGGGGGGGCAATCAGCGCCATGACACAACATGTAGCTAACTTAAACGTTTGTTTGCCACAGAGCATATTTACTACAATAACTCCAAATCCAATGGAAAAACCTCATTGGCTTTTAGTCAAGGGAACCAGTGCGATGTTCAGATTTGGCCCATAAAAATAATAAAAAAGTTAGCACAGTACTTTATAGATATGGCATGCGGTTATTGCCCACAGCTGTTGTAAATAGCTCTTATGTGTGAGCTAATGCTCCTTCAACCGTAGTGTCATGCTTACATGCTAACTAAACAACAAAAGATTTCAATTTCGAAACTATGTTTCGATTTAAAACTAACTAAAAGATGCTAGAAGCTAGCAGTTTTCCCCGGATTTCAGTGTTTCTGCAAGGCTAGCACATCTTCTCATCTAACTCCTTGTGAGACAATAAACAACATGGAATCAGCACATTGTTGCTGACGCGTTTGACCTCTTGGTTTGGTGATTACATGTCAGTGTCGAGTGTGAAGCTTGTTGCGCTGCCCCCATGTGGCCAAAAGATAATAACAATCCATGTTTAAAGACTACACGTCACACATTGACCAACCTGCTGACTGGTTTGCTAATAACTCGGCCATTATTGCGGTGGCAACAAAGAGGAAGCATCACTACTTTTGACTGGCATCTGCAGGATGGTTGTGAAAAGTGCTGTGTCATAAACCAGAATTAGTTTTCAGGCTTAGCTAGCATATGACAATTGATTTAGACATATATCCAATACTTCTTGCCCTGTAATCAGATCGCATATGTTTAATAAACATCTCAAATATTGAAAAGGTGGAATTCTCTTTTTTAGGGGCCAGGAAACAAGTGGGTATGCATTGGGACAGAACATTTTGATGGATTTCAAATCCATGAGGACTTTGAATTATGATTTTCTCATTTAGGTGTCGGTTAAAATGTGGCTAAATATGGCTAATGGGGTTTTTAGGCATGTAGCCTACATATAGTTGTTTGATGGCATGTTGATGGCTATATTCCACACTCAGCAGGCTCTATTGAATTAGAGATCTGATAAGAGGCCCTCCCTTCCCCCACATCTTCTTCAATTTTTAACAAGCCCTTTTGAGGATAACCATGCTCTCCGTGTTTATAGCATTAGCCTCCTCATCCCTCACTGGCCACGCGTGTTTCACATGCCCTCCATCCCACCGGTAAATGATTCTGAGCTACATGATCAAAGTCGTTCTAGTCTGCGGTTCAGGTTTGCATGGCAGACGGCACACTCTCGTGCTCCTGGCACGATCTCCCATTCTCACAACATCCACGCACACGGCCCGACGGAAACCTAATTTGCGGATTAACCCTCGGATTTACATCTCGGAAACGCGGTCCCTTCCGAAGGGGGAGAGTGCAAGTGGAGCCAGCTTTTGCATTTGAAGAAATCATTAACAATTAAGAGCAGGGGTAAGGGATGACTCCGAAAATGGTTGTAGAGCGGCACGAAAGCAGCAACGCCAACTGAAATAGTAATGTGCTTTCCTGTGTAGCTGTCAGCTCTCTCATCTCATGTCCTCTGAGTGGCAAAGACTTGACGTGGGATTCCAACAATGCGGATAATGTTCGGTTGCTGCTCACAGAAACAGTTAATGGGGAAAGAATCTGTCCTGACAATGGATTTCACAAATGTTATTTCTGTGTTGTTCTGCATTTCCATAGAACAAGATGTACTCACTGTACACTGAGTGGCTCTGTCGTATGAGTGGAGGATGTTTGCTTCTGTCTTGCTCAACTCGCACTGTATGAGCTAATGTACAGTATCATCCTGTAGGAGAAAGAAACAAAGGATGAGCTGAGTGCACGCCAACTGACATCTCTCTTAAATTGTTTGAAATATACAGTAGCAGCTCAAAACCGTTAGGTTAAAAGGTCAGGGGGGGTCATAAATCAGACATCCGCTTTATGTTTAGTCCTCTCTCCAAGGCAGTGCTCGGTGGTGTTCACCTCGCTCTCCCAATCTGCTCATGTTTTATACATGTCACCCTTCACACTGTGTCTTCATCTCGCGTATATTCCCCAGGCATACAATGAGAAAACTGGAGAGATCTGTGTTTTGTTTCTGTCAGATGTTTTTTTTCTCCAGGGCAGAGTTTGGGCAGCCTGATGATTTCGGATATGAGGCAGAGAGACATTGGGGTCCTAGAGCGCAGTTAGTAATGTGTCCACGGGCCTGTGGTGATGCTGTCGAGTCTTCATGCAGAATTAGACATCTTAACCCTTTCATGCTTTTCAGGTGGTTTCCTTCTAGGAAGCCAGAGAAATCGCTCTTGACATGTGGCCTGTTTTTAAATTATTATTATTTGGTTCTTCAGAGGACTTACCAGAAAAATTATGTAAATGAATGTGGAATAATTTCTTAAGGGGACTAAGGGTCTGGAGCCACTAGAGGCCGTGTGAGGTTGTACCGAGGAAAAGCTCTTCTTTGAGCTAAAGGTCAACATGCTAAGGGATCGGCAAATGCTCGAACCAAACTAGTTTGTCATGCGACCGCGTCGGACATCAATTGTGTTAGTTCTTCCAAGCAGCCACGCTGGGTGGAGTGAAAAGCCTGCCGTCATAGAGTGCTGGGAGACGTGATATCGTTTCCATATGGGGATGAAGACGCACATTCTCAGATCTCTTCTCTCCCGGAAGACATTCGTAGTGTTGCACTCAGTTGTGCACATGAAAAACCTTTTTTCTGGATTGCGCCATTAAAAGGTTAAAACACAACTGTATGTCAGTGAACGCTACTGCAATCTCACTTTCAGTAGAGAATGAACAATATTTCCAGTTTACATTATGGAAATGGGAGATTTGGAGCCGGAGAGTAATTTAGGTTTTTGAAGTCATGATTTGCATCTACATCACTGCTCAGAGTGGAATGCTTTCATACCGTAGACAACCTCGAAATTACATATTACCATTTGGCTGTTGTTTTTGGCCGAGTGTGCATGCGCCTCAACAAAAACCATCAGCCCCCAGGCCGGGATCCCAGAGGAGATAAGGGATGAAGAATAGATGGCATTCTGAGCTCTCAAGCCTCTCGCACGTGTTTTATATTTTTACCCCCAGACTTCTTGGGAGCCATCTGTTCAAACATTTAAAGAATACCTTCGCCAGCCAGAGAGAGAGAGAGAGAGTAGAGCAACTTGACCAGAAAACATTACGGATCTGCTGTCGAGTAAACGTAGCTCCCGAGGTAGAGGGGCAGACAGATTTGTTTGAGTAGAAACCAGAACATAAAGAATCGACTGCTGCTAGGAATTCATCTGATAACGAAGAACACAGAGGCCATGATGATATTTCTCCAGAGCGAATCTGCAAACAAGTTTTAATTGTGCGCATCTGACCAGCTGGGTTAACTTTTTGGCCGATGGAAGAATTGATCAACTTCCTGCTGTTTGCACTGCGAAAGCCTCCGCTGCACATATTTGTGGGCCGCTCAGGGAACAGCTTGTTCTTGGCTTTGTGTCTCGGGACAAGACAGAACATTCCAGTCCAGATGACTGGACTGATCGCACTGAATATAACCAAATCTTCCAGTTCGTATCCGTAATATCCCGCACTCTGAATTACAGAGCATTTAATCACTGTTAAATGCATTCTGAGACGTAAGGTACGGTGGAATAATAGCTCATAGTTATTTTATCTGTCTTATTCAGATATGAGCGAACACCATTGAAGCTCATTCACTGAGGAATGTTATCAGGTTGAAGACTTTATTTTTTGCGTTCCCATCTCTCTGTTCATAATTGGTGTTCTTAAGCAGATGGCAGTTGTTGTTTTTTTACAAAAAGCCAAATTGTGACACTGAGTGCCTCCCTCAAGACTTCTCCGCCATTTTCTGAGAAAGCCTCAGAATAGATCCCGACAAGCCATTACTGCTCTTCACTTTCCCCTGTTTATTTCTATTTACAGCAGTTAATACAATTATTCCCAGTCGTGACCTATTTAAGCAGTGCATGCTACGAGCCATTAGCATTCAGCGAGTCTACAAAGTTACCACATTGATGGATTTGTGAAAGGAAGGTTGTGTTTTTTAGTGCATGCGTAGGTGGAGGTTCAGAGGCCTCCTGTTTGTCTTCATTTAACAGATTTTCTGTTGCCATAGGAGCAGGCGTCTTTTTTATTTTTTTTTCCTCCCATGAAAGTGCAGCACTTCAGACCCCGCTGTCTGGATTCAGATCTACAAGAAGGTGTCAGGGGAGTTGTCCAGGATTTTACACTTATCACCGCTTCCATTAGATGACTTGCAGCTCACTTTGGAGAAAATGTTTAGTTCAGAATGCCTTTATTATTGCAGAACCATTCGTGAGTACATGGTAATGTGGATTTAGCTTTAAAAACAGCATATATGTACTCGAGCGTGTGGAAGAGAAGAGACATTTTCTGTGGGTATTATAAAGTGCAAATGTTAGCCTCTGTTTTGTTGTCCCCATGCCTTGATTTGCTTTGGAAGATTTTTTAAGCTCCCATTTGTTGCTGCTGATTTATCACCCAACCCGGGAAGGGTTCAAAGACTTCTCAGTAAATCAAGCAGAAAAGAGAAAAGTCAGCATACTATCCTGGATACATGCCATTCACTGCTCTCCGCTGCTTAGGGCCTTTCCTCAGTCACAAATAAGTCAACCAAATGGCTCACACGTATCCCTACGGGTCCCTATAGGTCAGTGGTTCCATAACCGATATCCCTATCAGATGAGCTCATCGACATGTGCATGGTACAAATGTCTTCATTTCAGTTCATTTGAAGTAAATGATAAGAAACACCGCATTGTTGTATTTTTATGCAACTTAGTATTCAGTGTTTAGCTGGGTTTAGTCAAGTAACCAGTCCTATTAAAACCCCTTGGAGTGGCAGAAGGTGCGTCTTTAAACCATTTATTTGTTAATGGTTAATTATTAATTAATTACTAACTATTTCAACTACTTATTTATTACTTTTAGCTAATTATTTCAACTACTTATTTATTAATTTACGCTAACTATTTCAACTATGTACTTTTAGCTTACTATTTCACAGTGGTGGGCCGTGCATTTTATACCTGGGCCTTCAGTGCTGTACTACAGTTGAACCACCTCCTAATAACCTCATTATGACGCCACAGCTACGGTTATTATTTTTGTCTAGGGGTGTAATAATACACGTATTCGTATTAAACCGTTCGGTACGAGGCTTACGAACCGAACAATACGTTTGAATAATACTAGTGCATTTGTAAAATGCAGAAGCTTAAATTATGGGAAATATAATGTTTTCGGTGGACTTCGCTAAACCTGGCAACATGCTCTCTGACACGCCCCCACCCCGGAACCACAACATTATACTCTGGAGTGGTGCGTTTGTTCTGGGAGGCACACTATGCTAAACTAGCTTAGCAGGAAAACAACAGCAGCACACACGCTAGAAACTCTCCCCGCAGCATTTAGCTGTTCCCTACTGATTCAAACAGGGCTAAAGTAATCGCCACACAATCCCCATTTCTACAGACCATAATTCTTGTTTTGTAAAAGAAAACAAAACCCCAAACAGAGAATCAAATGTCCGACCCTAACCCTGCGCGTGACGGGATGCTTCGTCATTAACGGACAATGCATATAGTCAAAATCAATGTAATTAACACAATGACAAGAACAAACTCACAAGAAGCAGTCACATATATTTATATGACAACAAAGCATGATAAATCAATCCAGCAAACCGGCAGTGCTAAACACGTATTCCGCCGCACACTGAAGAGCACAAGCCAGTCAAATATTATTCACATCAGATATTATATCAATATTAACCATATCATAAAAACAACACCGTAGACAAAATAACACAGTCGTGCTACTGGAGATCTAAAAACACAAAAGCACTAAAAGCTGCTGTTCACTTAGACAAAGTCCATCCTCCTTTCTTTGTTAACAAAGAGTTTAATACCGCGGTTGTACAGAACATCGGTGCGGTTCAGTTCCAGTAAGAGGTCCTCCTGCGAACTTGTTAGTTGAGTTGTAGATCCACTCGGGTTGAAAAAGTTTCAAAAGCACCGTAGCTTGTAAGGGTCCTGTCGTGCTATGGTGTCGTGTTGCTGCCTTGGTTAGCCACCTCAGGTTAGCGTAGCGTAGCTCCAAATAGCTCCAAACAGCTCCAAACACCAAGAATCTCAGTTGCAAATAAAACGCATTCTTAGCCATAAAATGTGCAACGCTTCTTCGACGCTGTTAGCCAGGAATAGCGTTCGTACAAATCCTTTTCCATGCTGGGTTAGGGCTGCTAGCTGTGCGGTTGGCCGACCCTTTCTTACGATGTCCATTTTTTCTGGAAATGTCCTTCTTGAGAAATCCGTTTCTCCTCCTTCAGCCATTGACTGTTAAAAAAACAAAGCTAGGTAAAAAAATAATAATCTACACCAAGAAAAACGCAAAAAATGTCATAACTCCTTAAATATCTTCCAACTTTAACTGTTACTACTAATACTAACTTCTGCTAGCTGCTTCAGCATCAAAACAGTCACGCTAGCCCACTGACCAATCACACAGCACATTTTTGCTGAGCCAGCCAGACGTTCATGCTGATGTACTTGTAGACGTCAAAAAATACACCCAACATGTCAAACTAAAGATCTGATTGGTAGAACACTATAACAATCAACAATATCGTGCCCATATACTTTAATCTGCAAAGTATACCTA
Organism: Pholis gunnellus; assembly: GCF_910591455.1. Taxonomy (NCBI): domain Eukaryota; kingdom Metazoa; phylum Chordata; class Actinopteri; order Perciformes; family Pholidae; genus Pholis; species Pholis gunnellus. The sequence continues at coordinate 24,657,265 of NC_136530.1, forward strand.
GAGGGCATCGGGCCTCTCTTCTTACCTAGAGACACAGAGGTGAAATCTGATTGGATAAAAGCTCTACTTAAAACAAGCTGCACTGGAAGCAGAGCAACAGAGGAAGACAGTAGCTGTGCAATGAGAAGATAAGAAAAAAATAGACATGTAGTGTATTTGTGAAAAATTATTAAATTATAAAATAGCTATAATTTTGTGATTCTGTTTAGGCCAGCAGAGAAGGCTAACTATTTATTAATGAATGAAAAGTGATGCTATCACTAATATGCTGATAAACCAGACAATAAAAATGTATTTTTACGGCAATCCACAGCCCAAAGGTAGCTGCTTGTCAATAAGGGGTAAATGTCCATGTTCGGTGATCACAGTGAGCATTTAAATAACGGAAAAGCATGCTGCGGGTGATGTCACTGTAACCTCAAGATTATACTGAAAAGAGGATGACTGGATGTTTCTATTAAAAGGTCTTGTGTGATCTGATCTATCCCTTTCAACAATGCCAGGGAGTCCTATTAAAAAGTGGGTCAATGGAGCTATATTTAGTAGCCATTGCGCACCCCTTTCTACAAACAAGCAAAGGCACAAATTCCAGATGAAACGTCCCCCAGCTACACTGAACAAATATTCGGGGGAAAATGAAGGCGTTCGACTTGCCGGTAAATGGGGTGGAACTATTTATCTGGTTTCAAAGTTCACCTCCCTGTGGAGATGAGAAGCTGCGTGAGGGCATGAAATGACTGAGGCTGTGGGGGGGGGGGGGGGGGGGGGGGGGGAGTGGGCTTCGCCTCCTGGATTGGCTTTGATAAACTGGGGACTTGTAAGATTTGTTGGGCTCTCTGTTCTAAAGTGGGCTCCTGTTTCATCATCTCCACGTCCCGGGAACCTCGCGTGGCTACCTTGTTGTAATTCCTCCTCATTTTCTGGGTTTTCTCTCTCATTTTGCCTTTCATTCCCAGAGAAAGCACTTGAAAAGGAAGTGTTTGCTGCCTTCTCCTCCGTCAGAAGTGACACTGTGGGCGATGATGTGACGGAGGCGTACCAGAGACAACATCCTCACATTGCACCTTATACTGGATTAACGTTCCACAATTGCACACAAAAGTTTGTCAACTAAACAGAGCCTAAAGTGGCACATGTTGGGACTAGAACTTGAGCTGTGCAGAAAAACCCATTTAAACTGCAAGAAATTAAGGGAATGAACAATAAAAAAAAACAGTAGGCAGGCGTGTTTGAGGGTTATACACTGTTAATGATTGCAGGGGATGCAGCAAATTGCTGCACGTCCCTGCAATCAAGCTAAATAAATCACATGAGGCCGTGCACTGCCCTAACAAACGGGGCAAGAGAATGTCAGTGGAGCAGAACGCGATTTTGCGGCAGAGCAGAAAATGCACTGTATTCCTACAGGCATTGCATGACAAATCTGTGAACTTCTACTAAGCAGAGGTGGAGCATTGTCTGCATGCAGGAATTCCTAAGTGGCTGTTTCACCTCAGGCCCACCAGAGGCAAAGGAAACATAAGCAAATCATGGCTCATTTTGGCCTTCAACTCAAGTTTTTACTTTAACATTAAAATCAGGTGAAAAATGTTGACGCTTCAAAGGAAGAGTGGCACTTTGCATCGCAGCAGGCTTTTGCAGGATTGTCTGTGTACGTTTCCCAGAGGAGTTCGCAAAGGCTGGTGACACCTCAGCACCTGGGGGGGGGGGGGGGGGGGGGGGGGTGGACCGTATAAAGCCATTAGTTACTACCTAAAGGGACATCACGGTTGTTGTAGCACCAGAGCAGCGATGTGTTCATGAGTAAACCCCTCAGCAATCCTCCTTCATCCTTCAGGGTCACGGTTGCAGTGGTTGTATGTTTCCAGAAAACTACTCACCTCGAGTTAAACGCCCATGATGTTGCATTCAGTGAACCCTCAGAATGCAGTGTGTAGAAGGTTCACAATTGTGTTGTAAGATGATGATGCTTGTTTTGTAGAAATTAAAGTCTAAACACAAATTTTCCTCCAGAGTTTATCGAGATTATGTAATACCAAATGAGCATGGCAGTTCACTGATGAGGCCCAAAATAGACTGCCTTGCTCAAAGGCAGCAGTTAAGAATAAATGTGTTTCTTGCCACCCTTAATTCATCAGCTCTGATTTGGCTTTCATCCTCCTCCTGTTAGCACCACATATCAAAGCAATCATTTTCTGGCTACTTTTCAGTGCCAGTCGCTCACTCCGAGCTCAAGGCCAAAGTGCTTCTCGGGATGAGTCAGAAAACATCACAATTTGCGACAAATTATACGATATCTGATCGGTCTGATCTCCTGTTGGCGTGGATTGGCCAAGTGGAAGCAGCAGTCGGTGTGTCCACGGTGACACGGGTTTTGTCAAAGAGAAACAGCTCGGATTGGTAATGACATCTGCCAGGAGGGCTCGTCTGCCTTACAGTCAGAGGTGATGTGAGAAAGATGAGACAGAATCAGGATGGCAAGAGAGGGGAGAAAGACGGAAAAGGCATATTGACAAGAAAGCTTTTTTTTTTTTTTTGTGCACAGTAAGCTAAAATGATAGGATCTATTCTTATCATATCATATTCCCCATCAGGTTGTTGGCTAATAAGCAAAGGCTGGCTGGTAAGTTAATACATGTTAAACATGTTGTAATCACACATGTGGAACATGAATTTGATGAATTTGCTCCCTCTGGTCCCCCTCTCCATGCTCTGCTGCTGCTGTCGTGTCATCGCTGGAACAACACTGCCACTTAGTGGCTGGATCGTCTTCCCCCTGGATAAAACATTGCGAGGTTTGCCTAAGCACACTTAAACAGCTCTTAGCCCTGTGTGATATTTGCACCATAACTGAACTCATGAGGATCACTTGAGGTTTAGCCCCATGGGGGTAAAAACACTTTGCACGCTTAAATGTGGGTAACGGGGAAGGAATCTTCAGCTGAACAGCTTGTATCCCGCCCGTTCTGCTGTTAATACCATGCTATCTATTATTACCCAAGTGGCATTTACACAATCTTGTACCACAAATGTACTTTCTCAATTTGCATACTTAACTGTTGCTAGGTTTCATCTTGTGGAACTATGTAAATACTCTAAAATACTCTTATGTATCTCACTGTCTCTGCTCTGACTCTGATTTAAACTCTTTAACGATATAGTACTGTATGTCAATTTAAACTGTGAGATGCCAATGTCTTTGTATCTTTTGTTGATACTGCCGCACACCAGTGCAAGCGATGTCTGGATTAACCTACTAGAGGCCCCAACTAACTGCTTTTTGTGCACCTTGTTTCTATGCTGGATTACTACATAGTGACGGTCGCTATGTGGTAATTTGATCAAATGAATTTAGGAATATTGAATAATTAGATATAATGAAGACTAGACATTGAGAAAAGGGACCCTCTTAAAGACCAGGGCCAAGATATCAGGTATTAAAGGAAGGCCCACCTTTAAGACCTTTACATGGCAGTTGACTTTGTGACTTTTGGGTGATTTTTCCAAAACAAATGTTCAATTTATCAACTGACTCAATATGAACAAAGGACTGTCAAAAACCGTGAGGATCTGGGGTCCCAAGGCAGTTGTCCACTTGCTGGTTGACAATCCAGCTTTGCTGCGACCTAATTTAGACAACAATGTTACCACATGTCTGTCTGTGTTGCATATTTAATTGGTTTCTTAACAACTGAAACTAAAAAGATACTGTACGATCACTGTACAGCTATTTTTTATAAGCTGAATCAATTGCAGTGGTGTAACGACTGGATTTTATTTAGATGTAAACAACCATGACAGTGCAGACAGTTTGTTTTGTTGACACTTCTATATCTCTTTTAATGAAGTGGAAATCATGGAAGCTCTGACAGTACCTCAGACATTGTTATGTTCTAAATGATACTATTTGAACGAGTCACTGTTCTCGGTCTACGTATTAAACCTTTGATATTAAACTGTTTCCCCTGCTTCTCCTCTTTATTCTAAGCTAAGCTAACTGCCTCGCTTTAGGATTTACAGGAAGTCACTTGCTGTTACTATGTTTTGGTGTCTAGTAACTGGTCGCAGTGACTTCCTGGAGTCTTGTCGTCACTATTGAGTTGCTGCAACCTAAACTAGAGGTTTGTCTCTGCGTTCAGTCGTATGCTAGATTAAGCTACGGTCTTCTTGTTCTAGCTTCATACTTACCAGAGAAAATCGACGAGAAAGCAAATAAGCACCATTCCCAAAATGTCTAACTATTCCTTTAAACAAAACTAACTTTTAAAAAGTTTTATTTTTATCACTGCCTTTAAAACATATCTGTACTTTGCACACAGCAGTAGTTCGACATTCCATCTCTTAACCCCAAATGTGAACCAAGCCATTCATGTGAGACTTTGTCTCCGACCTGGACGTAGAGGGTCGGGCCCTTGACCCTTTTATCTTGGAGAAATGACATCCACATGTCACACTGATTTACATGTGTACTATCACTTTCAGGCTCACCAGGCACTAAGCAGACTCCCCTGAAACTCTCCATCACTGAACTAAAACGTCCCCGTGAACCGAAACCTGACAGGTCAAGTCCGGGCCTGCTGGTCATAATGGCCAAGGTCAAGTGAAACATTGTCTGCGCTCATCTGGAAGTGGAGCCTCTGGGCGGTAAACACTGTGGTCAGCTCACGGTCGGTATGGGCAGCGCTCCCACGCCACATCATTGTCAACACAAGACAGCATACACGGGTCCCGAGATGCACATTACTGTCTGACAGAATTAAGTGTAGTTCAATTGAAATGCAAAAGTTAACTTCATATGAAAACTATCAGAATGGTTGTAACTGGACCAACATGTTTTTATTTGACCCTTTTTTTCCCCTCTACACAATATTTGAGGGAAATGTTTCCCTTCATACAAGTCCACTATATGATATATTATCTTCCTGCAATGAATGCTTTGCAATAATATGCAAACCGTGGAACTCATATGGCTGCTCTGACAACAATGCAGTTTTTTATTTCAGCTTGCTTTTCTATGATCTGTTGTATAAATAAATGAAAGGAGACCATAACATAGACTCAAGCCATTTGCCTTGCTGGGCAAGAAACTTGGCGCTTTTGCTGGGCTAAAATCATTGAAGGTTAGGAGTTTTCCAGCTCATCGGGCTCCAGCTGAGTTAATGAACCCTCATGGCCCTGCCCCCGCGCTCTGGTCTGAGCATTACTCACAGGCTAAGCAAGGGAAAAAGAAGCTGCCAGTGTTGCTACGCCTCAGCGAGCCACTGCGCGCACACGGATCATGACTGTGGAACTTATGGGGTCGCAGAGGTCTACGCAACATCTGCTGATCCCGTGTGTTATCTCAGGAGAGTTCAATCAGGCCTCGCTGCGACATGAATAAACAAACACAAACGTGCTGGGACATAATTGAATTACTTCCATCCAGTAGGAACATTGCAGATGAAGGGTGGATGCCCCTAGACATGTTTGTGTGTATGTTTGAGCTGTAAAGTCAACGGATGTCATCTCGCAGAGGATGCGCTAACCCAGATTCAACCAACTCTTGTTTGGTTTACAGTGTACAACAGGCCCAACATGAAAACATTTAGATGTCGTAATAATTTCTTCCTTTCTTTTTTAAATGATTCACATTGAATTTGACTATTTCTATACAAATATGTATTCCAGCAGACAGAAAAAAAGTACACATTTTAATACAGAGTATTTCAGCGCCCTTCCAACAATATATTTAAAATGTAAAACGATAGTGGGAATTTCAATAAAAAAAGGAAACAAATGACTCATACACATCAAAATATTAGTGATGCAGTTCCTTCACATAAAGTTGGGCATTTTAACGCGGGGGTCGATGGAGGTTCACAGAGCTGCAGTTTGGGCACCTCTGTTTGTTTCATTTTCCATCATTGGAGGTTGCCTTTTGGTCGGAACTTAACAAAATGATTCACATAATGTACAGTCTTAAAATGTCATGAGCCCATGTCTACTACAGGGGGAGGAATCAAAAAATGCTTTCCATGTCATATTCACCAGTAGAGGGCCCAGATGTAGTTCTCCTTGAGCTTTAAGTAAGTCCATCGGCTACGAGTTCAGCTCACCAATGGACTTGTGAATCTGGGTGATTAATTTCTGTACCAAACTTAAAATAACAGATTTATTGGGCACTTACTTACGCAGAACAAGTGAAGTAGCCTGTGGAGCGGCCGTAATTGATAGTTCTGTGATATAAAGAGTGAGAAAGTCCACAAAGGCCGGACAGGACTTTCACCCAGCAGACTGCTGTTTGTGTCCAAATAAACTTTGAATTTACGCTCATTTAATTAACGTTTTTGTAAAACTTAATGTTACGTAAGAAAGTCTGCTGGGTGGTTGTCATTTGTTTACGCTGGTTATGTTGTCACGCATGTTAAATTTCGTTGTCACGTTATTATTTTAACACAAGATATATTTTCTAACCGTAAGTAATTTTGTTGCCTAAACTTCCAATCGTTGCACAACGTTAACCCTGAAGCATTGTGTCCTTCTGCAAGCGTGATACAAGGCTGACATGAAAGGTATTTATGAAACATATATTTTTATGTTTGGAAACGTCGACATGTCAGGTGTCCCGTGTTTTGCGGAAACGTTCAATGCAACAAAAAAAAAAGATGCTAAAATGCTCAATAAAGCCGAGGAGAACTTCAGAGTCAGGTGACAATTCTGAGTGGGATCATCATTCTGAGTGACCCGTTTCACTTTAAACCTAGTCATTTGAACCAATGACTATATTTTTTAAATATTTGTTACAGCAGCTGTACATTATAGTTAAGTCTCAACAGGGTTTTTGGGGGCTTATAAAGGCGTATAGTACATAACAATATACCACCTTACATACTACTACAGCAGACACTAATAAAACAACGTCTAAGATACGCTTCAAAATATGGAAGATGATAAGTTACTGGCGCCTACAAAGGACAATACACGCTGCACTCACAATGTCATCATAGTGCACTACATGCTTGATGTAAAACATCCACCGAAAATATGACATGTATTATTTAACCTATTATTAATTTATGGTAAATTCCATCGGTGATAAACATGTATGTCTTGGGAGAGCACCAACAAAAACTGCATGGAGAGACTGAAGCATGAACCCGAGGAGATACTTTAGCAACTGAAACGCTCACAGCTTGGCAACAGTGAGCATTTCCAGTTATGCAGTGTTGATTTACTTGGCCTAGATACAACAATATGGATTATTCTTATCCTTGCTCCTCTGAATGATGCGATGCATCACGGGGCAAAAAGGGTTTCCAAGTTCACCGGTTTACGTAAAGCGGGTAGCAGCAGAAATCCAATGTTACGGTGCTGTCATGCTGAGATACTTCCATAAAACTGCCACCAGGTCTGTGATTCAATTATGCTCCGGTCTTTAGTTTTCAGTTATCACTGAATCAAATAAAGGAAGGGGAATTACAGGTTTCATTTACAGAAATCTTGCTTCGGTGCTTCTATTAGAGCAGAGGAACATTTTAGAAAAATCATTTTTAATTCATCTCTGATGCAAAAGAGCTCTGGATTGACTTACATGAGATGTGGACTTAAAAGCTACTGGCCATTCACACAATACTAAAATGCTTGAAAAATCTCAGCTTGCAGTCCGTGGGAGTAGCTAAGCAACCGTGCAGGAAAAGAAACGCCTTTAGAAATCTGTCTATACTTCTTTGACGGCTGCAGATTACAACTGGATTTGGTTTTAAACTTCCAACAGGGCGGCGTTGGAAGAGCTCCCTGACTGAGATGTGGAATGAGTTGCCTCACAGTATGCTTTGTCTGAAAACATTAGCTTCCACGCAGACTGATTTGTGGGAGGAAAAAATAAGTCTTATTCGCTTTCGGTGATCTGGTTCATCCCACGATTGCTTGATTGTGTTACTGTCCAGTTGAATCGTAAATTCCATTAACTGGCATTTAAGGAAAAGATATCAAGACAGCAACGTAAGCCAGAGAGAGGAAATCAAAGCGAGCTAAATCTTTCATGAACGTTATAAATTGCGTTCAGTTTGACATTTGTCTGTGGTTGTTAATTATTCTAAACTTTAATGATTCTAAACTTAAATAGGAGATTTGTGTTTTACAATCTATGCTTTATTATACAGAATCAAAAAACCCCTCTGAGTCTGTGAACAATGCTGTGTGTGATATTGATCCCATTCATCCTGCTTTTTCCTTGTTGTTACAGGCCATTTGCATACAATGTGTAGTCTACTACAGCGTCCCTAAAGAAACAGGTTTTGTGATGAGTCACCCGACAGTAGTTATGGTATTACAGGCAGAAGTAACCCTGAACCTTCCAGTAAGAACTCACACAGCGGTATATTCAGCTGCTTGAGATGGATTCCTATTCCTATAGACTGTTTCCTATGTTATTTAGTGCTGACTAATAGAGGACAATAAGAGCATCAGCGTAAAAACCTTTTGCTATAACTTACGTCCTAGAGGACTAGGAATAGTTTAAAACTGTATGTTTTTTGGCCACTTGGGACATGAAAAGCTCCAAAACAATTGCTAACAGACATACTATTGTCTTATTAAGCTGTTGTGGCAAACCTGTTAGCAAACAATTACTTATTCTCTCATCTTAGTACAATATTCACTCTCCTTTTAGCTCTCTTTTGGGTCTAAACCCCTCAGAAAAATATCAGTCTTGAGCTGGCTTGATTGACTTGTTTTTCAGCAAGTTGCTAACGTCTGTCTGCTGTGGTTCGGTAACATATTTCCATGCCTTTAAAGATGATCCTGATATTTTCTCTTACTGAAAAGGGTCACAAAGTATTGTTATTATCCTCATTTAATGTAATAGACATCAACAAGAAATACGGTTTTGACTCTGTTCGTCATTTAAAAACCCTTCGGGCAGGTACTCATAAACCGTTTGTTGGAAAGCAACTCATAAAGCACCTCTTTTTAATCCTCAATTTAGTTTCAAATGTATAGTTCATATCAGCAAAAGGCTAAAAGTATGTGGACATCCCTGGCTTCATACTTATTAAAATACAAAAATATATCAAATTGAAAGAGGTTATACTAATCATATACAAAAGGGTTTGTAATTGTGGAAACTTTAGTTTTTTTTTACCCCTATATCAATTAAAGACACAACATATTAACATATTATAACACAATGGGAACCAATATTATACTGTGTGCACTTTATCTTAAAAACACACACACAATAGAAAGATGGCAGCTGTAACAGGGCCGCTGATTTGCAGTGTTTCATCTGTACATAATATGATTAATTGAAAGATTTGTCAAGAAATTAGAAGCACAACAACAACGGTGGTAGTGGTTCCTACATTATTACCTAACTGTGTGGCCCTATATTGTATGGCCACTCTATGGCCCAACTTTGTAAAGTTGAGTTTAATCCAACTGCCTCAAACGGACTCAACAGTTACAAAGCACACATAGTGGGGTGTGAGGGGAAACCTGTTGGCCCATTGCATCCTAACAGGTAAATCTGGTCATGCACCTTGAAGCAAGTGGAGTCAAATATGTGGCCACAAAGGGCCCTCACAAAGAGAGTAAAATGAGTACTGTGTGCATGGATTGAAAGCCCCCACCCAGTCTCACAACATTCTTAAATAAACTAGACAAACCTGAGACGATCTTCATTCAGTACAGTATGAAACCAGTCCCAAACCAGCAGCGTACCTATTTATAGATTGGTATAGGTGCAGCTCGTGTGCAGCGTTTATCGTAAATCAAGAGGAATGAGTCTGAAAGGCATCCTGCTCTCGTGCGCTGCTGCCGTGCACGCCCATTAAAACAAACGTTACAGTCGGAACAAGGAAGTTGTGCACCTGTGCTGCCTCTTTATCGAGACCTGCTGATCCGTTCAACACCTTCCGCGACGCCGATAACCAGCGGTAAGTAAGTCATATTTATTACCAGCACTTTGACATTTGAACTCAAGGGATGTAGGGGTAAATATGTGTCGGGACTATGTATGCAAGTTTCGATACTGGGGAAGTTGTGCACCCAGAGTGACTACTAGAGGCAACGATTTAAAAGTCGTAAAAGCCTCACTGCAGCGGTGTCGACATGTATGTGACAGTCTTTAACTTGATAGCCTTAATAGCTCTACACAAGTGTTGTTAATGTTGAGAGAGATGTTGTTGAAGCTCCATCATGGCAGAAGCTGAAGAGGAGAGAGCGCCGCCAAGCGATGAAGAGCAGCAGCAGCAGCAGCAGCAGCAGCTCAGCTCTTCCGCCGGCGGCCCGGACACTCAGCCGACTGTCCCCACAGAGGGCACGGAGGAGCGGGCAGCGGAGGTCGGAGCGGCCCGCCCCCAGCGCAGTGACATCTACGTGGAGCCATCTCTGGACCAGTTTAAGATCAGGAGGTTCTTCGTGTTGAGGGTAAAGACTTCCACTTTTCCACTTGACAACAGGGAACTTTGTGCTGCCTTTATGTTGATGAAACAATATATTTGTTTATACAGTTGTAGAAATCTCACTTCACGTTGCAACTGATATGTTATTTAATATTCATGAAAATTGTCTGGCAAGTGTTAACCTATTTAATACATTTAAGTTGTACCTAACTTACTGTTCTTTTTATTTTAATTTGACAATGTTACTTGTACTTAGGTTATACTTTGTTACTCTAGCTTTATACTTCTTCTACAGTACAGTTAACGCTGTAGTTATTAGTATATTTAATTTATTTTGCGTTTATTTTCCATGTACAACATCAAACATACATGTTAGCTTAGCAATTGATTGCACCAGAGTTAGCTCAATGCTAACGTTCCTCTGCAGTCCCTGCACACGTCCCTGAACTACTTTGTAGAGATATTTTGTTTAAGACATTTGGTTATGAAACACTGTATTTAAGCTGTTAAAAAGCTCCACCTTCACCAGCAACTACATTGAAATCATGCTCACGTGATAACAGACAACAATATTACTGGGATGTTCAGCATAATATTTACTTAAAGTTTGAATACTTTATGAGTATTTCAACATTGTGTTATTGCTACTTTGACCCCACTGTATAAAATACAGAGTAATTCATTTTGATACAATAACTGCAATCAAATCATCTTTGGAGACTAATGTAAAAGGAGGCTGTGCCTGTGAGAGGCTTCAGAAGAAGAAACGCTTCCAATGAACACAGCTGGGCTGCCTTCATTGTAAACAGTGAAGGCAGTGTGTTGTTCCTTTTCAGCGACAGTTTGCTTTAGTTACAATGGTTTCTCACTTGTTATAATTACATTCCAGGATATCTCCGATGTCCTTTCTCTCACAGAAAGAGTTCTTTTTCAGTCTTTTCACCAGAATGAATCTGTTTTACGGCTCCATTCAGCTTGACAGATATCAAACTTGGCCAATGAACAATTGCTGATACATAACATATTTTGCAACGTCCATCTCAGATCACGGTTTCACTCACTATGACCACTACTTTATCATTATAACACATTATACAAGCTTTCCCTCTGACATACTTATACAAGTCTGCGGTTGTTGACAGCCATTTTTAGCATACACACAAACTTATGAAACGTAGAGTTCAAGGAATAAAGAACTCAACTTTTTCTTGGCCAAAGTTAACTGAGGCAACTTTGACTGTATTACTTACTGTATTTTTTACATAGAAAATAAGTGGATTCACATATACTAAACATTGTGCCAAAATATTAACAATAACATTGCTGTCATTGAGCATTTTTGCTAGCTAACCAGTGCTCAGGAAATAAACAGCACATAGAGTATATGAAACTTAGTTTATATGAAACTGGTGATTTACCGCAGGTTTTTAATCATAATTTATCAACAAAACTGTGACAACAGAACAACATAATGCTCTTAGGGACACTTTCTATATTTATGGTGAATAGCGTACGTTTATTACAATGTTTTTGTTGTTACATTATTAGCATATGTTTTTATTCTATTATATACTATTCAAATTTCGACGGAGAATGCTAAATATTATATATATGTTCATGGCAGGCCTGGGTTGGGTTGCTATAAGAAGTCCTCACACGTTGCCAGGTCGGCTCAGCACCCAGTTCAGATTTCAGTAAGACTGCCAGGAGCCCTCAATATGAACTCCTAATGTTTTTAACTCGCCATTGAAATAATAAAACGTGGAAGGATAGAATTGCATGTTATAGAAATGAGTGTGGATTGCATTGAAACACTGCAATTTGGATGTGTCGTGTATTATTTCCAGAAGCTTTCTCTCGTCTTCAATTACCTGAGTTACTCAGATTTTTACACACAGAAGATGCACGCTCAGCTTTCTTCATTAGCATTCATTTTCATATGCGGAGGCTTCATGTTTTTTTGTTTATTGTCATTTTGTTTGACACACAGACGCGCTGACATTTTGTTGGAGTACCAGTCCCAGCTGTGCGTCTGCCTCAAAGATCACCCCTTAAGCTTTCTGTCACACATTGTGATTGTCACAATGGAAAATTAAAAAGTGACACCCGTGCATTTCTGTCTCCTCAGCCTGGCACTCTGAAACAGGCTATCAAAGACATTGAAGCTGCGGTGGATGAAGAAGTAGATGGCAGCGTTCACAGCATTTGGCTGATGGCAGAGTGAGTTTTTGGCATTTTTGCTCTGTAAAATATCATACGCAATCGATCAAATTTATGGTCAATTCATTTTATCAAGATCAACTAGTTGTTTCAGCCCCCAATGTTATATACTTAAATAGCTTGAACTAATACGATTAAGAAAAACTCTGATCTGCTGATTAGATTATGTGCCATTACCCCCTTAGGGGCCGTGTCCACTAAAGTCTTTTTTTCCCCAGCTGAAAATGCCAGGCTCTCTAATGAAAACCCACAGCTTTGTTCAGATTCAGATCAATTTTATTATCCCGCATGGGGATACAACTCGGGGCGGAGAACTGCAGACCAGGGCTGAGGACATCGTCAAGCCGTGGAATGAACACTTTGTAGAACCCCTGAAACCAACAAACACATCCTCTATGGAAGAGGCAGAGTTTGAAGACTCGGGAGAAGACTCATCCATATCCCTGGCAGAGGTCGGCTCTGTGGTCAAAAAGCTCCTTGGCGGCAGGGCGATTGGCCCTGAGATGCTGAATGCTGCGGACGTTGTTGGACAGTCTTGGCTGACACGTCACTTCAGTGTCACCTGGAGGTTCGAAGACAGTGCCTGTGGAGTGGCAGACCGGGATGGTGGTTCCCATTTTTAAAAAGGGGGACTGTAGATAATTATCGAGGTATCAGACTGCTCAACCTCCCTGGCAAAGTTTATCCATAGGGGCTGGAACGGAGGCCTCAGACCGATTGTCAAACCTCAGATCAGTAGACCAGCTCTTTATACTTGCAGGTCTGTTGCAGGGGTCATGGGAATTTCACCATCCAGTCGTCGTGTGTTTTGTGGACTTGGATAAGGCTTATGGTCATGTCCCCAAGAGAGTCCTGTGGGGGTTACTGCAGGAATATGGGGTACCGGGGCCGTTTCTACGAGCCATCCGGTCCTTGTATAACCAAAGTGAGAGCTGTATCGGTATGCTCTGCACAAAGTCAAACACATCTTCAGTGGATGTTGGCCTCTGCCAGAGTTATTACTGATTCTGTTTCATAGACAGGATCTTAAGGTGCAATCGGCGGGTGGTGAGTGTCCGGTCCGGGGACCTCAGAATTGCATTTCTTGTCTTTGCAGATGATGTGGTTCTTTCGGCTCCAGCAAACTGTGACCTTCAGCAAGCACTGGGGCGGTTTGCAGCTGTGTGTGAAGCGGTTGGATTGAGAGTTAGCACCTCCAAGTCTGAGGCCATGGTTCTCTGCCGGAAAACGGTGGATTGCGCCCTCAGTGTTGGCAGGGAATCAATGCCCCCAGCGAGGGAGTTCAAGTGTCTCAGGGTCTTGTTCACGAGTGAGGGTAAAATGGAGCTTGAGATGGACAGGTGGTTCGATGTGGCGTCCGCAGGAATGCGGGTGTTGCGCTGGACCGTACAACGGGAGGGAGCTGAGCTCTGAATTTACCATTCCATCTACATCCCCTTACCTGTGGTCACGAGCTTTAGGCAGTGACCGAAAGAATGAGATTGAGGTTACAAGCGGCCAAAATCAGTTTCCTGTGTAGGGACGTCCGCAGATAATCTGAGGCCCATAGGGAGAGAGTCTATATTCTACATATGATATACTACAGTCCATATTGGCTCCGCATGATCAAATAGAGACATCCGTATTAATTAAGCCTAATACCATAGTTGTATATCACACAAGCCAATGCAGAGGCAGTGAACTAACTGCCTCCAACACGGAGCAAAATGACACGACTGCAAGACATTTACCAAGTGCACTTGCGAGACGTCGGGTTGTATCACTCCCCGCACAAGCTTTCAGGAAACATTTTAATGGCCGGTCGTGTGAGAATTAATAATGCATCCCATTTATGCAGCTCTGTCCAACACACGTTAATGCTTGTCCTACATTTGGCCCCCGCAGTTACCGCCAACGCAGACGCCGCTGTAGGAAGTCTGGCGACCTAGAGAGTGCATTATACGCCAATTCTGTGACGCTGCTGCAGAATTTCCGGTGACTTATGTCATAAGAGCATGAGAAAATTCCTAAAATCTGGCCTTGCTGAGGATTGTCACTAGCTTTAGAAAGAGCAAGATGATCTCAATGCATCTGCTTTTATTGCGTAGACTGTTCCTTTTTCGATTTTTGTCATGTGTTCTCCATTTGATGATTTAGTTCCCATTTGTTTATGCCTTCTCTGATCATAAAATACATTTTTGACTTACACATAGAGGAGGTGGTTGTATGTGTGTACCTACAGTAGATCTGCTAGCTGGCTACCTCAGTCCAGCACATCCCCGTGTGTTGTTCTGTCAGGCCAAGTGCCGGCAGCTTGTCAGACCACCCACGGTCTGATGGTGCGTCTCTGTAACACCTCTGTACCGTCCGCGATGCCGTGCCCAGTCAAGTTTGGGCTAACTCATTTCATTAGCACAGTCATATCTCTTCACCCACACCTTTCCCATGATGCCGCAGCTGTTCAGTGAACTTGTCTCTTTTTTTTTTATGGCCTGCGGCTGCCAGCGGCAGTCGAGTGTTTCATTGGGAGTGGGCCACACGAGCGCGGCTCAGCGGGCCGTAGAAAGAGAATCCATGGCACCATGAATTAGTTGTGTGCGCAGCAGTGAGGGAGAGTGTGTGTGTGTGTGTGGGGGGGGATATTATGCTTTTTGTGATTCGAATTAACACACTTTGAGGCCGAAATAGAAAGCAGACTCTAGTTTGTTTGCTTTGAAGGTGTTTCTCTTCATTAGATTTTGCTTTCCTTTTTCTCTTTGTGGTGGTAAAAACTTAGCAACTTAGAAATGCTTGCATGCATATTGTATGATCTTTGCCAACGGCGGTTTTGGAAATTGTGAAGCTTTTACAGTACATAATTAAGCAGCTTTGTTATATATATTTTTCTGTTGACTTCAAATAACCTCCTGCACAATACTAACATCAAGAGGTGAATATTCGACTCTTCATGGTTCGATCTAAAGAGCCTGTTGCAGTGGCGGGAAAGTGTGGTCATGAAACAAATAGTTCCATTCTGCGTACATGGGGGTGCTGAATGGCTGTGAAGTATAGCCCATTTTGGTATAAATATTAGCTTATTAATAATACTGTTTAAAAAAAAAAAGATGAAATGTTATTTGAAAACAACAGTTGTGCATTCAATCGATCTCCTTGGTGTGCATGACTAAATCACCATGCAGACTAAGTTGCTCTATCCAAAGACCATCGGAGCAACATCTTGGCGACAGCCTCAGAAAGGCTAAATAACAACAACACGAGGCTTTTTAATCAGAGCAATTCAATAACAACATAGCACTGTCTTGAAGAAAACTTGAAACTAGAGATTGAGACCATAAACTCATGTTTACAATGTTTACTGAGAGTCATTTTCTCATAGACTTCTATACAACCAGACTTATTTTTGCAACCAGAGGAGTTGATGGTCCAGTAGAGAGAATTTAAATGTTAAGACTCTTCTGCTTTGGTCTTACTCAACCAGAACCGGAGGTTGCCGCCTGCTACAAACACATGCACAATGGACAGTTGTGTCCATTAATTTGAAACAACAGCTAAACGAGTCACATGTATCTCTACAATACTTTTTTTATTTTATTTTATTTTTCTAAAGATAAATAAAGCTTAATCAGGGGGGATCAATGAGCAAGAAAACAAACAATGCATCTATCAGTCCACCATAGGCAAGACTTGACCAATCAGATTTCACGATGTACATTCTTACATTCCCCTATCAACATAAGAACTAAACTTCACACAAAAAGACTCAAATATACAAAGTGAAAATCCCTCTCTACTGCAGTTGGTTGAACTCTTCCTTTGATCCTCTTGTGACCCCTCTCATTTAGCGTATGACCCAATAGTGGGTCCCGAGCCCTAGGTTGGTAGACCTGGGATAACTGCATAGGACAGCAGAACAAACAACACAAAATTATATTTGTCTGTCAGACGTTCCTTTAAGTCTTTGTGCTTTTTCTTGTGAGTTAGCGAATAATTTCCCCTCTAAAAAGGAAAGAAAATGACACTGTGGTTGAACTGGTTATAACTAGTGAACATATGCAACCAGTGACAAGGGATCACAAGTTGCTTTGTTTCAGGAGTCACAAGCTAAACATTTTGGGACCCTCTGCAGTTTAACTAAATACTTTACTCTACACTTAATATAATAAACACTCAAATAATAAACTAATAAACTGTCAACTTAGTGCATACGGGTCCTTATGCTTGTTACACACTGTAAACATAAAGACAAATACGACTGTCACCTTCTTCTCATTGGACGTACAGAAATGTGCAGTATGGTGTGTCAAAATTAAAATATAGATATCAAGAGCAGATTCTAACTCTCTCTCTCTCTGGCTGTTTCAGGGTGGATCACTGGAACAATGAAAAAGAGCACCTCGTCCTCATCACGGACAACTCTCTTCTGGTCTTCAAGTACGACTTTGTCATGTTCAACTGTGAGCAAATCCAGAGGATCCCACTAAACATTATAGACCGCATCGCCCACGGCCCGTTCAGCTTCCCGAAGCTCTCCCTGCTTCAGTAAGTCCTCTCATTAGTCCTTCAACAGTGAACTTACTGTATCCACAAAAAGCTGCAGCTTTCCATTTGTGGTGGGAAATGATAACCAGGAAACTCCTGACTCTTTAACTTCATAGAGACGCATGCATTGTGTGTATAGAGAAAGCCTTCGATCTCTGCTGTCCTGTCTCATTTTTCAGTCATTTTCAGTGAGTCTGCTTTTAAAATTGATCTTCGGAGTGTTATTGTTTCATACCTTGTTTCTTAAGTCATGTGTCACACAATGCTTTCTCAAGCTCTGTGAACATTTTTAGAGGATGTAATGAAGAATGTAACATGCAGCATTTTTGGAGAGGATTTCAAAGGTTGAAGTAGGCATGATTTACTTGAAAGCATGGACAGTGATCGGGGTTGTCAGTGAGAGCAGTGACACGGCGCTGAGGGCAGCATCAGAAGGCTGTGAAGAGGGATTCGTGCAGAGGATCGGTGCCGGGAGGGCAACCGGGGACACGCGAAACGGCCTGAAACAGGCGACGCAGCGAGACAAGCTGAGAGTTTTTATTTTTTCAGGAGGGGTAAGGAGTGCAAAGCTGTCACTTGGAGCTGTCGCTTAACTGATTAGTGGCAAAATTAATGTAGTCCTTTCATCCAAACCTTTTAAAGACGGCTCAGGGGATACCAAACCAACTAAAACTAATTTGATGAATAAAACGTAATGCGCTGTGAAGAGCTTAGAAGAACGCGGCCTGTATTGGGGGCTTTATCTCCGCACATTACGCTGAATTATACATAAAGCGCTCGTGAAAGCCACCCGGGAGTCCAACAGCAAAGAGACGGATTGGAATGAGAGAGACTCGACCCTCAAACACTTCCCCTCTCTGTCTTCATCTTCACCACTTCCTCCTTCTTTCTTCTTCTCTGCCTCTCCCTCAGGAAGTGTCTTCTTTTGTTCGTCTAGGTCATTCCGTCTTATTTTTGGCAGAAAATTGATCTACAGTAAAGTTCATGTGTGTATGAGAATGAATCCTCCCCACTGCTCTGATGGTACAGGAAACTTTGTTTCCACATCACAAAAATCAATGTGAAAGAAAAGTAGGAAAAGTCGGGCTTTGAAGATTTTTCGGCAGCTATGTTTAATGTTGCTTTCCTTTTTTAAGAAGGGATGCACTAATACTGATCAGATATCAGCTATTGGGCTGATACTGACTCGAATAGCTGGGGGTGACAACGGGGTTGATCTATTCAATTCCATTCGGTCTGTATAAACTATAGACATTTTATACTGGTATTATAATTCCTGTTTAGGTTTTGACTGATTTGTCAGTGCATTTAAAAGATTCCCCGATCAAAAATAATAAGAAAAAAAGATGGTGGTGACCTGAAAAGTACCAGAACCTGTCGCCATGTTGTTTTTTCGCAACCAATGAATGGAGGTTACCGTATTTGGAATGCTGAGGAGTGACATAGAGGCTCCGTATATCTGTCAATCACAGTAAGCCCCGCCCTAAAGCATACTCTGCTTTATGGTCTACTTGACTCTAAATGGACCATAATTTACTAAATGAACATCATGCTGTAATGAAGAAGACTTGCAACTATCAGACTTCTTTTTGCAACCGGAGGAGTCGCCCCCTGCTGGTCAGTAGAGAGAATACAAGTTTTAAGACACTTCCGCATCGGCTTCACTCTGCAGAACCGGAGGATGCCGCCTAGTGACACCTCTCAGGCACAGTTAGTTCTGTGATACATTTTGATATAAGAGTATTGATTGTTGCCGACAAGTGATATTAAGCTTCTCATCTGACTCAGCATGAAATTGTATAAGCACATATCCCGAAATGTCGAATTTAACCTCTAAGCTGGGCTCTTGGGCTTGAGTTCTGTTGTACA
Organism: Pholis gunnellus; assembly: GCF_910591455.1. Taxonomy (NCBI): domain Eukaryota; kingdom Metazoa; phylum Chordata; class Actinopteri; order Perciformes; family Pholidae; genus Pholis; species Pholis gunnellus. The sequence goes on from NC_136530.1 coordinate 24,676,254, forward strand.
GGATTCGTCAATGGATGTGTTTCCCTTTGTGTCCAGTGGTCTGATCGACGTTGGAGGTAAAAGACTCAACAGACCGCACTTTGGACCTTTGAGACCTTTTCACTTTGATGTACCAAAACGCTCAGACAGTAATGGAATTATCAATTTCTTTCCCCCAAAATAAAATCGCTCGCTGAACGCAAATAAAAGCTCCATATGCTGATGTAAATAATCAGTACATCCGCGCGATTCAGCTGCTCTTTCAGCCGTCGTTCTGATGACGCTTGGCTGCTACAAGACATCTGCAGCTGACAGCTGTCATCTGACCACTCAATGTCAGTGTGCGCCCGTGGTAGAGACGTTTTCCAAGCAGCAGCACGCCACGTCACAGTTCATGTGTCATGGATGACACATCTCCAACTGCTAGTGTGAAATGGTAATATTTGATAAAATAATTAGTTGAGACAGAGCACTTTCATGAACGTTTGACCCCTTTGTGTTCCCAGGCCACCAGCCTGAGAACAAAGAATGTCTACCTCCGTCTGTGGAGCGTGTTATTTGGCATCTGTGCTCCATCAGCCTCCCTGAAACGTCCACGACGCCAATAGATACCGTCGTGGGAGCGTCGGTATTTTTAGTGCTGAAGATTTTTTGTTTTCATCGCGCAATCTCCAGGTGCACCCATGACGAAGAAAGCACCGAATATTCTGCATCTATGGGGAGAGATTGTGTTTAACGTGCCTTCTTTACAAACTGTCTAGACAAACTAATTACCCGGCACATTATCTATGTCTGAAAGAGATGCGTGTGGAGGTTTAAAGAAGCCCCACTGGATGTTGCTTCAGTAACTGTTGTAGGAAATATATATAAATATATATTTATTGGAAATGATCCCAGCACTGCTCTTCTCGGTTTATTAGTTTTCTTTTCTCTGTATTAAGGTTTCAGAGGAAATGATGCCTTATTTCGCCCCCGCCTTCAACTTATTAAGAACTGTTTTATTGACTTGAATTCTTTCCTCACATTGCTGACTCAGGTTGGCTTATTCTACATTTGTACCGTTGTTTTGATATACAGATCAATAGGGTGGGGAATCTGTAGTTTGAGACAGTCTTTGCATTGGGTCTTTTACAGCTTCTTTACAAACAATCCTCCTCTCGTTCTGCACAAACTAAGGCAGCTCACACGTTCAGACAGCAGAGGGCAGTCAGTACATAGTGGCTATTTAAGATATCATTCGTCAGCATTATGCACCTCATCAGAAGATGATTTAATCAGAGCCACAACTGTGAAATGCTGACATGTGGACACATATGCACACACACCACCAGTTCTCCTTAAATGAGGACTCCTCATCCAGATCAAACTACACACACAGCGTTCTGGTGAGGAGTCGGTGAGGATAAACCTTTAGGGGGTCACCCTTGAGGAGCGACGTCGCTGGAGCAATCACCTCAATAGATACGTCTCAAAAATAGGAAGAGGAGTGTTTGTTCTACGTCTGACTCCACGTTTGAGCTCACAGGTTGTACAAACCGTGGTACTGGCTCACCTCCATTACTGCTCGATAATCTGCCACAAAGCAAAGTGTTGATAAGACTCCGAAGGTGAAGTCCCGCCCCTTCCGGTGGACCACCATTAGACCTCATTTCGGAAAAGAATACGTACGGTAGTCAATAGTGAGAGACAAATAGTTATTTGATCCTGTTTGAATTGTGCCATGAATTTCAAAAATGTAAAACCAATTTAGTTAATTTAAATATAATTTTGCACGTCAAGAAATTTTGATCGTAAACCTGTTGAGGTATGAAACTGTGAAAATATGTAATTAGAAAGACCAGGATGTACTCACACAAACAACGGGTCTCACTCGTTCTTTCGTTTACCGGCTGACAAAGTGAGTCGCTGGATAAAACACATCATGTCTAGATGATGGGTCCAGTTCTACACGGAATAATATAGAACTATGGATAGTAGAAAACAAGTTTTAAGAAACAACTAAAGTTGTTATTTTTGTGGCAACTTTACTCGCCGTGTGCATGTGAAAATAAAAATGTTTTGCTTTAATTTCCAATTTGCTCTATTTGTTTCTATGTCATGTGTTCAGCTTAATAGCTGAAAATAAAAGTTCCGGCACTTATTTGACGATGAGGCAGCTTCTTCATCATCAGCACCGGGATGTTTCACACTCCCTGCTTCCTTCAATAACTTCATTCCATGAAATTCACCTCAACTGCACTTTCATAAATAGGACGTCCACGGCATAAATTGCACCAAAAAAATGCAAATACACACATTACAATTTTCACCAATAGGCGTATAATGTTTTTTGGGCTCGCTGCTCTAAATTCAAACACCTTGGAGCCTTTTTCAGCTCGTGGACTCTGCTGTTCGGGGTGGAAATGTGTTTGCCAACAGCCCGCAGCTATGATATCACAGCTTTTTGCATCATGACATCCGCAGCAACGTGGCTGTATGTTTTAGGCTTCGGAGCGTTGCACGAGCAGCTTCATCATGAATAATGTAAATGTATTTTCAAGGGCCGAATATTGTAGAGACGTTGTGTATACCAAGTGAGCTTCTCTTTGTTTGTTTTCTAGTCATCGGTCCACCCCCTTGTTTCTCCCTCTGTAGTCCTTTCACATGTTGGATGGATACGCGAATGGATGGCTGACGAACCATGCAGGCTCCACTGAGCGATCGGACCCCGTTTGTTAGTTCGCTCTGAGACGGTGTGGGACAACTGGAGCTGGGTTTGATGTTTACATCTTGTGGGTTGACTTATGAGTCCCGAGCGCTTGAAAAATCCCAGGGAGGAATCTCTCGTCACTTGCCCTTAAGCTCAGAACACAGCGTTGCTCTCATGCGCGTGTGCGTTTCGTGTGAACAGTGTGGATTGAGTGGGAGGTTCGTAGGAGGTGCTTTTCCTCAGTTTGACCCTCTTTCTTGAGGTGTTTGTAAGTCCGTTTTTTGGCAATTTATTTTCGATACGAACCTCGTCTCCTTGAGAAACTCATGAATGACGTAACTAAGCCTGCTTTCACCCTGTCTGTGTTTATCGTGACGATGTCGAAGCGGTGAAAGTCCAAAACCCCAGTTATGCAACATAAACAAAGGGAAGACTTCTGCGGCCTCTGGCTGGAAATCCCCAGTCCTGCTCTCACTGTTTGGGTTGGTCCAACTCCCAGAGATAGCTTACCTGTGGAACTCGCCAAAGCTTTTTAATGTTCCCATTTATACTTTAAATGTTTTAATAGTTTTCTCCCTGCACAACATTTGCTCTGGATGAGGCACAGTATGTTTAGCAGCAGTAGTCATTTGTAAAGTACTTGTGTAAACAGAGCTAGGAGATTAACAGCTACACCACTCTTGTTTAGCCTCAAGTGTTTCATTCTGTTGACAGAAAGTGCTCTCGTACAAAGTATGTGGTCAAAAGGTGTGACGGATCATTAAAACACCATTGGGTAAATCGGCCGCAAGCTGATTTATTTATCTTCCTTCTTACTTTTGGATGCAAACCAGCGGGTTCATTATAGGTAAGACTTTGCAGAGGTACACTTTTCTGTCCCACAGTTAAAGCTGTTCAGATCAGATTCACAAAAACACAAAAACATTCTGCTTGATTACCGTAACAAGCTTCCCTTTATGAGCCCTGTTTGCACAATTCTTATACAGCTCTTAAGAGGTTCTAAAAGCACACACATTTGTGGATTTGGTGTCAGACCTACAAAAATACAGTATAATATGTGTTAGTGTTTCAGTGAGCATGCAGCCGGCAAATGACTCGCATTACATAACACAAGGCGCAAATCTTTTAACAATAGCACAATGTCGAAGGAAATTATTTGTTACCCAATTATCTGACAACTGTTTTCTTGATTAATCAATTAATCTTTTGGTCTCTATAATATCAGAAAATAGTGAAAGTGCACCCAAGGTGACCAACCCAGCAGTTAAACTTTGATTAATCCCAAAAGTTCAAACCTAACTTTTACTAAATAAAATACAATAAATATGCTCCTTAAAACACACACACACACACACACACACACTAACGCTATGTTCACACTACTAGGGACAAAAGCAGCGCTGCCAGATACATTGTCGTAGAATGTTGCTCAAGCGCTCGTTTAATGTTGTTAAATTTCACCGGGAACGGAACAGATTCAAACAAAATCATACGATTGGTTGACGCTTCATTGTAGCGTAGGAGAAAAAAGACCAGCTCAACTTAAGACCCTCTCGGATGGAGTTAGCATGTTGGATGTGTTTCCATTTACACACCTTACAAACTTGCACCCGCCTTCTTCTCACATGAGAAATGATTCCGCTAATGTTGGGTGCTTTTTATCGGGTGTTTAGTTGTGCTGCTGTTTTTAGTTGCCACAGATTTTAGACAAACTTTACAGCAGTTTGCTCGAGGTCGGACACTAAAGAAAACTCTTGCGGCGCTTCTATGAACTATGGGAGCTCAGGGAAGGGGCTGTGCTGTTCTGTGCTACTTTAACAAAAAGCAAGAATCGTCATACTTTTCAAACTCATTGTCAAAAATCTATTTATCGCACAGCTCTAACTGGCTGTAAAAAGAGATGCAGAGGAGGGTGTCTTGAACTCACTATGACCCTGTACCTTTTGAACAGTAACAAAGATACTGTATTGCCCACAGTTGTTACAGTCTGAGGGATATGAGAGCCAGAGATCACATTTGATGGACAAACAGTAGATGAGAAAGAAATCTAAATTTGATCCATTTTTGTTTCCTAATTCACGAAAGCTCATGCTAGTGAGATGTGAAAGGATGATAAAAAAAAGGCAAACATCATTTCAAAGATGGGATCGAGGAGTGTTGGGAGGTCTTTGCTTAGCTCTCAGTCTTCTGAGGTTTCATTAGGCTGAGGGAAGATATGCCCCCGGGGCATTTTCATGAAAGCCTGCGGTATTTACTTTACTATGAGGAACACGCTGTAGATTACCTCAAGGACTGGTAGACATGACATTCAGTATTGGCCCTGAGGACAGATTAGTGCCATTGTTCTCCATTGTTCTTTCATTGTTACCATGGAACCAACAGGTCTGGTGGTCCGCCTTTCGGAGAAGTAATGTGAACTGATGTTGAAGCAAACATAATGTTAACAGTTGCCAGGTTGCCATTGGAAACCATTTTGTCACCAATTCTCGGCCTTTGGTTGCCATTAGCAACATGTCAACCGTTTTTTTAACATTTGAAATATCGGGAGAGAAATCGTGCACCCAAACTTTGTCATTCTGTTGCATTGGTGATATTTAATCATTGCTGTTACAGTCAGCACCAGACGATGCAAATGGTGTTTGACTGTGGGGTGAAAAGTTCAACCAACCCGTCAACGTCACACAAATGTGCAAATATATTTAACTGAAAAGAAGCAGATGGACCCGACAGGAAAACAAAAAGGAATTTTGTATGTATATGACATGCAAACATTTTTATTTGTTAAGCTAACATATACCTGCGTATGCACAGTCGGGCGACCTTGGCTAAGTGGAGAGCAGGGTCGTCCTTCAATCAGAGGATCGGCGGTTCGATGTCGCATGTCAATGTGATCTTGAGCAAGACACTTAACCCCAAAATAGCTCCTGTAGCTCCTACGGTGTATGAATGTGATAGAATCTGATAGGCAGGTGTCACTTAGCCCCTGGTCTCAGTGTGTGAATGGGTGAATGATGACAAGTAGTGTGAAAGCGCTTTGAGTGGTCGGAAAGACTAGAAAAGCGCTTTACAAGGACAGTCCATTTACCATTTATATTTTGTATTACGCAAAATATAAGGTGTCTATAAATGGCAACCGTATTTTCGGTTTCGGCACCTAAAAGCTGATGTTCCTTTTTTTTAAAAAATGTTTTATTTGTGCACCCAGTTACTGTTTATTTTAGCATTACTTTTCCTACATGATGCCTGTGATAAAAGCTATCGGCGAAAATAATTCTATGCCACATAATTGTCACTTATAAATAAAGCATTTATATTTACTTATCTTTTGTGCATAACTCTCAATGGAAAACAAAACAAGAACTTGTTGAGTATGTTGAGTAATGTCATTGATCTGGTGACATGAACTGAGGAATCTGATGTTATTTTTCACCTGTTTGAGTCAAATGTGTCACTGACATAGAGAGACTCTTTGACATTTGTGTTCCACTGTGTGTTGATGTGTCCAGGAGGGAGGGGGAGGGGCTGCGAGTCTTCTGGGACCGGCTGAGGGAGCCCTCCTTTACCTCCAGGTGGAACCCCTTCGCCACTGACCTCCCCTGCATCACCTTCACCGACCACCCTGTGAGGAGCATCAGCGACACGTTCGCTTCCCTCTGCGACGTGAGTTGATCAGTCGATGGGAACAGTATGGAATTGTTGAAAGGCTCAGTTCACCAAAATCACAAAAGTTTTCAACTTACCACTATTGGTGTGGAGCCATGCAAATAGTTGTGACTTTATGTGCTGGAAATTAATTTGTGGTGCACGTAGCACAAAAAAATGTATCTTTAGCACCAATATTCTGGTTTCTATTTCCAGTGAAAGTTTGAGAGTCAAAACATCTCACATCTCAGATAAAACTGAAACCATGGAGCGGCTGCAGGACTCTGAGACAGTTTGTCATTTAGGGTGAGAGGACACTTGAAAGGAGACGCTTAACTATTATCATTTGAGCAAAACAACAGCGTGTTGAGATTCATCATGTGGTCAAATGAGTCATCGTGACGTCCCCCACTAGTTTTGTTCACTACGGTTTTGAAGAGTTTGGCATTTGGACCGTCGCCATCTTGGTTTTGGGCCCTCACCATCTTAGTGAGACATTTTAAGGTGACAAAAAAAAGGTTACAACGCCGTAGTAGCGACCTGTAGCCCCGCCCTAAAGCATACCCTGCTTTATGGTCTATTTGACTCTAAATGGACCATCATTTACTTAATGAACAATGATCCCTGTTAGTGACTCACATGCCCTCCATCACACACAAATCTGTGCTCTTAAACATTGACTTGCACACTGAGCACTCGATTTAGTTTTGTGCTCTCTCAAATGTTTTGGCATCAATACACTTCCCTAAGTTACTTTGAAACAAAGTTAATGATCTAATGCAAATAGTGCTTGACACGATCACTTATGTTGTACATGACAAAAAAGGATAAGATTTTGTGACCTCATGTACACCACACCCCAACCAAGGCGAGAGAGCTGCAAACAGGAAATAATTGTGTTGTATTCCTGATCCTCCCACCTTCTTGTCAACGTCCACAGATCCAAAACTTTCAAGAGCGGCTCAAGGAGGCGGCGCAGAAAGCCCACGCCATGAAGCCGTTTCCCGGGAAGGCCAACGGCGTCCTGGTCCTGAAGCAGCAGATCCACATCGAGACCTACGTGGGCGTCATGTCTTTCCTCGGGAACCAGAACAAACTGGGATACTGCATGGCTCGAGGAAACCTCGGCTTCTAACATCTTCTGCTTTTCATATAATTGTTTTGTTGTCGTTCAAATAGTTAACAAAGATTATTACGCCTTGAATTCATATTTGTATGTTCGTTCAGTCAAATTGTTTCAGGATTGACCAAAGACGTTTCCATATTCGGGTTTGCTTTAGTGTCGCGTTGGAAGCTTGGATTCTCAGGATGTTCTGTGTGAGGTTTAAACAACTGTGTGATCTCCCCCTTCTGCTTATTACCAGTGTGAAACATCCGCATTTCAACACCGCTCCGCACTGGATGACGGATCCCCACGCTGCTCTCAGGGAGCTTTGTATTTGCTCCTCAGCGGTATGGTAATTCAACTGTTTTTGCAACGGGACTCCTTTCTTCCTCCCCTGTGTGTCTGTTAAAAAGCTCATTCCTATGCCATTCAGCCCCTCAGAGATTCACCGGAGCAAGGGGGCACATTTGTCACTTTATAGTTTCATCATCCGCTGTGTATTTTCTACAGTGCATACAGTGTCAGTGTTTCCCCTTGATTTGTGTGTTTTCTGTATGTCGCTCCCCCTGGTTTGGAGTCACAGTACGCATCTTGTTCTCTTTTCCTTTATGGTGGTATAAATTATGCAGATTTGTCTTTGCACTGTCTGTTATCATACACTAATCATGTCCATACTAAATAAGAATGCATGCTGGAAGATAAACCCGGTGGTGACCACTGTCCTGTTGTTGCTGCAGTGAATCATATCACACATTTCCAAATGTCTTCAGTAACGGAGCGCAACAGGGAGAACTTACTGTAACTTATTACTGAATTTTAACTCGTAATCCTATTACTGTAACTCATTAATAAATATTGCTTTACTGGCCAACACTGCAGGAGGAGTTAAGAGAAAACAGTGATCCTGATGTCAATGAGACAAATTGAATCGCTACAAGTGTTCGTACAATTATAATTAGCTGCTGGGTTAGAAGTCTATTTCCCAATGTAAGTCTGTGAGAAAAAGTATGTTTTAGACCCCATGACATCACGAGACGGACCCGGTAATTGAAATTCCACCGTTTGACCACGATGCAAAATTTGCTTCAAATCCCTGCCCTCTTCCTGGAGGCTTGAACTAGTCAGGTGATGGTTTATTACTACAAATGGCCTCTTTTACATTAGTCATTTAATTATTTATTTTTATATTAGTGCTGCTTTAAGTTAATGATAAAAAGGTCATTTGATTTGACCACATAACAGCATGAGGTTTTACAGTGTAGTGAAGTATGAGAGTGAAGAGTTTAGGCCTATTGGCAATTCTACAATGTGGACTGTCGACTAACAGTGCTGACAATATGCAGGGTTGATTATTAAACTACTTGAACTACAGTAAAGTAGTGTAGTCTGAGGGTGTTTTGCATTTTGTTTATGAATCCGAGTGATTAAACTGTCTTTTCGTCTACACTCACAACAGTACAGAATGTACAGTAGAATATATCCTGTAACAGTTCTGGGCTGAACAGAGACTCAAACACAGGAAAGGAAATCTTAACTGAAGAGCCAGACATGGTCAGTCCAAATATCCAAAATCTGTCACGGGGTCGTGTGGTGGACCCAAATGCAGACATGACCAGATTGCAGAGTGAAAACAGGTTTTAATGAAACATCAACACAAAGGGAAACTTAACAGGGAATCCAAGGGCGTGAGGCTGAGACTGAGACTGAGAGAGACAGACAGACAGGCTGAGATACAGGCTGAGAGAGAGAGACAGACAGACAGACAGACAGACAGACAGAGAGAGTGAGTGAGCCAGCCAGCAGATGAGGAACCGGGGTAGATATACTGCTGAGTGATGAGTAGATTGAAGGCAGCTGGGTAGACTGGGCAGGTGAGTAGAGAGGGGGGGGGGGGGGGGCAAGTGTGGATAATCGAGGGGGGCAGGAACTGAAACGACAGGAGAAGTTACTTTTTCAAATGAAAACAGGGAACTAATATGCACGGATTATTAGAATGTTGCATATCAATGCTTTATGGGAGAGAAACAGACTCACAAGACAAAAGACTTCTAGTTCATCATCAGAAGAGTCAGTGTACCACACCTCCTCCTCCTGTAGGCCAGTGCACTCCATCCAAACGTTCCTGCATATAAAAACATTACTTATTGTCATGATTTGCATCCAGGCTCTTAGTCTTTATGGCTGACCGCATTGTAATCTTTAACATTTGACAAATCAAAATTGTATACTACCTGCAGGGTAATATTAAGTCATGTTGGGGTAAACATACAGTGACTTGCATGAATGAAAAAAAATTGGATCACTGATTATATTTATGTAGTTGCATGAAAAGGTCGGAACCAACAAACGATTTTCTAGTATGAAAGTAAAACACATTCACAGGACCACACAAGGACGTGAGAGCTTCACAAATGTTCACTGAGCTGTGTACAGATTGTAAAGCCCTCTGAGGCTGATTTGTGATTGAATTGAATCTTTAACGGTGAGAAATGCATCAATGGCAAACACTGTGTGGAAACCAATCGTCCCAGGCCAGTATCCATTTGATACCAAGTCTTATAACGCCCTGATGGGACAAGTAAATCTAATTTACTTTTAAGGCAGGAAAAGGTTTGTTTTTATAAATGTTCAAAGACATGTTACCATTTATGTTGATGAAGAGGACTTTTTGCCCTCCACTGCTCACATTTTCTGCATCACAGCTCTTTTTGGGCATGGCCTCAAGAGGCTGAGGTGTGCTTTCTGCCATCTTTAACGGCACAAAGCCTGACGTACTGTCCACGTTCGACCATATGAGGCTGATGAGGCTTCAATGGAATTTGAACATCTCATCATCTTCAACTGCTTCTAGCAGTTTTTGCAGTTCTTTTGTATAAATGTATTGGGGAATGAAGTTAACAGATGTAAGTAAGACCGAAAATAAATAATCAGACACATTCAGAAAAGAACTTTGGGGTAATAACATTCAGTGAGATTGTAAAATAACATGTCATGTTCATATTGTTTTAAAGAAACCAAATTATTCTTCAAAACGAAATTAAATAAAAAACTATAAAGAAATCAGTTATAGATCAATTATGAATACACCCTAATGAGTATGACTTTATTGAATGGATACAATGATCTAAATAAAAACAACGGCAATAGTATTTTGATAGAATCTTATAAGTCATATTGTTGGTCTCTGTTATCTCAATAATTCCAGCGACAACTGTACATGTTTCAGACTTTACTTCAACCTTAAGCACGACATCCACAACAAACGCTACATCTAGCTCCTCTAGAACTACAAGCGTTACACACATGCGCAGTAGTTCACTCAGTACTTAACAGTCCTCCTCTATTTTCTGACAACTCCAGGACAACAAAGAGCTCCATCCTGCTGGATGCTCTCGTTCCGGACACTTCTCGAGGTCACAAAACTAAACCAGGTCCTGGTTACCTAGGGCGCTTCCGGCTCTGCCTGGCAAACAAGCCAACCCTCAAGTTACAAAAGCCCCATCAGACACAAACCAGCCAGCCTTCAAGTTTAAAAAGTCCTGCCAGACACCAAAAGTCATCTCTTAAAAGTACTAAACTAAAACCAAGCCATGGACACAGGCAGGTTGTTTAACAAGACGCTACATAGGGTGCTGCCAGTCCTGCCAAACGCAAAGGCCAGCCCTCACTGCTACAAAGAAGAATCTAGTCACCAGATGTGACTGTCAATCGGATTGTGAGTCCTGCTTCATACAGGGCTGAAATCCTAATGTCATCGTCTTAAAAACTGCCCATCAGTGCTTGTGACCCTGGATGACCCCGACTAACAACCAGAGCTGCTTGGGGCGAGTAATATAAAACGAATTCTGCGAGACACTCTTCAATGCTGGTGTGGCAGCAGTCTTCTCATTGAGATGCCTTCAAAGCCCCCGAATACATATATATATATATATATATATATATATATATATATATATATATATATATATATATATATATATATATATTCTAGCTTCAATACCAGGCGTCTTTTCACAACTCCCATGTCGCCATTTTCATTTTTCCGACATCTGTGTTGCTTGTTTGTTTGGTAAACATGTTACACCTGTCATGAGAAATGCTGCTCGCTAACGGTCCAAGTCGAACAGCATTGATTTTACTCTGGGGCTCTCTCCCCTTTTTCTCGCCTCCCCCTAGTTTTTCCATCTGTTGCCGTTGCAGTTTAAGTGTGAAGGAGCGAATGTGTGAAGAGAAGCGCAAGTGTGTTTGTTCACGCATGTGCTGTGTGTGAATGTGTCGGCATGCACGAATCAACTGCATAGAAAAGCTTTATTTCCCTTACTGTGTGATAGCTTTGCTCTAGTGGTAAACAAAGTATCCAGATCCTTTACTTAATAAAAGTAGCAATACTGCTGTGTAAAAATACTCAAAGGTCTACTTATTATTATTATTATTATTATTATTATTATTATTATTATTATTATAACACATTTTAGTATTGTTTTAACATTACTGGAGCACAATGTTGTAGCTTGTTGAGGTAGTGCAGTAACTACTACGATATTGCCTCTTTAATTTAGTGGTGCAGAGGTTTAAAGTTTTAAAGTAGCAGAACATGGAAATACTCCAGTACAAGTACCTCAAAATTGTACATAACTACAGTAGGCTACTTGAGTAAATGTACTTATCTACATTCCGCTGCATGTGCTGTATTGAAATGGATGAATTCTACTTCACACACAGCATGTTTGCATGTCTTATAAGGCTATGTCATCTCATTTAGCTCTGAAGTGTGGCAGGACGTGAATCTTCACAAACATGCTTATAGACCCAGAACACGAGTACGGTCCCAACGGACCGTCTTTGCATATAACGATCCGTTCCTTAAAGGAACATCAGAACATCAAACAGAAGACAAGAGAAAAAAGCAACCCAACAATTACTTGTTCCAACTGTGAAAGAAATCTCACGAGCGGCTTAACTGGAGACCAGAGAAGCTGCAGCAGACCCCTTGATGTCTAAAGCTAAAGATTTATTGGAGCTTGATTGAGGAGAATGGAGATGAAGCAAATACAAGTGAATTACAAGTTACAGTCGCTGTGTAATGCCATCCCCTGGGGAGTGTTTGACTTACAAGATCAGAAAGTAGCACATGTTGTCCTCCAATCTATCCGTACCGATCTACAGATGTGTGAAGATGCTTTTGGATTTCTAGATGTGTAGATATTCCGGGTCACATGCAGCTCTTTGTGACAGGGCTATACAAAGCAATACAAATACAAGCAGCTTATCATGCGTCTATTCTGCATGCCTCTGGTGTGTGTTTGTGTAACTTTAATTCATTTCCAGTGACAACGTAAAAGCAATATGGCAGATATGTTTCTTCTTCCTAATGTTTACAAAATGATGTATTTTCTCAACTAGCGCTAGCTTGCTTGTTTCATTATTAACTCATAGCTAAATTAACCGACACATCCAATGAATGCAATTCATATCTGCTATCGTGCCATAGCTAACAGTTAACTCTCATTTACAGATCTGTTTTAATGCATGACATTTACTAACCAAGCAGGGCACTGTTTACTTCCTGGGTAGAGATACAACAGCAAATAAACTGGGACACGTTTATGTTTACAAGTGTAATGGAAAGATGAGGTTGTGGACATGGTCCGGGGAACAGGAAGACCTCTTTGCAGTCACTATGCCCCCTGCTGTGGGGGGAGACCCTCTCGCTAGAATCTGAAGGAGCAGGCACAGCTCCTGTCGGTGTCAGCTCTGTGGCTTGACCCTGCAGAGAAAAAAAGACTTGTTCTGTTAAACTATCTATGTATTTTCGTGCTTTGTTGAACTGTAAACAACATTTAGGCCTAATAAAAGCAGTTATTATCCCAAATAAAAATTATAATTGCAATAGAATAGACCCTTTCAGCATGCCTCAGACGACTACAACTAAATATTACCATCTTCGAAAGGCATATTTAAGTTATTGTGCAAGTCCTTTTTTTTCTATGTAAACGTTGATGGAGAGGTGTATTATACAATATTACACATTATTGAAGCAGAGCTGGAAACAGTACAAGCCACGAGCCACATGATAAAATATAGAAAGTGGTTGCTAGATTCACTCACCAGCCCAAAATACAATGGTCATCTATTGAGTCGCTGGGAGATTTTGGAATCAACAAAAAGGTTAAAGTCTGGGTAAAGCAAAGTAAATATGTATTCTGAGTTTTTCACACCACAGAAAAAAATGTGTGTTTAACCACACAGCCAAGTTTGAATGATTAAAAAAATCGTCATATATAAAATTAGGTTTCAAAATTGTAAAAAAAGAATCCGTGTTCTCTGCTCTGAAATGCTCGGGGCGTGCGCTCTCATGCTCACCCCAAATGACAGGCAAGGTATACAGTAGTACAGCATCACCATATACGATAGAACATGTTAAAACCACCCTCCCCCTTTTATTTTACTTTTTATTATTTTGAAATTTAATTTCAAACCCTGTATAAAACACTTAATCAACTATGGCGCCTGTGACCATTTTTCTATCTACCACACCAAAAGACAACACACACACACACACACACACACACACACACACACACACACACACAGACACACACACACACACACACACACACACACACACACACACACACACACACACACACACACACAGAGACATACACACAAAATAACCAACAGAACACATATGGCTATGTTCGCCACAGGAAACAGACTTTGAGGTCTACATTTCAAAATAAAAGGTGATGCTGTCACCAGACAGACAGCATTAATGAAAACTTAACCAACCAAATGATGACACCAGGAACCTGATCCGTACAGAAACGTGCACATGGACTCATGTGAACAGAAATGTTAAGTGTAAGGGCCTTCTTTATGGAGAGGTCATTGGAAGACAAATCTATAGTACAAAAGAAATGTACTAATATTCTTACCTCTCATTTTCCTCTGCAGCCAGTCATTGCTTCTTTCAGTTGAGCCACCAACAGGTAAACAAGAGCCTATGGACACAGAAGTTGCTGTTTATCAAATTCCTTTGGCAGTTTGATGGCACATAAGACAAACCTGTCACTGCTAAATGGAATTAAGAATAAAGAAATTAACATACCTACCTTTTGCTTTTCTCAACTACCAATTTATTGAATACAAGCTTCAAACAGAACAAATATAAATATCTTTGGTAAGCCAGACAGTCAGCACACAAATAAACAAGGCCCATAAAGCTCCCATCGCTTCAGTCACCAACAGAAAATGCTGCCTGTGCCACATGGCAGGTTAAATAACCACATTGTGCAGGTGTCACAACTGTTGCTGATCAGCTCCAATTGTCTCTCTCTTCAGAGAGTCAGTGCTAGTTGAGATTCAGCCCTTTCCTGTGAAAAATGTTATACAATCTATCAGATCATAAAACTCTGAGAATGTTGTATTTATGAATTGTATCACTGTTTTTTAATGTATATTAAGAAGCAACAATAATTTGAAATACAATCTCACTTTAGGTCCAAACACTGACAATACTCCATGAATGGGGAAAATGGAAGAAGATTTCAAAGATACTCCTCCTTTTCAGACAACTAGCAGCAATGAAGGTTGTATTTGGGAGGATAACTACAAAAGATGAACAGCTTCCAACCCAACACACACTCAAGATGTTTTACAAGAAGGAAAAGTGCGGCCAAAACAATTTATTCTGATTTACAGTACATGCAGTCTTGCACTTTTACCCTACTACTACTATGTATTCAACTTCAATAGTTACTATTTCCTTTTCTGTCATATTAAAAAAGATGCTCTACCGCCATCAGCCACTGTCATTAGAATGTATCCTCTGTGGACATCGGATATGTGTAGCTAATTCCGTAGCAATCAAAACATTTTTTTTATAAAAAGTAATAGTATTATGTGTCAAAAACAGTTATAACAAATGCAGAGTTTAGTCAAAATCATAACAAGGCATTCTACAGTATGTTCAATAAGCTCACAGTACAAAATGATTGTAGTTTGTCCATAAAAAGTATAATATGTATAAGTATATATATAAGGAATGTATAAGTCCTTGTGTAATACGTCCAAAAAATCATACAAATTCAGAGTATATGACAAAAAATTAATAGTATAGTAAGTAAAAAAACTCATAAAAACATAGTATAGAGGAAATAGTCTTGTAAAAGGCAATGTATTATATGTCGGAATAGAACTCGTGAAAAGAAATAAGGAAACCAAAATATCAGAAAAAGGTTTTATTCACCAGCGCCACCGGGGCCTCCGTCGGCTTCGTCCGGCGCGCCTCCACCAGCGCCGCCAGCGCTACTGGGGCCTCCGTCGGCGTCGTGGATGTTAAGTTAGTAATTCACTCTTTTACCTCGGCAGTGGCCATAATATTAGTGGTGAGATCCCTCGAGTGTCCTCCGGTATGGGTCAAGGACTAGGTGAGAAGGTAGTAGATTAGGGGGCCTCAGTGTATCTGGGGTTCGAGGCCCCTCTGATGGCATGTCTTTACATCTCTTGTGATGGTGCAGTCCTCCTCACATGAGCACCTGAGGCTGATGGATTGCAAAATGCTTGTTCAGTTTCAGTGCTCAACAGGGTTCAGATGGTTTCAAAGAGGGTTTCAGCACCTCGGGGATCTCCTCTGCCACTTTCACATCAGCATCAGACCAGGTGACAAATGTCTTTTAGTGTTTATTTTCAAGGCCTTGTCTGTCAGTGCAGAGTAGACGGCGCTCCAACATGTCAGAGGTGTTGATGTGACGTCGTGTATGAGCTTATGGGACGCTAGCCGTAGCATTTTGTCCACAGTTCTGACCTTTTCCTGTTCATAAAGATTTGGCACGATCTTCTTACTGACGTGGGTGAGCGAGGGTGGGTTTCGGAGCGTGGCTTATGCACCGTCACCATATTTTAAAATCCTTTTTTTTTTCCATAGCAGAGTCAGGGCTCACGGATCAACTACGGTCATTGTGGATGGAAGCTTACACTGTTTTCAGGGCGTGTGTCTGTGTCTTCCCAGACACTGCAGTCCGACACATTACACTGAACTCATCTGGCTGATTTAAGGAACAGGCTCTTTAAAGGGGAAAAACTTAAAGCCGCTTTTGTCTGAGCCCCTTGATCGGCTGCTCTTTAACAGAGGCCTGGTCCGACACTCTTCTCAGTTTCTCACCGCTGAAACATCTGATGCGGTTAATAGAGATATGACCGCTCTGTCTGAGTATGGAGTCTAGGATGATTTTAGGGTTTCAAATTTAATCCACAGTTGTAAGCCATAGGGATTCCTCCCCGAAACTCATTTCTAAACGGGAACTGGTTCTAAATGTGTAAAACACCCGGAGTATTGATAAGGTCCTGAGTCAATGGTTCTGCTATCGGTGCTTTAAACCTTCTCTCTCTGTTTCTGTGCCTGTCTTTGCACGAGGGGTGGAGCTGGGCTTCACTCTGACCATACTCTGAGGTGGACGGTGTCATCGGGACGTCACCCATTGGTTCGTGGACTGCCGCTTTGAAGCCTTGATGATGGTGATTTTGACTATCGCCATCTTGGAATACGGCCATTGCCATTTTTTTTTTTTTATGCTGAACTGATGAACGGAAGTTACCATTTTTGGAATGCAAGTTTTAAGAACCAGAGGTTGCCGCCTGACTCTGACACACACACACAGATTCCGGCTCAGTACAGTACTAAGAGGTCCAAGGTGTGGCTACATTTTACTTAATGCAGTAAAACCCTCAGAAGTAAATGAGGTAATATATTACATTTTTTACAGCATATTATCAAAACATTTGGCGATCAAGCAGAACATAAATCTGCAGTAATGCAAAGTTTTCGACTATTTGGCGAGCAGCCATTCGTCCTCGTCCTCTGCAGGTAACGTTAGCGATACCATACAGAGTTTCTAATAAAGCTTATCACTAAGCTAATTGTTTAACTGCGAATGTATTTGAAATATTTTGGAACTTCTTGTATTGCTGCTTAAGAAAGACTATTAGAATAATATAATAATATTGATTGTTTTCTTAATTCATTTTTTTCCCCACAAAATATTCAAAAAGAGCCGATAAGAGTATCGATAAGGAACCGAACCGATAAGAGGAATCGATAAGAGCACTAGTATCGATAAAATCCTAACGATACCCATCACTATGAGCCAGAGTGATTTTTGTCCCACAAACAAACATCATTTCAGGATTAGTTTCATTATTGGTTTGTTGTTGTCCTCTCTGTTTTAATCATGTAAGTCGTGTTGGGGCAAACTTATTTTTGGGCCATATACAGAAGAATTCACATTCCAAACCATAGTGAATGTGTAGTATTCAAGTTACACTGCAAAACAATCTATGTTTTTAGATCAGAAATCCCAATATGTAGAAAACGAATCTTCTGTCAAATAACTACACAACACAACTGAACAGTTTAACATTTGACATCCCTGTAGTTTAAGTATTGAAATAATTCAATACTTAAACTAATACAGTGCATGGCCTCAATGGTCACTTACAATATTGTGATGTGTGTGAATCTGTAAAACACTGTATGCCAGACTGAATACAGCCATGTGTGGAACAAAACTGATGTCTGCTTGTTCTCTGACCGGAACCCTGTAGTGGTACATTTTTCATCTTTACACCAGTCTCCTAGGGGTCGAATCCCCAACACACACCATGAACCCATCCAGATGGAGTTATTATCCTCACATGATTATGAAAACAGAACATTTCTTATAAAGGTAGTCTTCTAGATGAGCTAAATAAATAGTATCTTGGTGACATCACACTTCAGGCCCTTTTGTTTAAAGGTTTCTATTTTTCTGTGGTTCATTTTTCACAAAGTTTCATTTACAAACAGTGAAGCAACACATAAGTTCTGTCTCTCAGTCGTTCTTTAAAGATGCTGTAAGTAACTGCAAAATGCCCTCGTTTGAGGTTTGACTATTGAGTCTTGATCAACCGTTAAGATCATCAGATCATTGCTTTTATGCCCTGACAACTGTCATTTACATTTTCTTTAAAGTGAGAGGTTACATGGTATCAAGTGACTGCCATGTGTTTGTGGGGAATGCACCACACTAAGGCCACATGGTGTTCATGGGATTTCTTATTTGGAGAATCAGCTTGAGCGTCCTGCAGGTGAGGGAACTCCAGCTGTTGTTGTGAAGGGCCCTTCTGCCATCTAGTGGCTCTTCTTTCTGTTTTGTCTTTAACAGTTTGTTCCACACTGGCCTGTGAAATAAGTTATTGTTATTACATTAAGACCGTATGACCTGTAATGTGTGTCGGCTGTGTATTCATTTGATTGGATTTCAGCTGTGTGCAGCACTATTGCCCCTGGGGGACAATAAAGTATATCCTATCTCAGTGGCTCTTCTTTTAACTGCAGTGTCAAAAGCCATTCAAGCTCTTGATAGCAAAAAAAAAAACTGTAGAGGATACTGGCACAGTTAAGAAAAGCATAATGATCAAACAGCCTGATTGTAAAATCCTAATGGATGATGATAGAATGATGCGTTTAGGAGACTTGAGGACTGCCGTTTTTCCCCACATTCTTTGAACAGTTAAGAACTTTTACAAACTAATATCTGAATGATAAAGAGTTAATGTATCGTGTTATTTAGACATGTTTAACTGTCATTAACATTTTCACATTCTTCTTCAATGGAACAGTGAGTAACATTTAGGGGGATTTATTGGCAGATATTGAATTTAATATTCATAGCTATGTTTTAATCAGTGTATAACCCCCCAAAACTAAGAATCGTTGTGTTTTCCTCAGATTAGACAAAGCAAAGAGCTGAGACAAAGCAGCCAGGAGGAGAGCGGACCGGAGGAATGACTGATACTATACAGATGCTCGTTTTCTTTCCACCGTTTCAGTGGATTTGATTCAGAGGGAGGATTTTTTTTATTTCCTCCATCATCAGGCCATGGTTTGGGTATTGCCGACGTGCTGAAGAAATAGCCAAATGGCGCTGTTTTTTTCTTTGCTGGTGAAGTCTCTAAATGTGATAAAGGGCTCTCACTGGTCCCTTCTCCAGAGGCCTAAACGCTCTCATTGAGTCACAGTGTCTTTCCTGAGAGCCTCCCGGCCAACAAGCAGCCTGGTACCAGCTCACCTTCAGCCTGCAGTCCACAAGATGGCTGCACAGCAATTTGTTTATTGGAACATATAGTGGAAAAGATAGAAAAGATGTAATTATGATGCTATATCTCCACCCGCGCAGTGTAGAAACAGTGTAACAGCATAATATGATATGATTTTTACAGAGCTAAAAAAGCTCACCCTTATTAATTAATATTTTTTTCAAGCAAAATGTTACTATTAATTAAAATGTGGAGCTGTTCAGAGAGCAGTGGAGTGATATATGAACCTATTTTGATGTACATGCTGACATTTATGTTCTCTGGATATTACTTCTGATCAGGTGTGAATCTCAGTATTGATCCCTCACAATGTAAGCTGAGTGAATGGTCATTTATTTGAAGCTTTACTTTTTCCAAAAATGTTTTTATTATAACACCATCAATAATAATAGTTTATTTATATGGCACTTATTAAAATCAGAAATTACAAAGTGGATTCTCTTTTTTTCTAAAATAGTAAAAGTACTCATCATGCGGAATGGCCCATTTCATAATAATACATTTATTATACTATAAGATTACAATTATTGATCCATTAATGTGTAAATATTGCAGCTGGATATAGTTTTATTGATATTATGTTTTCATCATTTATTTATATTTTGTACTTTTAATAAGAATCAGGAAAGTAATTAAATCTGTCAGATAAATGTAGTGCAGTAAAAGGTGATTTTTTCCCTCTGAGATGTAGTAGAGTTGCAAAAAAGGGAAATACAAGTACCTCAAAATTGTACTTAACTTGAGTAAAAGTACCACTCCTGATGAACACAGATGCGAATGCAACAGAAATGGAAGAAACACATCAATGAACAAATCATTGGAAGAACATATTTTAAACTTTAAACGTATTTTTCTAAAGTCACGCTTTGACTGATGTCAGTTTCCGTTCTGTTGGAACAAAAAAACAAAACAGTTCATTCATATTTATGATGTATCTGTGGAGCAGCAACACACTATAACAGGGTTCCTACGCATCCTAGAAATTGATCATTGAAAACACATAGAAAAAAGAAAGTAAAATTTAAATGTCCATGAAATTCTTCAGTTGTCCCGGAAAAGTATTTCAACATTTTTCTACTTTCCTTTTTAGCTGAGAATGATATAAGGCTGTCTATCAGAGCTCCCCAAAACAGACACATTGCCATGTGACTAAGTTATGTTCAGCATCAAATTAACCTTCAAATGATAGTTTATGGATGAGAGTATTTTGAACAGGCTGCTTTCTGTTATGTTGTGGAAACACTGTGAACAAGTTCTGGAAAATTATCCCCAGAACAAACGCTTCCTGTTGTGGCCTCAGCTCACCACACCCACCAGTGATGCAACACAGTGAGCAGTAGTGTGACACTTCAGCCACCAGGTAGCAGCAGAACTGTTCTCTCAGGAGGTAACTGCATCACTTTCAATGATGGGAACAGGATTAATGTGGTTATTAAGAAGGCTGGCGCTATGATTGGTTTAACCTTGTTGTTCTTGTAATCACTTAGTGGTGGGCCGTCAGGGCCTGCAAGGCCTTCTCTGCTGGCCTAGACAGAATCACAAAGTTATAGCTATTTTATAATTTTATACATTTTCATAAATACACTAGATGTATTATAATTTCAGCCTATTCTCTCATTGCACAGCTACTGTGTTCCTCAGTTGCTCTGCTTCCAGTGCAGCTTGTTTTAAGTAGAGCTTTTATCCAATCAGATTTCACCTCTGTGTCTCTAGGTAGAAGAGAGGGCCGAGGCCTGCAGACTCACAAGTGAATCCCTTTGCAGTTTAAGTGAATGGGGATTGTCATAGTGTTCAACCAATCAGATCTTTAGTTTGACATGTTGGGCGTATTCTTTGACATGTCAGAGCCTTCTAGCTGGCCTAGCCATACGTGATTGGTCAGGGCTAGTGTAACATGTTGGGCGGTGAGAATCCCCAAATCTGCTGCCTCTGTCGAGCGGACATTTTCAGCCCACAAACACATTAAAACCTATTCAAGAAATACAACTGGGGAGGCTCGACTGTCTTCACTGGTGTCCATGGATCGAGAAGGACTTCTTACTGGAACTAAAACGCACTGAACAACCGTGAGATTAAACTCTTTGTTAACAAAGAAAGGATGGACTTTGTCTTTAAATAGTGAACAGAAGCTTTGGTAAGTTAACTGCTTTTGTTTGTACATCTGCAGTAGCTTTAAGATGCTTGTTTATATATTATTATTTGTACAACTTGTTTTTATCCATCCATCCATCCATTTTCCTCCGCTTATCCGGGGTCGGGTCGCGGTGGCAGCAGGCCAAGCAGGCTGACCCAGACTTCCCTCTCGCCCGCAACATTTTCCAGCTCATACTGGGGGATCCCGAGGCGTTCCCAGGCCAGCTGAGAGATATAATCCCTCCAGCGTGTTCTGGGTCTTCCCCGGGGTCTCCTCCCAGTTGGACGTGCCCGGAAAACCTCCAGTGGGAGGCGTCCAGGAGGCATCCTAATCAGATGCCCGAACCACCTCAGCTGACTCCTTTCGATGCGAAGGAGTAGCGGCTTGACTCCAAGTTCCCTCCTGATGTCCGAGCTCCTTACCCTATCTCTAAGGCTGAGCCCGGCCACCCTACGGAGGAAACTCATTTCGGCCGCTTGTACCCGCGACCTTGTCCTTTCGGTCACGACCCAGAGTTTGTGACCATAGGTGAGGGCAGGAACGTAGACCGACCAGTAAATTGAGAGCTTTGCCTTCCGGCTCAGCTCTCTCTTCACCAAGACGGTCCGGTGCAGCGCCTGCTTTACTGCTGCAGCCGCACCGATCTGCCTGTCGATCTCCCGCTCCATCTTACCCTCACTCGTGAACAAGACCCCGAGATACTTAAACTCCTTCACTTGAGGTAGGCACTCCGTCCCCACCTGGAGGGAGCAATCCACCGGTTTCCGGCAGAGCACCATGGCCTCGGATTTGGAGGTGCTAACTCTCATCCCCGCCGCTTCACACTCGGCTGCAAACCGCCCCAATGAATGCTGGAGGTCACGATCCGAGGAGGCCAACAGGACCACATCGTCTGCAAATAGCAGAGAGGTGATCCCGAGACCCCCGAACCTGACGTTCTCCACCCCCCGGCTGCGCCTAGAAATCCTGTCCATGAAAGTCACGAACAGGACTGGTGACAAAGGGCAGCCCTGGCGGAGGCCAACACCCACCGGGAACGTGTCTGACTTATTGCCGAGAATGCGGACACAGCTCCTACTGCAGTCGTACAGAGACCGGATCGCCCGTTGTAACGGGTCCGGCACCCCATACTCCCGCAGCACCCCCCACAAGAACCCCCGAGGGACCCGGTCGAAAGCCTTCTCCAAGTCCACAAAACACATGTAGACTGGTTGGGCAAACTCCCAGAACCCCTCCAGTAGTCTTGCGAGGGTGAAGAGCTGGTCCACTGTTCCACGGCCGGGACGGAATCCTCACTGCTCCTCTTGAATCCGAGGTTCGACAAACGGTCGGAGCCTCCTTTCCAGCACCCTGGCATAAGGAGCTTTTTGACTACCTTAGCGACCTCTGCCAGGGATATGGGTGAACCCCCCAGGTTTTCAGGCGCTGCCTCCTCTGCAGAGGACATGTTGGTCAGGTTTAGGAGTTCCTCAAAGTGTTCTTTCCACCGCCCGACGATGTCCCCTGTCCGGGTCAACAGTCCCCCCCCCCCTGCTGAGAACAGCCTGGGGTAGGCCCTGCTTTCCCTTCCTGAGCCGTCGGATGGTTTGCCAGAACCTCCTTGAGGCCAACCGAAAGTCCTTCTCCATGGCCTCCCCGAACTCCTTCCATGCCCGAGTTTTTATGAAGATGGATTTTTGTTTGGTTTTATATGTGATAGGAACTACTGTTACGTCCAATGTTGCTCTGGGGACATATTTAGTTGGTGCCAGTGTTGGCAACTTTCTCGTTAAATCTGGCGACTTTCCAAACCCTCATGGCGACTTTTTTTGTCAAAAGCTACTAGCGACAAATCTAGCAACTTTTTCTGGTCTTGTTGGAAACTTTTCTGGTGTTTTGACTCTGATGTGAAAGCACGTACGTTCTGCACTGTTGTGAACGAGCAGCGGGTGCTGCCGTGAGCCGGTCCAAAGCACACACAGGCGGTCACTCTCACAGCAGCCTCGCGCAGCAGTCCCAGCTGCAGTCAGAGAAGAGAGGAGACACAGTCTCGGCGTATTCATGTATCTGCACTCTGCAGTTCGTGGTATACACCTGTTTTGACACGAAACAAATAATAACCGTAGCTGTGCATAATGAGGTGGTTCAGCTGCAGGACAGCAGTGAAGGCCCAGGTATAAAATGCACGGCCCGCCACTGTAATCACTGTATCTCAGATGTTTGCAGAGACTTAACTGGTTTTAGAGGTTTTAACATGAATTTACTGGGATACTGGTACTGAAATGTGTGTGTATATGATAATGTATATCTAACAGGTTTTCATCAACTGTGTTTTAAAGAAACAGAGACTTTCTGTACAACAACGCTGTTTTTATTCATTCACATTCTTCACATGAGAGAAGTTTCCTTTTACCCTCAAAGCAAATGTGAAGCCACAGAACACAGAGCGTCACTGGGACTGCAGACTCGACGTCATTTCTGTTTGTCCACAATATATTTAAAGAGGAAAGAAGATAAAAAACAACCTTCATCAATGTTTCTCTGCTGTTTATAAAGGCGCTTTATACAAGATTGGGAGCATTTCTACTGCCTCCTAACGGCTTTCAACATGGCGACAACTGAGTCGGCAGCTAACGGTGCTAACAGTGCAAAGTATGGCAACAGTGCTGACAGACTTTACGCTTCCGCGATGACCGAAGGCATTATCAACTGTAACAGCCGTATGAGCGCAGCGCAGAGCGGCAGCCATTAGCTGGCCACCGCAGCATGTTCACATGCACTAACATGCACTAAAAGCAAGCATGGCTGGCCCGGCTATGTAAACAAAGCACAGAGAAGCATGGATTACAACACACACACACATACAGGGAGAGTGACTTCATTCTCTGCTCAGCTAGACATTACTCCACTATATCTTTACATAGCAAATAGTTTGCTGGTTTATAAATGCTCTGAATATAGGATTTAACACATTTATTGACACTCCGATCACACATGTTATACATGTTTCTTGTGTTTTTTTAGATAAAACCAAAAACCTCAATAAATTACATAAATACATAAATAAATACAAATGATTGATGTCACAAATCTGGTGTAAAGAAGCTTTAAAAAAAAAGAATTTAGACTGTTGGGAGATAACATTAAAAAAAAGTAAGTTGTATTAATTCGCCCTTGTTGGTCACCTGACCTTACTCTGCCTGCACACCTGTTCCTATTACCTCACTAGGATTTACCTTTTACTCATTTAGCCCCACAGCATAAATCCACCAGCACAGTTACTGTTCTCAGAGTAAAAACTTGTTTCCATCCACAAAGTGAATTTGATTTCATATTATAAGCCAGGCAGCTGCGACCATGTTGGCTCCACCCAGTCACAACAGCTCTCCAAGCTTATTAACTGCTAATTTTAGCAAATTGATTTGAGTGTGAAATTTAGCCGCTTTAAATGCTGGAGTGACCGGGTTCTGATGGATTTGTTTGATCCGTTTTTGACCATAATTCCTGCTCCGCTTGTGTGTTGGAGTTCTCTTTCCTGTTGCAAAGCGCTTTACTCAAGATAATTTAATTTAATAATTGAACTGTCTAAATATGTTGAACCCCTAAATTGAACCACAGCTAACTTATACTTGGAGCTATGCTGTTTGTTTAAATCGCACACTTGTGAAAACTACATGAATATGCTACAGTAAGAATTTTAAAACTGGAACCTAAAGTTATTTTTTTCCCTCCTGCAGCCCCAGCTTACAGAGTACAGCCACTTTTCATATTGCTAAAGCTGGAGTAGTAACAGGGAGGATGCGGTGAGATTTTGAACACAAAAAATGTCAAAAAGCTGATTTTACAGTGAAAGGGAACACATGGCACATTTTTCCAGAAGTGCATAAAATATGATCAGTATGGAGACTCACTGACATGTAAATCATATAACAGATGCAGGATGAACGTGTGCTTATCGGCTTGTTGCTCTCCAACTTTAGTTTGTTGAGTTTGTGCTTTAAAAAAGTTTTAAGCTCACTTATGTTTCGGAAAATATACCAAACTGTCAAGTAAAATGGTAGGAAAGGCAGTTCAAATATACAGCGGCTGCACACACGTGTGCTCATGTACAGTCCTCTTTCCTGCTAGTTAAAGGAACAGTTCAACATTTAAAAGTCCTCTTGTCTTAATTCTGCAGAAGAGGCACAGAGAGACTTAGCTTAGCACAACAATCCTTGAAGCACCTACATTACCTGCAATGCTACTCAACCTGCTTACAGTTATGAGGGAGATTGTGCCGTGTTGTGCTAGCTAGCAGCTAATGTAGCCAACATTTACATTTGGATGATTGTGATAGAGCAGTTTCCCTCTGCTTCCAGTATTTATGCTAAGCTAGGCTAAACGCGTCTCTTTGTCCTGGACAAACGGATATCAATCTGAAACATCTGACTCTGACGACGATTCCCAAAATGTTGCACTGTTCCTATAAATCATATTTTCAGTTTGCACAGTTGCGTGCTTCCACTGCTGCTCCATCAGCAGCTACTTGTTGGTGCTATCGGATGTTGTATCCGGTGAGTCTGACAGGGATAAAAACGGAGTGAAGGGCCGGCTTGTGCTTGTGGAAATCAATGAAGCCTTTTCTGAGTTTGTGATGTATTAACAGCGTCTTCTGTTTCCTCTGCGGCCGCGTCAGTTTGCCAGACCACCTGCTGTACTGTGTTTATGTGGAGGGTTCCTCTAATGACAGCAGGAAGCAGAGCCGACTCAGAGCAGGAAACATCCTGGCGTTTGCGGTCACAACCACCAAGAAGGGGATCGTAATGGAAAGGTCACTGGTCTTTTTAGATAAAGGAATACTTCACTGCAGTATGGCCTTATCTGTTGCTGCTTAATGGTTGAATTTATGATCAATACGTGGTGAAAAGTCATATGGCCACTTACATAAGGTGTGGTCGCAGTATGCAAAAATTAAACAAGTGCCCCCCTCCTCTACTAGGGGGCCCCAGCCAAACCCTATGCAAGGACTGTGGGCTAAACTAAAGTGCGCTTGATAGCGAGGTGACTATGTGGCTAATATATTAGCACGCTAACTGGGCTTCCTGAGGAGACATAATAGTGTTGAGTTACTCAAACTGATTTTTGAATCCTGTTATTGGCCTCGCTTTCTTTAAGTCTGTGTTTGGCCCAAGCGCTTCTAATTGACCATTTACTAAACCCAATGATTGTCCAACTTCAGCTTAGCAGCTGTAACTATGGCACAGCAGAGTTTGGAGTTTATTTGAAGCTTACAAAATCAAAATCACAATAGTAAAAGTTTAAGGAGTTGATTATCTGACGGCTCCCAAATAAGTGTCAAGTCTCGGTTGGTTGGTTTTGGGCCATTTTGTTTATGTAAAGCTTGGGTCTCTGGTTGGGTTCACGTTTACCCAATGCCCACTGGTAATAGTGTACCCAATGGGTTGCTTTAGACTTGCAAGCTAATGATCAGTAACTGATGAAACAGAAAATATAAAGGTTTCTGGGTATCAAATGTTGTAGTACCAGTTGGGTCTTAAAGGGTTTGAGTGTCAGTTTTAGGCCCATGCAGAATGTTAACTACATCTCAGCGTTCGCTATTAATCCAGGGTATTGTAGGAGCTGCTGAAACAAATTAGAGCTAGACTATGATCAGAAAAATGTACTTTATCTGTAAATCCACTTAATATTTGCCCCTGCTCTACAACAATTTCCCATTGGGATAAATTAAGTTATATCTAATGTATCTTTTGCTTCTATATTACAAGTTACATTCATGGCTTGGGTCAAGATTCACAATAAAATTCCTCTATAATAATATTATTGTAATCGTTGGTCGTGGTAGCCGTTAGGTCTGTATATATATATACTGTACATATACATGTATATATATATATATATATATATTTTTTTTTTCTTTTATAAGTATTTTGGGGCCACAAACACAATCCAGTTCAGGGCCAGAAGGAGCCCCAAGGCCCTGGTATAAATAAAAGTTTTCATTATCAGTCGGTCTCATCATTTTGTTCCTCGGGGCTTTAGTGTTCTGACGGCTGGTGGAGGAGAGCCATCAAACAAGACCCATCCTCCGTGATGCAGATCTGGGGAAAGATGGGAGAGGGAGTCTCTATGGGAACTCGTCAGCAGACTTCCCCTCCTGCCTCCTCTGCTGTTTCCACATCTCCACAGCGAGTCTGCCGCCCGCCCGCCCGCTCTACATGATGCTGCACTTCCCCTTCAACTTGTCGGCTCGTTTCTGTTTTCCCGAGCGCTTGCCGTCGATGCTCAGGCTCATGTCCCTCTTCTTCTCCAGGGACAGCAGCTCCTGAAACAGTTCCTTCACATTGGAGTTCGTCTTGGCCGATGTCTCCATGAAAGCACACTTCCAGGTGGCGGCCTGAGCCTCGGCCTCCTTCCTCTCCACCTCGCGCTGGGCCGTTTCGTCACTTTTGTTGCCCACAAGCATGATGGGAATGGACTCCACCGTACCTTTGATGGCCAGGACCTGGAGGGAACATTGGATCAAGTCAACACAACCTATTTAGAGAACATTCCTGATGCAGCTGCAGTAAAAATCTTCAGAAATAAAGATTAAGCGAAGAAAGTGCCCCCGTTTGTTCTACTGGTGCCTAACAGAAACTGATCAATATTATCAGTATTTTATTTGGAGCTGAATTTCAAAGAACCTCAAAGCTCGTCTCTACGTAGACAATCAAACCAAGTTACTGTAGCTAATTACTCATCACATCCAAAAGTAAAATAATGATTCGTGACTGCTACTTTGTAGGTTTTCCCAATTATGGTTCTCATGACAAACTGCTGCTAAGTCACAACTAACAGTCAAAGTTGAAGATATCTGATATCTAATGATCCTGTTGACAACTGTTTCACTTTGGCTATTGAGCTAACGTATGCTAGCAGTTTAACAGGACAAGCTACTGCTTAGCTCTGAGTTCTGAAAGTCCTGATTTAAAATGGTGACGTTAAACACTGATGTGAGACACTTTAATGCACAACAAGAGAGTCCAACTGTTTGCTATCTGCTGCCGTAAGCTGTCGGTCAGGACTCCACTGCTATCTATTTATAGATTCTAGAGATAATTACTAAGTCAAAAATAATTTAACTTGGTAATTTTTTTTCTTCTGGAAGCCATATCAAACACTATACTACTACATTATTATAATATAATATATACATTATGTGTTTTTTATGTCTCATAAATCACTGTCTTTTTTAGAATATCAAAACAACAGAGTGACATTTTTAACAAACCATCTTCTGCTTTTTGTGCATGTTTACTAGATAGAATCTTCATTTTGTCTTTTGGCAAACATCAAACTCATTGAATTAACTTAATTGACTCCAGCTGGTAAAATCTGTCATGCATGATAACTGGGTGCAGAGGTTGAAGAAACAGGACACCGAACATCAGCTTTTGATGCTTTTATGGGGGTTCAGTTTGGATTTCTTATTTAAATGTCCAACCTTACCTGGAATAAAGACCACCCATGCTAACATCAGAAGAAAATAATTATACCTTCATGAAATATTCTTGAGGATAAAAAAAGACCTACAGTAATTGTAACTGTTAGTCAGTCACCTAGAAACTAAATGAAAGACTCTGACCTGCTGGTAAATGGGTTTCAGCTCTTCCAGTGATTGGCGGCTGGTGATGGAGAAGACCAAGATGAAGGCGTGGCCCTTGGAGATGGAAAGGCGCTGCATTGCTGGAAACTGGTGACTTCCTGTTGTGTCGGTGATCTGCAGCGTGCAGACGCTCTTATCACAGCTGATCACCTGCAGAGAGAACCGGTACTGATGAAGTCTTTATCACAAGAGCTTAAATGACACACACGCAGGGTGTTTAAATAAAAAAAATAGTTTTCATGTCTTACCTGTCTGTATGTGTCCTCCACAGTGGGAATGTAGGTGTCTCTGAAGGTGCCTTTGACGAACCGAAGGACCAGCGAGCTCTTCCCCACCCCGCCGGCTCCGAACACCACCACCCGGTAGTCGTTGCTCTGCTCTGGCATTCTGGGAGTGTGAGTGTGCCCGCTCGGGATAGCTGACCTGTATGCTGAGAAGGAGATGGAAAGAGGAAAAGTTGAATCACAGCAGAAATTAAAGAGAAACCTGCACGTGAATTTAAAGCACACATAATTGAATGTTGTAGTCCAAGTCTATATTACGTATGATGTCTCGAGTTTCAGGTTGATTCTTTTCAGAAATGTTTTGGTAGGTTTTTCCTAGATGGACATCACCCTTTTTTGGGAAATCAACCAAATATAATGAATAGTAATAGAAAAGAGAATATCTGGTAATACTTTAGAAGCAGGAGTAAAAGGGAAACGGGAAATGAGCATAAACTCCACTCACACTGTTCCTACAGAGCGAGGCAGGAACAGACAAACTGAATCTGATCTGAATGTAATTAGTCTGAGTGCCATCAACGGTAACTGGTAAATGAAAACCACTCGAGTGGTTTTATTCTGGGAGAGTCCTTCAGCTGGACGCCTGACCTGCTCAAAGTGCAGATTATCTCCATTACAATGAGCATGTCATTTAGAAGCTTCAGTGCATCACTCCCCCTACTCGTTCTGTCCACTGTTAGTAAGCCCAGCAGCCGATAGTTCAGTTGTTTGGTTCAGGTTAGCTGACTAATATTTTATTTCTTTAGCAGCTAAACAAGTTAGCCTAAAGTTTAATTTAGCAGCTAAACATGTAGCCTAAAGTTAGATTTAGATTTAGATTTAGCAGTTTGGTGAAGGCTCGCTAATGATATATGTGAGAATATAAAACAGTTGGTGAAAGTTATAAATACATACAAGCTAGCTCTTGGTTTTAGCGATTGTTCCAGGTTAGCTAACTGGTTCAAGTGATTCAATTGTTCAATTTTGTAGCTTAAACTGTTCAGTTGAGCATGTTTTTGTATTAAGTTTGCAAACAGTTCAGTTAAGCAAACTTGTTGGTTCAGGTTAGCAAATGGTATATCAATAATTATAATTTAATATATACATAGAAACTCAAAATACATTTTCCAAGTCAATGCTTCATTTATGTTATGCGATTTGGGGTGCTAGCTAACCCTGCCAATAGTACAAAACCACACTTATAGCTGTGTGTTTGGATTTCAGCTGGTAAAACTGAAGAATGTGGCTGAGGTCTTATTTATTTATTTATTCACAGTTCAATTTAGCTGTTTTTTTTATTTCAGGTTAACTTCAATTTAGCAGCTAAATCACTTTGTTGTAGTGACTTGTTCACAAACAACAATGTTGGTTAGTTCAGTGTAGCTTCATTCTATCTTGTATTCAGCTGAAACATATCATTTGAATGCAAGCAAGAAAACTTAAATACGTCAAAGTATATGATAGACCTGCTGTATATGAACCTGTGTGTTTTCTATGTGACAGACAGTAAGTGATGAATAAATGCTGCTGTGACAAGCCTGTTTTGTATTGCAGCTGCAGCTCTGTGACATTTAAATCTTCGGTGTCCGCAACACGTGGACATCTGATGAGCGCCTCGCCCCCTCTGAACTCTCACAGCATATTCACAGATAACGAGACAAACGGGAATGGATTAAAAAAGACGGAGCGAAGGGCCTCGGGGAGTTTCCCAGCATGCCGAGCTGTATTCCCCCCGGCAGAATGATTAACGAGCATCGATTAGAGCTTTGCATCTCGCTGAAGAAGAGAGCTGATAGAAATCGGGGAGGAGGAAAGACTACTGAAGGGGTTTCAACGTGACAGACAGTGTGAGTTATACCACCGCATGCTGATTTATTATGATGCTCCCAATAAAACCATTTCTCATTTATTCACTGTCCCAGGCCCCCGTCAAAAAAAACACTTGCAACTGGGCCTTTCTGGTGGAAAAAAACATGATTTCCCTGTAATAAATCTCTGATCTACTTCTTTATATACTCCCACTCACAGAGGACAGCCTCCCGCAGCTCACAGATCCAGACTGTAAAAACGTCTGTAGAACAGGAGATACCATAACACCATCCCATTCTTTCCACCCACTGCTTCTCGCTGTATGAGCCAAGCTGACGCTCTACCTTACAAACAGCATAAGGGTTCTGTAGACCTGTTCCTGTATGTGTGTGTATATATAACTTCTCAAATTCACACTTTTCGCATTAATTAATAACACTCAGATCTAATAAAGAAAACACTCAGGGTCAGGATCTCTGCATCAGCCTCAGTAAACCTCAGTCCAGTTTGTAAATCAAGAACATGGCTAAACTGCATTTACATTTCAGTCCATCTCAAAAGCTTCGGGGACGCTTTGACACATTTTGGTATCGGTTGAAATACTGTCCTGACCAGCCGAGTGGTTTAAAGACCAATTCACACCTTGCGACCCCGGGTCTTGAAGTGTGGACAAATAGTTGGACCCCCCCCCCCAACTCCCTGCGCCTGTCAACCAGAACTGAAGAAGCCCTTTTGAAGAGAGGTGTAATATATATCAAGAGTCCAGCTGCCTTTTTGGCTTCTGGATAACTCATCAGGCTTTCTTCTAACTGACACAAACACCAGACTGCATGTAAATACAATTTAAAAACAGTGTTTCTCGTGTTTGAATTCAGATCAGAACACTGACATCAGCGCTCATTATCTCAACCACAAATTTAGATCAGTGACTAATCAGCAGCTCGTTAATCAATCACAGACACACGCACCTGCCTCCTGATAGGCAGGTGCGTGTTTCTGGATGTAACCATGGGAGCATCTGAATGTGCGCGTGTGTGTGTGTGTGTGTGAGTTGTCTGGTTGCCGTGGCGACATTGCTCGGAGGAGAGGAGAGAGAGACAGACAGCAGAGATTTATACACTCGCAGAGAAGTGCAAACATGTCATCATCGGCAGGGCCGTTGCCACGGTTACCCGCCTGCCCACATCATCTGACGTCACTTCCTGTGCGGAGGCGGACGGCAGGGAAAACACCACCGACTGAACCAGAGGCATCAGAGCCACAGGAATAAATGTGCTTTCGTCACTCACGGGACAAAACTGTCAAATATAATGTACACAGTGAGATTATTATCGTTATGTTATTCATTCATGTGAGGACTTTGTTGATGTCGGTCTGCCTCATACTTGATTAGGAAAGAAACACTAATAAAAAAGGGGAAGGCACTAAAAATGACTCTGCTGACACAGCTCAACTGCAGCCACAATAATGATCCTATCAGGCTGTAATGTTCATTAGACTCCAGGAGACTGAGCTGCTGGACGCATGACAAACTGAAAGACATCCTCAATGTCCGTAGTCTGAGTCCCACTTCAAGAGGACACAATAACTCACACACAAAATGCAAGGAGGAAGTACAACAACAAGTAAATAGTTATAGAGTTGTGAAGTGGTTTTCTTTTCCTCCCCCTGTACTATATTCTCATTTCATTTTTTTCTTTAAACAACCTCCTCAGCATCACCTTCGTTCCACTTTTGTTTGGCGGACGTGTCTAAATACTACAATCCCCATAAGACTCCTTCAGTAAGAAACAAGTCACAGTTGACCCAGAATTTAGAATTGAATCATCTTTAGCTTCGGGTCGCCGATAGCGATGCGCGTCGCACACTGTGAGGCTCTGTGATTGGGTGTTTGTTCGTCGGTGAAATGCATACTGGGAGTAGTAGCTGACTTCCCCTGCTTCATTTTTTATGTCCACAGGTGTAACGAGCTGAGACAGTGTGATGAACCAACGAGGACCTCTGTTCTGTCCTTGTTTAGTTTGAAGAGTTGGTAGGATTGATAAGGTTTAGGCATGAGGAGGGAGATTGGTTAGGGTTAGGGTAAGAATATCAAGGTAAGCCAATCAGAGGGAGAGTAGGTCGGGTCAAGCCTTCGCCATAGTAGGAAGAAAAAAAATATCGCACCCCAAGACTGAGCCCTGTGGTGCTCCGTACAAGGAGATCAGTATGCAAACTGGACATTGTGTACCACCGTGCACAAAATACATGATGGTGGTGCAACCGGAAAATCAATGACTAAATCAAATCAGTTGTTCTCACATGTCACATTTCTTACAAATGTGGAAGGTAATAACGTGAGTGTGTGATAGGCAGTCAACAGCGTCTGAGTAAACACAGCAGGCTAACACGCTGCCACCAGCATGCTAATATTCTAGAATGCTATGCTAGCTAATCAACAGCAGGAAGCAATCAACACAAGTGGTGTCATTTTTCCTACTCTCTAAAATGAGAAGGTGCAAACTCTACGACATCAGACTGACAGGAAAAGCAGAACGAGAATAGATATCACACAACCACACACACAACCACACACACAACCACACACAACTACACACAGTGTTTTGTCTCCTGCACTGATTCCCTGTAGACCTGTGTGTGTGTGTGTGTGTGTGTGTGTGTGTGTGTGTGTTTGTGTGCGTGCGTGTGCGTGTGTGAGTGTGTATGTTGCAGTTTCACACCTTCAGTTTGACTCCTCACATTCTTCTCACTCACAGTTTCTACTGAACATTTCCAGGTTTAATATTCTCCTCTCCATTTCCTACAGCTTCAATCTCATCTCCAAAACAACACATTGTATTATAAATATAATACTAGATATAATTATAATCTATTATAATTATTTTATTATAACCTGTATAAATATATGACAACAAAATATATTGTAAAGTCCTACATGTTGACAAATCAAGAGGAAAATGAGTAGGAGTTTCTTTTTATGATCTGTACTCGTATCAGCGGTGCCAGTGTACCAGTGGAAGTTATACCAGTTATAAATTGTAGCTAGTAGAACTAACAAGAGTAATGATAATACCAGTAATTAGTTTAATCACAACTAGAACTTCTTCTTTTAAACTCAGACTGAGCTGAGACTCTTGCAACACAATATCTTATGTCATCACGTTGTATACTATAATATTTGTATGTAGCTACATTATACTACTTAATGCATCCGTAACAATTATTCAATAACATGATATAATTGGCCATTTTGCCGTGAGATGGATTATTTTTTATATTTCAATAGGCTTCATGTTGCCAGCTACTTCCCCGATCAATGGAGTATTATTTTATTGCCTACTTTTGCATCAGTTAAGTATCTGACTACTGATTCCATCACTGCTAATATTACTCTGAGGAGTATTTAGACTGTATCATATTTATCTTTACCAGTAAAGTATTCCTATATCTACACCGTGATGATATTTGATAGCAGTAACAGTTTCGTGCTCTCTGTCTTCAAGAAACACAACATACTTGTATGCTACAAAACACACACACACACACACACACACACACACACACACACACACACACACACACACACACACACACACACCTGACCCGCTGCTTTGTTCTCAGTTTCAATCAGAAGCCGGGCATCATTATCTCCTCACATCATGGTAATCAGTCTGACTCCCATTCAAAGTAAGGACGGCACGGGCACGCGCACAGCTGGGCACGCGCTCCCAGTAGTTTGGATGAACGTGCACACGCACACGCACACACACGCACACACACACAGTCATACAGACACGTACACAGTGATGACTGCTGTCTGTCCTGCTCCCCGCTGTCGGTGTGTGAGTGTCGGCTGTGATGTCTGCGGACTCACCGTGTGTCTCCTCAGGCGGGGTCCTCGGTCTCTCTGTGTGCGGGGTTTCTCTACTCTGGAGCGGCAGTGAGCATGCTGAACCCTCCGCTCTCTGACTCACAGCATCAGCATCATCATCATCATCATCATCATCATCATCATCATCATCATCATCATCATCAGACCTGCTGCTGATCAGAACACATCAGCCCTCCTCTTCCTCCTCCCACCATCAGCATCACCTCCTCCCTCCGCTCCGCCGGCAGAAAAACCGGAAACAAGACATTCGCTCGGGTTTTTTCTTTTGATTTTCAGAATAAAGGCACAATATCGCTCAACCTACATGGGTCAAACATTGTCAAAAACATTCATTTCCCGCATGAAATCCAAAGAGTTTGAACAAGCAGTCATTTAAATCCCTTTAAGTAGGATAAAACATAACAATCTGGCCATATAGAAGACTGAGTCTTGTTCAAGTTGAAAAATGTTATGTCATGTGATATTTTGATGTCAGACGACCATTTTGGTGAAATATAGGTCACAATGAATTAACTACATATAATAAGAAATAAGAGTGTTTTACTTTTATTTTGAAGGTTGTAACTGTGAAGCGGAAGTCTTATTTTCAGCTCGGACCTTGACATCTCATCATCATCGTCCTCCAAAGTATAAATACATTTTCCCTCCACCTCCATCAGCGTCACTCATGCGTCATCAACAGAAAAAGTAGAATGGAGTAAAAAAACCTTATGAAACATGAATAACATTACACTAGAAACAGATACACTGTAATGATGACGATGCTTGCTTTAAGTTCAAGAAATATATTTTTATGACGAGAAAATATTAAAGATGTTTTTTGAAATAATAGTTAATTATGATATTAAAGAAAAATATGATTCTGTTACTTAACATACAGTATTTCAGATAGATGTCATTGTGTTTCATCAGATCCTTTTAGATTGTATCAGAGAAAGAACTGCAGATTATTTATTATTACTATAAATGTTACAGAAACTGTGTTTTGAAAAAAAGACAGAAAATAGTGAGATAGAATATTTTATATTTTCATTCTCGACATCTATGACAGTGACAGAAAGACACTAAACAAGCAGGACGAGCTGTTTTGAAAGAAGTACTTTTACTGAAGTAAAAATACTAATACACTGCAATACTTGTGTGCAGGTCCAGACCTTTTTAATCCGCCCACTCCACTAAGGTTGACTGCCTGAAGATGGAAATGGAGAGTATAGCGAGTTGCCAATTCTGCACTAAGTTAAAGTCTTGCCTTAAAAAGTATGTAAGTATTACTGGCAAAGGGTACTCAAACTAAAACGATTCATTGTGCATTCAAATCTTTCCTGTCAGTGTTTTACTACATGAATATGAATGACTACATTAATGTCTATAATGCATGTTAGTGTTTAAAGTTCAAGGCTGACAGCAGTGAGTGATCAATAACTGATTCATTATTGTCACGTGTTGCATCAGGAGAAACTGTTTCTGTAAATCTCACTGTGAAGAGAAATTAAAAACAAAATCATGAAGCTGATCCCAAGACCTGTGGCAACCTCTAGTGGACAGTTGGAGTACTGCAAAATAAAACAAATGAAACACACACACGTCTTTACAACAATTCATTTATATTTTCATTGTAATGAAGTCCATACCTTTTTTATTTTTTATCATCACACTCACAATTGTAATTCTGGTTGACCAACCAGCTTTGGGAAATACTGTACCTCAGTGGTAGACAAACACTGGCCCCGAGGGCCGGTTTTCCAAACATATCTTTGGCTGATCACCACTTGGTGGGGAGTTGGATCAGATGGAGGAAGGAAACTGCCAGACAGACCTGGTTAATCCAAAAGTGGAGTGAGGGTGAACTGGGAACAGCTCAAGCCCCTCCCTGTCCACAAGGTCCCACTTCCAGAAAAAATGTCTCATTAGTCCCTGGGGGAGCTTTGGTTACATTACATTACAGTCATTTAGCTGACACTTTTATCCAAAGTGACTTCCATTTTAGATGCTATCATACCGTAGGCACAGCCACGGGAGCAATTTTTGGGGTAAAGTGTCTTGCTCAAGGACACATCGACTTGCAACTAGCCAGAGCCAGGGTTTAAACCACCAACCCTTTGATTGAAAGACGGCCCTGCTCTCCACTCAGCCACAGTCACCTCATGTTCAAAACCTTTATTGAAAGAGGCAAAGAAGTTGAAGGAGGCATTTCAGGCTCGGTTGGCCCAGAAGTCCCCTGAAGCAGCAGGCCGACACTAGAAGGGCTTTGTGCCTTTAGAGGTCACAGAGGCAAAATCCAGGTGTTGGAGGAGTTCGGAGAGAGAGAGAAGGGATTTCAGTTAGCCTCTTGTCGGGGTTCATGGGAGTTTGCAGGTGTTTTGTGGACTTGGAGAAGTCTGTGGGAGTTGTGTTGGGGTTACTGCAGGAGCATGGGAGGGTGGAAGCAATGGAAACAGTGGATGTCTCCCTCTAGAGATTAGGCCAATATTATAGTATAGTACGGCTATTCTCAACCACTGGGGCTGGGACCCAAAGGTGGCATCAGAACGGCATCTAGTGGGCAGTGGATGTACTGCCAAATGGTTGGATTAGATAAAGAAATGTCTTCAGGTAGACAAACTTGTCTTGCCACTGTTAGCTAACGTTCTCTCTGACGCAGTGACACAATATAGATCCATGTTTGAAGAGAAAAGGTGATATGGGAGACAACCAGTACCAGTTAAAAGCTCCAAAGCGTATAGTGAGGAAATCAGACCCAGAAGGACCCACGGTGACACACTTTAAATATCCTGGAAAGTTCTTTACAGTTTTATCCTTGATTTTAAATCTTGAAGTCCCTAAGTGACTCATACTGGTGAGGTCATGTGACAGTGAGTTAATTTGGTTTCGCTTCCAAAATGGCTGCCTGGCTGGTCAGTGTAGCAGTTGTGTATCTTCTAGCATCGTGTTTGAATTCAGGCACACTTGACGTCTCTTTGGCTTCACCCAGCCGTTTATTCATAGGACAGCATATATGTCGCTCATCTGGTAACAAACAGATGTACATTAGGTGTCTCACAGCCCACCTCGTGGTCACAAACTCCGGGAACTGCCAAAGTAAAGAAACAAATGCTTAAGCTAGCTGTTGTTAGCATGTTACTAATGCTAAATAAAATGATCAGTATAAAAGCATTTGCTCTAGAAATTATAAATTAAAACAGTTATACGAACAAAAAGGAACTTATACAGATATCACAACGGAGCTTGTCACAGATCAACCTACGGAGACAGCTTACTTCAGACTGGTTAAGCTAAGCAGGGCGCACACTAAAGTCTGCGGCGGCCAGCAGAGGGCGCTAATGTGACACAACACACTTGTCTCCGTGGAAACTAATGATAATAAGTTGTACATTATATTTACAGAAATAGAGGAAATGATATGAAAATGATATGGATTAGTAATAACTTAAATAATACAGTAACTGGCAAATAATGACCAGTGATGGCAAGTGGAATCATTAACTCTGTTACATCAGCACATTTGACAGAACTAGCTAATTTCAATAAGCTTGTTTTTGTTGCTAAAGGTAAGTAATTTAACAATTCTAATGCTTTGATAACAGGTCCTACATTAGATTTAAACTATTATAACCATGTTTATCAAACTCATTTATATATAAAAAGTTATTAAAATATAGTTGTGACAGATATGTCACATCAAGCTTTTAAAATGACAATTGTCCCAGAAAAACCAATGTAACATATTTGTCACAATAACAAAAATAGTAATGAGCTGCTCAATTTATTTAGCTGATTCTTCATTTTTTATTAAAATACATTCTGTTGTTGAATTCAAAATACGTTTCAATAAATGTAAACAAAAAATAGATAAATTGATTGAATTATGAATTATGAAAGAATTATGAAAATATGAAAGAAAAAAAGATTTTTTGGTTAAATCCAACCATAAAGTTATAATTTTAATATGTGTTGTGGAAATGCAACTAAAATGGCATATCTTTGTTACCAAGCAAAAAAAAGGCCAAGTTGATTAATTTTCAAATGAGGAATTGCCCAATGCCCAATGTGACATTTATGTAACATTTCAGATCTTTGGCTCTAGCTATACTATTACTTTTTTTTACTTTTTGCGACATGCTATTCAATCACTTTTTCCAAATGTTTATTTCTTTTTTATGATTTTTCTGACATACTGTACTATGACTTGTTTATACATTTTTTTTGTCATACTATACTATGACTTTTTGGACATGCTATACTAGACGTTTCATGACTTTTTTCCACATAATATACTTTATTGCATCTTTTTACATGCTATAAGACATACTATAGTATGGTTGCAGGTCACGTGACTCCCAAACGTGACAGGAAAGCTAGCTTTATTATTTTAGCTTATGTCCATAAGGATATTCCTCATGAGCTTGTATTTAATGTCTGTTTGTGCAGCGGAGGACTGTTGATCCGGACCTGATGGAGACTCTGAGGTAAGACCTGTTCTCAGCAGGGACCTGAACGTTCTGTCGTTACCATGTCTACCAAAATGCGCATCTTTTCAAAATTCACTCAGTCTGTCCAGAAACGAAAATTCAGTCAGTCAGAAAAGCAGAAATATCCTTCACTCGACGAAATCTCTCGAAAGAAACCTTCAAACTGTGATTTTAATTGCATCAGGAACTCTACTTGTGACCTACTGTCAAGTTGTGAGAACTATTTGCTGCAAAGAAGTGAGATTTATACACTTTCTAAACCCCTATGGTCTTCAATGCATTTTACCATTGAGACTGTGAAGCCTCAAAATACACCAATATGTATGCTAATATTGGTAATATTTTCAATTGTCAGTGTAAATTCATCCACTAGGATTGACTTTTGACTGTTGTGACCAAGTTTAAACACGTTTTTGTCTAATTTAAACAATAGCGCTTTTGTTTTGTTAGCTAACGTTAGCTGTTTAGACCCGACCGTATAGCATTAAGCTAGCACACACTGAGAAATGCTAATACAAATATTGTTTCTATATATTTATACAACTTCTAGGGGATATGGATCATAAGTGATGCACGCATGACAATATATTTAATCTGTATTCAACGTGTTCACAATTCACACGTTTCCTACATACTCGTGATGTTTTTCATATATGAGGAGACTATTTTACACCAAACCTCGCTCAAAAACGTGTCACTTTTATGTCCTCGTGCCCTGAACATTAACACGATGCGCAGCAGATAGTGAAACAACCACAAAAGGATAATTATTTTATAGAAAAGGCGCAGACATGTTTCCCACTTTTAGTCAATCAGCAAGACAGCTTTAAATTGACATTTTTTTTTAAGGTAGTCTGGTGTAAATCTCACTGTGTAAAATGTATCTGAGTGTAGATGTACTCTGTTCAAACTGTGCTAAGCTTCCAGGCTGATTGTAATTATCTACACACGTTTTTACGTGCACGCACATATTAATGTTTGCAATAAACAGCTGACAGAAATCAGTACATTACATACATACCATGATGTGCATCAGTGGTCTGAGGGTTGTGTGTGTTTTTACCCTCAGATGGCCCGACGGATCGCGTACACCAGCGTCCAGATCCCGGACCCTAACCGGCCCGGAGTCTCACGGACCATCCTCAGGATCAGAGGACCCGCCTCCCAGATCGGCACCCCACCTGGACCCTCACCTGGATCCACACCTGGACCCCCACCTGGACCCTCACCTGGACCCCCACCTGGACCCTCATCTGGACCCCCACCTGGACCCTCACCTGGACCCTCACCTGGACCCTCACCTGGACCCCCACCTGGACCCTCACCTGGACCCCCACCTGGACCCTCACCTGGACCCCCACCTGACTACGACCCTGGCAGCACGGTTACTGGGGTCCTTCGTAGCATCCCCCCAAGCTCACCCCAAAGGCGAGGCAAAAGAAGGTACCCTGAGGGACCCGGTGAGCCTGTAAAGGTAAGTCCAAAGAACAGGAGGCTGAATCCGGAGTGGAGGAACCAGGTTATCAGCTGGTGGTGCCACAAGGCTCCTGGACCTCCAGGCATTGTGAAGCACCAGGAACAAGGTGGATCTATTCAGGTAAGTACACTTAAACCCCCTCAGGGACCCAGTGAGCCTGTAAAGGTAAGTCCCGGTCAGCGTCGCCCGTTATGGGACCACCCTGGGCCGGAGTGGGCGAGGAACGTGAGGCTTTATCTGGAGAGGAGAGACCAGTTCGACAGCTGGCGGTGCAACAGAGGCCCTGAACCTCCAGGTAATGTTCAGCACCGCAATCCTGGTAAGCACCTTTATTCCTTTGAACTGAATTTAGCTGACTTTGAGATGACTTATTTAGACTGAAATGATTGTGTTGAATTGTTTAAGTTGTATTAGATATAAGTATTACGTTGTATTATATGTATTAAGTTGTATTAGATTTTAGGAGCATGCTCTGTTGAGAAGGTTCTCCTGGTCACTGCACAGAGACTCAGGCAGGGTGTCTGCACACAGAGAGTGGTCTGGGGGGGATAGCGTGAACCTCCAATGTGTTTCGACCCCCCAGGGAAGCTCCTCTGTGCAGAGAATTAATAGGATGTCCACAGCATATCAAGGGGGTTCACATGTCTGTTGATGCCCACCCTTAGTCCGACAAGAGTCCTCAGTGACGAGGAGAGGAGAGGAGAGGAGGAGAGAGAGGAGGAGAGAGAGGAGGCGAGAGGAGAGGAGGAAGAGTGAGGAGAGGAGAGAGGAGGAGAGGAGGTGGAGGTGGAGGTGAGTATGAACCCTCTCAAATAAAAGGTAAATATTAATTATTTTTTTTTCTGATACAGCTGCATAATTTATATGTTCACCTTTATTCTGGGAAGATTTTACTTACTGTTTGTATTTGTTTTTTTTAGAGAGGAGAGAAGATGGAGAGGAGGTGGAGAGGAGGAGATGGGGTGGTGGAGGGCAAGTGTGAATCCTTCTAAGGAAGAGGTGAGTATCATTTTATTTCTTATCATCAAAATTGATGTTGTGATAAATAAATAATCTGTTCATCTGATTTTTTAACTATAACTCTATAAACTGTGTTCCATTTCTCTTTTAGGGAGAGGAGAGGAGAGGAAGAGAGAGGAGGGGAGGTGGAGAGCGAGTGTAAACCCTCTCATTCAAAAGGTAAATATTCATTTTTATTTCTTTCTATACAGCTGCATAATTTATATGTTCACCTTTATTCTGTGAAGATTTTAACTCTACTTACTGTTGTCTGTATTTGTTTTTTTTAGAGAGGAGAGAAGATGGAGAGGAGAGGAGAGGAGGAGATGAGAAAAAGTTCACCAAAGTGTGTACCGTTTTCCTCTTAGCAGAGTATTTCGGGCCAAAGATGAACAAACCAAGACCCCCCCCCCCGCCAAGACCCTGAA
Organism: Pholis gunnellus; assembly: GCF_910591455.1. Taxonomy (NCBI): domain Eukaryota; kingdom Metazoa; phylum Chordata; class Actinopteri; order Perciformes; family Pholidae; genus Pholis; species Pholis gunnellus. The sequence goes on from NC_136530.1 coordinate 24,718,902, forward strand.
ACCACCTTTTTAAAAGTGCTGACAGAGCGAAGATCTTGTACATCTGTTTGTTCAGGGTCCTCGCCTGAGAACAACATAAACACCCCTCCCCCAGCTCCGGATCAAGGTGCGCGCTGTATCTGTTTGTAGCTATTGCCCCGTGTACAACCCTCCACTGAAGGTCTGCTGTCCGCTTTTCAACGGGCAGCTTGTACAGAGACCACCAGCTGCCTTACGAGGAAACATCTGGACCAAAGAACTCAGTCCACCTCGACGACTCCATCCCTGCCAAAGAGCGCAAGTTCACAACCTTGACGCAGGTGTGGTAGACGGCTTTTTTTCATGCATCCTGAAACTTGTCCAGGTGCAGTGTTTTAAAAGTGACTGCCACTCTCCCACAGGAAGGGGGGGGGGTGAACAGAGAGGGGAAACTGCACTCAAAGCCGTCATGCCACTGGTCACACAGACTTCGGTTTGCAGCAAACTCTCTCTGGGTTATCCACAGAGCTGCAGAAAGATGTTAGTCCAGTAAGGTCCAAGTTCTCTTGTTGCAGGAGGAACAGCTGCTTGTCGTAGCCCGACCGCCCAGCTCTCCTCAGCAGCAGCCGAGCTGTGTCGAGCCAGCTTGGGCCACAGTTGTGAAGCAGTCTTTGAGCTGTCCGGAGTCTAAAGGAGGCAATTTTGGACTGGATGTCAATCAGTCCGTGCCCTCCTTCATCAACAGGCAGGTACAGAGCTGCTTCCCGGACCCAGTGCCAGTCTACGCTGGCTCTCTGGACGTCCTCTATTAGGCCTCTCGGTGGGGTCAGAGCAATAAGTTTGTGCCCGAAGAGTTGACTCAACTAAATTATTGGCAACAGGAACTCTTCCCCTGTACGACAACTGGAGTAGCAACCATTTCCATTTAGACAACCGAGCGCACACTTCCTCCTTCACTTCCTCCCAGTTCTTTGCTTGAAAGCCCTTGTTGCCCCAAAAAACTCCCAGGACTTTCATTCCCTCTTTCCCCCACTCAGGTCCACCAGGCAGACTGGGCGCTGCCCGGCCCCTCCACCGGCCCACCAACAAGGCTTCACTCTTAACCCAGTTCACCCGCGCAGATGAGGCCTTTTCATGCAATGACAAGTTATCCTGCAGACATTGAACGTCCTTCTGTCAAAAACACATCATCTGCATATGATGTAATATTTTATTACTACAAACAGAAGTAATAAAAGTACTACTTTATCAGAAACATGATCCCTGTCAGTGTTTCACTGTTATATATGGATATTATATATGCATTTGTTTGTATCATTATTCCTGCTGCAGATGTTTCAGGTGGAGCTCATTCTGACTCTTTTACACTCTGTTGTTCAGTTTGGATAGTTAGGAAGGGTTTGAAAAATGATAATGTGCAAAGACTAAAGCTGCCAGACAAGTGGAGTGGAGTAAAACGTACAATATTTCCCTCTGAGATGTAGTGGAGTGGAAGTACAAAGTTGATTAAAATGGAAATACTCCAGTAAAGTACCTTGAATTTAAGTACAGTACAAATATACTTGGTTACATTCCACCATTGATCATAATGTTTACTCCAACCACTCACAGCTTATCAGAACCTTACAATTTACTGCTTTTTATAATAATATAGAGCAGTTCAGTCTATTGGTCCGGTCCTCCACAACAGATCCAGTTAAATTTGAAAACGCAATTATATATTAGATTTTAAAATGTAATTGATGTGTACTTTCTTTATTTGATTCGACAGTTGTTGACTACACAGATACTTTGTTACTACTACTAGGCTTCTTGAATATATATATATATATGACACTAAATAGCGCAAATTAGATATTATTGTAATGTTCCGGACCTTTGCATGAGGAGATTTTCTCAATCTGGACCTTTCGGAATTTTAATTGAATACCCCTGCTCTAGGGGATAGTATATAGAAAATATTTTCAGAAATGTGCTCCATGTCCCCTTTACATTCCTTAAAGGCAGGCGGTGATGGGTGAGGGTATAAGCAGAATATTTATTTTGGTCATTACAGAGGACAGTGGCTTATTTTTTTCCTTTGGTAAGGTGTTCCTCAGATTTTTTTTAATAATCAGAAATGGGCCTTGAATTACAAAAGGTTGAGAATATTGAGTATTTTGATTGAAATTAATATATGTTTCATAAAGATGAAATGAAACAGAGACCTACACTTACAAGCATCCCCCCTCCTCTCCCTCTCTCCCCCTCGCTCCCCTCTCTCTCTCGCCATCGCTCTCTCTCTCTCTCTCTCTCTCTCTCTCTCGCTCGCTCTCTCTCTCTCTCGCTCGCTCTCTCTCTCTCTCTCTCTCGCTCGCCATCTCTCTCTCTCTCTCTCTCGCCATCTCTCTCTCTCTCTCTCTCTCTCTCTCTCTCTCTCTCGCTCGCTCTCTCTCTCTCTCGCTCGCTCTCTCTCTCGCTCTCGCTCTCTCTCGCTCTCTCTCTCTCTCTCGCTCTCTCTCTCTCTCAGTGATCTTCAGCTCAGCTTGGAGTCATGAGGTAAGAGCAGACCGCTCCTTATATTTCTGCCATTAACTCACATTGACGTCGTATTGCATGTGTATATTTTTTTAACCCGGGATAAACCATCCGGTCCGGTTCTTCCCGGCTGTGCAGCTACAAAAGCTGCGAATTAGGGACAATACGAGGCTCGTTGATCAGCGACGATCAGACGGGAGGAGGCTGGTGGGTCCGGATTACAAAACCTGCATCTTTTAAATCCGATTTTAAAGGTTTAAATCACATGTTTATGGAATTAAACTCGGTTAGTAAAGCTGCGTTTGATCATATTTTCCTTTAGGCTAATTCCTCATTATGCGTCTGTTTTTTTTTGTTGCGGGATGCGTCCTATTTTCTTTCTCCTCCCTCTTGCGGGCACAGGGATGGAGGATGGAGGAGCTGATGAATCATAGATGTCGTCAGAACAAAAAAACAAAAACCCACACATATCCGAGGTCAAACGTTAAAACAGAAAAACAGAAGGAGAAACATGTTGAATCAAACATGTGAATATGTTGGATTTGATTTCAGGTGGTTTATTTTGTTTCCGGCTGGTTGATGATTTGAGGCCTTTGACGTCTCCTGCGGTCTGTCCCAGTCTGTCCCAGTCTGTGCTGGTTTCACTGGTTTATTATGACGGCCTGTGCTCCTTCGTGCTGGGAGGCTTCAGGGCTGTTTAATAGACTGCTCGTTTATTCCGATTGTCTCAGTGTGCCTTTATAATCTCTCTTTTTCACGTTTAAGTGTTTTTACGTTTGTTTTTACGGAGGGATCGGTTTATAGGTTCATATTATTATGAGTATTTCTGTCTGTTGGCCTATTTATTGTTGAGTTATGGATCTGGTATGAAAAGTGAAAGTAGATCCAGTAAAAGGTCTTTGAAAAAACTTTGAATCCTTAGTTTATAGTTGCATGTTATTTTGTGTTTCTAATATTTATCTCCATTAGAGAGGAGACAGAGTGGACAGGAAGTGAAGGGGAAAGGCGACGTTGAGGTCACATCAGCGTCATAAATCACTGAAACTACGCAGGTTGAGGTTTTGGAATGTACTGGTGCTAGAAAGGTTGACAACAATCTGGCTGTAAATTTGCCAGAATCTGGTGTATTCACAAAATGTATGCATTTTTAATCTTCCATATATATCTGCTGGATGGCTTTAATTAAACCACATATGGACGTTTTAAAATAAAGTTTTACATGCTATTTATAATGAGAGAACATTTAGTTTTGAGGAGGTTTATCTAGAGATGTAGATGATTTTTCTGATCAGTGTTGTTGATATTGAATCATTAATGCCGCTGCGTGAGTCTGACGGAGGATGACGGATGTTGGGTGGAGGGTGTGGCTCCTCTTCTGTCTAAGATCTCTGTTTTACTGATGGGCATCATAATAAAACTGAGAGAATGTGTCACATGAAATCTAGAGTTTCAACCTGGAAATCCAAAGAGAAGCTTCAGTTTAATCAGATTCACAGTTTACAAAATAAAAAGAGAGAAACCGGAGTGGAGATTTCAGCTGCTGGTTTCAGGGCTGTAATCTGGATTTTTACAAACACTGAGTTCTTAATAAGTGTTGAATAACGGAGACAAATGGTGCTATACTACAAGGTCACCACAACGGAAATACTGGAATTGAGGCCTACATTGTAAACTATTCGTTGAATGCATGTCATATGGTGAGCCCATTGCCATCAACATTCAAAGTTACATAAAGTAACAGCTTGTAAAAACCTCCACATCCCCCAAAACACGTTAATGAACTCGCAGAGACTTTGCAGAGAGATAATCCATCAATGTCTACACAGTTATTCAAAACTACTCTTTTCTTTCTTTGAGCTGTCAAATCTTAACTTGGTAAATTAAATGTAGCCTCCAGTAATCCAAAAGTGTCTTCATAAATCTATAAAATATCTATATTCCACCTTTTGAACTTTGGAAACTTAAATCCTGATGGTACAAATTTCCTCCGAAAGCACTAAATTGGTAGTTTTATAAATGTAATTTTGAATGTGATAGCGAAAGTTTCTGTTTTTGAAATATTTTACATTGGCCACAGTCTTTACGACAACATTTATCAGGGTCTCACTTCCTAAACATTCAACACATTCAAATATGTGCAGTACATGTACTTCCCTTTTGATGCGTTCATGGAAACTCTGACATCTGAGAGGCGGCTGGAATACAGAAACATATTTTTTAAAATGATTGATTTACAAAATGGAGGCTGATCAGCAGAGTGGTATGTTTAGTTTAAGTGTCTCTGAGATGCAGTCTGTGATCACGTTTTGTGGCTTCCACCTAATAGTTGACTGAACCGCCAAAAGTCCAATCAGATTTTTATATGTAATATTTATTGAGTTTAGTTTCCTCCTAAATAAAGCTGCAGAGAGCAAATGTTGAAGGGCCGTGGTTGATTTATTGTCTTTGTGGAAAAATTAGGTTGTAGTCCATTTATGCTACATGAGAAAAAATTAAAATAGCTAAAGTATTTTTTATGGCAGAGGATGAGTTAGATCTTATTCTGAGGAAATAAGCTGCTCTGTTCTGTGGCAGCAGGGTGAACGGGCTGTGGCTGTAGTGGGAAATGTCTTTCAGTAACCTTTGTGGTCTTCGCAGGCACCTCTTGTCACCAATATCACCGATGCTTCACCAGGATGGAGCTGTGTGATGACTGTCAGGCTGTTTGTGATGCTTATTCCCAGGAACTTAAAACTGTTCGCTTGCTCTAACTGCTCCATTGATGTAGACGGTGGGGTGTTTAACATTGCTTGAATGAAGTTTCAAGTTAATGAAGTCATTTAGATTCCTCTCTCCTACAGAGTGTTGATGTCAGTATGTTGCATTGTAGTTTTCTCTTTCGTGTCTGAGCAGTGGCGCACATCGATAAAATCAGAAAAACATCAGAAACGTCCCTGTTATATTCACACGGACGAGCTGATTTCTGTCAGAAACAGCCAGAGAGGGTAAAGAAGTTTGACCTCTGACCTCTGACCTGTTTGTATCAGACAGTCAGTTCGGATCAGATGTTCAGATGCCGTGTTTTCGAGTCGTGACGGTCCAGGGTTCTGTGACTCGGCGAGCCTCGGGGGACAGGACGTTTTTTTGTCACTGAGCCGGAAGAGTCAGCGATGAAGTCAACTTATGTAACAGCGAGTTTTATGAAAAAAGTGAGCGGCTTCAGACGGAGAGACGAACGCAGCTGAACGTCTTCCGTCACACAATGTCAACTGCAGGTCAACTTGTTGGTTTGTTCCAGAGCTTTCACTCACTCAACCGCAGGTGGAGTTTACGCCGTTGTCGTGGAGACAGAGGTGTTCAGACTTTTAGTATTGGTAGTCCACATTGAGCTTGAAAGTTTTGGTTTGATTGAAAGACTTCACATTCAGTCTGAACAGTCAAAGGAGGCCATGCTGTCTTTGTTTTGTGTGTCCCAGTGTGTCTGTTTCCAGGTGTTTCCAGCTATTGGGGAGTTTCACTGCACATGTTTTAATAGCAGTGTAAAGCCGCTAGTGTCTGGAGCTGTGTGAAGTTGAATAAAGTGACTTTAGATTTGTCGAGACGCAAACAAGCTGTCGACCTCCAGAAGTCACGGAGACAGCAGCAGCGTTTTTTTCATTAACAGCAACAATATGGCCCTGTGTTTGCAGACAGGAAGTGTGAGCGCAGACTCACTCTGTGATGACATGACTGTTTGTTGTGCTGAATGAAGCTGGTTGAATGTGCGGTAAAAGCTTCATCTAACATCCGCCGATCTCCTCCTCCTCCTCCTCTTTTTACCCACAAGTCTTGATATCACAGTGATCGTACGCGCTGTACAATTTTCTTATTTTGTCAATTTATGCCACAACTTAAGTTATTAGTTCAGGTTTTTGGAGGATAAGATGGCGGTGAATCATTTTGCAAAGGATCAGGTTTCTCTTATTATTAACAAATCACATAAAAAGACCCGAACCAACAACGTGTCAGTCCATCTGTCAAATCTTCCTGACTTCCTGTCTGTGGCTCTCAGCTCCAAGCTCGTTGGGTCCTACTCTGGACGTAAATCTGTAAAAACACAAATACATAGTTTCGTTTTTATAAATCAGTCATTTCCTAAAACAGTCACTGTAGTTTTTAGAAATAATGCATTTGTTGGGGACTATTTTCAGCAGCGGATTTATCCCCATTTGGTGCTCTAGAGAGTATTTATGGCAGCGGTACGGTGATTGTGGGATTTGAGTCCAAATAAACTACAGTGTGTGTGTTCATGGTGATGAAGGAACAAGTCATGCAGTGCAGCAGTGAGGCTCATCGTTTTTAATGGAGCTCTATGACACAGAGGAAGAGGATGCATCAGGCTTTCATACACACACATTACTTGTTAGTAGAAACCTTCACTGCTGGTTTGGGTCTGCTTGAGCTGCAGCAGAAAGGAAACCATGTGTGACACATTGTGGATGATACACTAAAGTCGTCTTCTGGCTTTCAGCATTAATCATAGTGATTCGTTGTGGTCTGGCGCCATATAACTCAAATTGACTTGACTTGTTAGCTTAGCTTTTAGCATCCGGAGGGCAGCTATGTTAGAGGAAATGCTTTTATTGTCTCAGGGCGTGTCTCCTCTCAGTCTGACGCACCAAATAAAATGATACTCTCATCCTAGTTATAACGTTATAAGTGTAAGAACATGGAGGCTGTGTTACAGTTAGAGGCCGCAAATCTTTTAAAAACCCTGAAACTGAGACAAGAAGACGACTCTGTTTTTAGAGAGCTAAATGTTTGACTGCATTCGCTCTCCACACGCCGACGCCATTTTCTCCTCCTCCTCCTTTCCTTGCCTGGAGGATGCGGTTACCACGGTAACCAGACGTTCCCCACAGGGTGAGAGAGAGAGAGATGCAGGCTGGGGGTGGAGCAGGTGGTGGTGGGAGTGATCGACACTCCCTTTGTTCAGATACACAATATATTGCTAAGACGTGAGCATTTATTGTTAAGAGAGTTACAAATCTTAAAATCTGATTTTATGAAGAAAGAGCGCAGCGGAAAATACGAATAAATACATAATTAAAATCACACAACGTGTGATCAGACTCTACAGAGTGTGACCCATCTTTCTTGGTCATTAGGTCTGTTTTAACAGCTAAGGTCAGGAATAAAGACAGGAATCACCTTCAGCAGGAGGAAGAAGACGTCGTATCAGGCCTGAAACGACAGACACATGATTGCTTATTATATTATATAATACTACTTATTTACGTGCATGCATATATAATTAGGCCTTTGTGCAGCTGAGGAAGATTGATCTGTGCATTCTGCTGACTCACTGTGCTGATGATCATTAACCATGTGTGATGGAGGGATATCCAATGACAATATATCGGCTGATAATCACAGAGCATGAAGTACAATCTTGATACAGATCCTTTTTACATCACAGAGCCAGGATAGTGGCTCCAGAATTTGCCATCAAAAATAAAATTTGGCATTGAAAACAAGGCCTAAACTGAAAAAAAAGAAAAAGGAAACACTGGTATTGGAAGTTCTACTGAAAAATAACCGTTTGAATAGTTTTTGTGCTCTGATGTTTTTTTGATGAGAATATTCAGATTTCTTCTTCATGTCACTCATTTTACCTCGACAGTGTTTCTTTTTAAGATTATTATAAATGGATACGATTATTTATTCTTTCTTTTTGTATTGTAGATACAATACTCAGATACAAACTGAGCGTATAACATTTCACAGTGATGGAGACTCTGAATGAACTCATGATTTCTAAATGAAATCAACATTTCTTGTTGCTGAATGGCTAATTGTTCGACACTTCTGCAATAAGCAGATATCACTGCAGATGGTTTGATGCTTTGTCTTTCTTTCTCTCTGATCTCTTCCTGTTTCATCTCTTCTTGTCATCGTCGTCTCATATCGGGGTCACGCGCATCGGATTGGCTGTTGCCTTAGCAACTGCAGCCCATTAACGGGTCCCGTTAACGCTCGTTTAAAGTCTCTGTCTGATTCGTTATCCTCCCAGGGGCTCCCACATTTTCTTACCCAGCATGCTTTGCCAGCGACTGCAGCAGTGAGCTGTGTGTGTGTGTGTGTGTGTGTGTGTGTGTGTGCAAGATGACAAGAGAGGCAGAAAGAGACATCACTGGATGTAAATGTCACCATGGTGATGGTGGGGGGGATGTGGGCCTGGACCATGGTAACACAGAGCATCATTATATATGTCAGAGTATTTTTGATGAGAAACACCGACATCACACACACACACACACACACCCTTAAAGGTGTGTGTGGGACCTTCTTACACACACACACACACACAGATTTCTTATTCTGTACTTGTGAGGACCATCATTGATGTCTGTGGTTCAAACGACACTCTTTGCTTAATGCTTGTGAAAGATGGTGGTTGATACATTGTGTCTCACTGCACACTGTGTTTGTATGAAACCAGTCCAGGATGTTTCACTGCCATGAACACAGAGCCGTGAGAGTCTGAACACAACCAGAACACAGTGTCAAAATGCTCCAGTTGTTAACAGCTCACGTTGTGTTGGAGGATCTGATAGTTTAGAGAAAAGCAAATGAAAATATGTTGTGGAGGACGTGTTATTTTCTCTATGGCCTAATCAGGTCTGATATGGTGCTGCAGGTCTTTGAGTCAATACAACTGATACGGAGTGGATCCAAATGTGGATGATGATGATGATCAGATAAACATGTGTTTGGAGTGTAATAATAACATGTGGATCACCACCGATCAGCTGGTGCTGTTGGTCTTTCTGTCCTCTGTCCTGTCTCTGGATCGGCTCTAATTAGCCTTCTCTTTTTGTCCCTTTTTTCTGAGGTCATCATAAAGGTGCGTTCACACCAAACGCGGTGCAAATTATTCGCGCGAGTAGATTACATAGAAAGTCTATGCACAGACCCGATGAGACTGGAGTGACGCGAATTGGCGATGGCGTGGCGTGATTGACACAAAGACAGTTTGAGAAAAGCAACGTACTGCTGTGGACTGCTGTGCTGCTGTGGCAGCAGCAAAACATGATTTAGCCACCAAAAAAAGGGGGGGGGGGGGGGAATCCATATCAGTTTAAGTGTACAATATATTTTTTCGTATTTTTCTAAATTATGTAAGATTAGTTTTACTTTTAGTTATTTGTTTTCCTTCTAATGTTGAGGGAAGGTATCTGGATTCTAGAATTGTTATCTGGAAGTGTGTGCAAATATAATACAATAACATCTTTTATAGACATAATGAGAATTACTTTGTAACCTGGCCTGAACCTGAGAGTTTGTGATGCCTAAATAAACGAAGGTTGATTGGTGTGCCATGATGTCCCGTTAGTCTTCCCCCATCCAAGTGGATCAATGACCCGACACAGTGGCCTGGTATTGCCTATCCGGACATCTATTTAGCTTCCGGGTTAGGTTTAGTGTTGTCTTTAAATAATCAACCTGTTTATAGCCAGCTGTTTGATCTTAAGGCTGAGAGTTAGTTGGCGACGACAGTCTGATGCTGCCATCCTGTATGACTGCGCTGCTGCAGCCTCCCAACTCCAGCCAGCTCTCTATAAGTCGTAACTTTCACCAGCAGCATTTAGACGTTTTATCTTATGTGCCTTAAATCTCATTGTGAAAGCTTCAGTTAACCAGCTACACAACAGCTTTTCTGCATTTTCCCGTTTGTCTCCTAATGTGACGGCACGATTGTATGGTCTGTTATGCTATCGATTTGCATTATGGGAAATGTAGGATTCAGTGTTTTGGGACTAAAAGTCAAGTATCTGCTCATCTGCTGCTCAGTTTGGCTCTCACATGAACTACTTTATAGAAGAGAAGCATAGAATCTTTGTAAAAATATATACTGTAAATATATGTTCCAACATTCTCAAATGGATTGACAGGCTCTTTTTTTTACAGTAATTGTAGAAAACAATTAGGGGTTAATATTTGTTAATTACGATCAGCGGTTAATCTCACAAAATGTTTATCATGTATAACTCAAAGTGAAAAACTGTTAGATTATCAAATCAACAATAATAAGAATAAAATGGATGTATCATGATGAAAATAAGGATATGGTTTGTCTCGTATTCCGTCACATTTTATATATCTGCTGTGTTTTGCTAAAATGTTTTGAACCATGGGAATAAGATGAGATCATTCCTGTTGTACGGTCCTCTGCAGTCTGTTCTGCAACCTGAGAACACGTCCAGTAAATCCACATTAAATGACAGTCAGGATCAGGTGCCTCCATCCTCCTCCTCTTACCCAAAACCCCCTGAGGCCCCGCTCCTCATAATGAATGCTGCAGTAGTGACATTTGGTGCACTGACCGCCTGCTGTTTCCAGATCAGCTGTGCTGAGCACAAAACAATAAACTGACGACAGAGATTCAGTATCATCTGAATAACGACAGAAACAGAAAGTTGTTATGATTTACTGTCTGAAACAAAAACAAACAAACAAACAAGCAGCAGAGTCACTTCTTCTCCTCTCCACACGTTGGTTTGAGCTCACTGACTCTTGGTCTCTGCAGTGAATGAGCTGCTTTACAGAGCTCACTGAGTAATGTGCCCCTGACCCCAAAGTAATGACCTCACTGTGTCACACACACTCAGAGGTTTAATTATTGATCGGTTTATTGATTGATTTGTGCACGGTGCATGTTTCTGCAAACTGTTTATTCACCGGACAGATGAAGAATAATATAGCATTAAACCTGTTATTGAGATAGGATATAAGCATGAACAGCGGTACCGAAAAGAAAATATTAATATGAGTAAAGACAATATGCAGCCCTTCTAAGGTATTCTATAGTTTCAGGAAACATGGTGGTTTTGGTTTAAAGTCAGGCATCCAGATGAACACTGAAGCAGGTTTAGCTTGCTGCAATAAGCCCCTCAGTTCATACTAGATTAAAACATATTTTCATAATGTGTAAGTGAAGGAGGACAAAATATAAAAGGAATAAATATTATCTGGAGATAAATGTGTTATGCACCTGACTAAAAACCAGGAACTTTGTGTTGTTTCAACTCAACCATAAGAACATTTATCGTACCATGTACCAGATTTGTCATGTTAAGAATGCGCCCTCCTTATATCGATATAGTGTGTGTATATATATATACACGCGTGTGTACAGGGCATTACGTTTGCTTTAGCTGGCAACAATGTCATTATGTAACATTATTGGGTACTAATTAAAACATGCATCACAGGAGAATACAATACAAAGCAGCAAACAACACTTCTGATGCTTAATTATGAGGTTAAATTAAACTAATTTATTATAAATAAGATGAAAAGTCGGATTCAGGTTTGCTTTTAGCGGTTCTGCAGAAAGAGGAAAACAGAAAGATGAAAAGCAGAGTAACGAGTGAAAAGTGTTTGTTATCAGACCGACTCAGGATCAGATGAGTGGAGGCTGGAAAACAGCCGCAGGAGGAACTTGGATAACGTGTTATCTAACAGACTGAGAAACATGGAGCCAAACTAAAAACTGAAGTGACAGATTATTAGACACTCCCTGCGAGCCATCTGCTGCAGAGGAGGAGGAAGAGGAGGAAGAGGAGAAGGCAGAAAGACAGAATTGTATTTCTTAAGAGTAGAATAAAACACCCAGTTCAAAATAGATTTAATCTGAATGGGGTTTGGTGGTGGTGTTTAGTCTGAGTGTTATACTGACTACACTGAAACTCAGTAGAGTGCAGATCTATGCCAAGTGTGTCGACCACTACTGTATTGTTTGATTGAATGAACACAACAAAGGTGTCAAAAAACACGCTCCATTTCAACTAAAAAACAAGCGGAAATGTATGCAGGCAATCGGCTCGAAGTCGTCGTTTAAGACACGTCATACAAATGAGACTCACCAGGCTGTCTGCCCACTTAAAAGTGACTGAGGTGGCGAGGTACAGCAGCGTTTGTACTGGTACTACCGTTAGCTGTTAGCGGTTAGCCAAACGCACTGGGTCACCGCAGCCACGAGAGCATGCAGCTGTAACTGGTCACCCAAAATATTATGCAGTTTGCTGCAGCAGAATGCAGGAAATGTCAAGGACAGACACAGAGGTGCACTCTCACTTACTCACAAATGCACACACACACACACACACACACACACACACACTCGACCGATCGCAGGATCCTCCTGGCGGAGATAAATAATAATCATCTCAATACTAATAAAAATGTCATCATGTCTTTAGTTCAGTTTTGAAGTAATCTGGTTACACAAAAAAGTAGTACAATATTATATTGTATAATATATATAATTGTAAATGCTATATCATCCCAAACTGTATTTTTGTGTCTGTTTCTTCTCCTTTTTGACAAAAAATGCAGCACAAATCATTCTCATGAGCTCTTGATGTCTGCAAAACTTTCATTTCTACAAAGATATGGGGGAATTTGCTCAATTCATCTTCATCTATCTGCCATCAAGTGCATCTTTGAAAGAACAAACTGGACTTTGGGCTCCAATTTGTGATCAATATTTTACGGACTGAACAATGAACTGAATGAATAAATACTTGATAGCTTAATCAATATTTATTTCAAAGCAAACTGTGTGTGAGAAGCTTGAAATGCTGCTGATGCAAACTCAACATTTCCTGCTGCAGCTCCACATTAAAGCTCTTCCATGTGGATGTCCAGTAGCGGTTTAGCATGCTGAGCATCTAATTGTAACAAATCCGGGTTCAAGTCTGGCTTTAAACCTCTTCCTCTCCCCACGTTTGTCTGAGTTTAGTGGTGCTTTGTTATTTTTGCTTCATTCCCGTGATCAAGGCACTAGTTGGTGTGATTGAATTGGTCTTTATGGTGCATTAATTTCCAACTTTTCTTTTGCATTTTTCCAATGTGGTAGCCCGAGAGCTAACCTAGTAGTCACACAAAACAGACAGCCTACATCAGCTTCTTTTGTTGAGTTACGTATTTGTTAGATTTTCTTTGGATGTAACAGTTTGTTGAAATGTCTTTGGTGAGGCGTTTTTAGCACCACATTGGAGATATCGTGCTGTCATAAATTCCTGATATGGCGTGGTGTGTTTATTACACCACAGGAGCACCAACCTGCATGAATAATGAAAGTGTGTCAATATTCTAAGCAGTTTCATAAAACCTGCCACCAGTCTCTCATCCCTCAGTCTAACTCTCCTTCTCCTCTGTGCTCCTGCAGGGGGCGCTGCAGAGTGTGAAGATGGCCAACGCTGTGGCTTCCTACGACCAGCTGGCCCACCAGGTGGAGGCGCTCCGTAAGGAGAACTCCCACCTGAGGAGGGAGCTGGAGGACAACTCCAACCACCTGTCCAAACTGGAGACCGAGACCACCGGCATGAAGGTCAGTCTGGATGCAACACCATCACCACCATCACCAACAACACCAGCACCATCACCAACCACAGCAACACCACCATCACCAACAACACCAACCACAGTAACACTATCATCGCCAACAACACCAACCACAGCAACACCACCATCACCAACAACACCAACCACAGCAACACCACCATCACCAACAACACCAACCACAGTAACACCACCATCACCAACAACACCAACCACAGTAACACTACCATCACCAACCACACCAACCACAGTAACACTATCATCGCCAACAACACCAACCACAGCAACACCACCATCACCAACAACAGCAACACCACCATCACCAACAACACCAACCACACCAACACTACCATCACCAACAACACCAACCACAGCAACACTACCATCACCAATAACACCAACCACAGCAACACTACCATCACCAACAACACCAACCACAGTAACACTACCATCACCAACAACACCAACCACAGTAACACTACCATCACCAACCACACCAACCACAGTAACACTATCATCGCCAACAACACCAACCACAGCAACACCACCATCACCAATAACACCAACCACAGTAACACTATCATCGCCAACAACACCAACCACAGCAACACTACCATCACCAATAACACCAACCACAGCAACACTACCATCACCAACAACACCAACCACAGTAACACTACCATCACCAACCACACCAACCACAGTAACACTATCATCGCCAACAACACCAACCACAGTAACACTACCATCACCAACAACACCAACCACAGTAACACTACCATCACCAACAACACCAACCACAGTAACACTACCATCACCAACCACACCAACCACAGTAACACTATCATTGCCAACAACACCAACCACAGCAACACCACCATCACCAACAACAGCAACACCACCATCACCAACAACACCAACCACACCAACACTACCATCACCAACAACACCAACCACAGCAACACTACCATCACCAATAACACCAACCACAGCAACACTACCATCACCAACAACACCAACCACAGTAACACTACCATCACCAACAACACCAACCACAGTAACACTATCATCGCCAACAACACCAACCACAGCAAAACCACCATCACCAACAACAGCAACACCACCATCACCAACAACACCAACCACAGTAACACTACCATCACCAACAACACCAACCACAGTAACACTATCATCGCCAACAACACCAACCACAGCAACACCACCATCACCAACAACAGCAACACCACCATCACCAACAACACCAACCACACCAACACTACCATCACCAATAACACCAACCACAGCAACACTACCATCACCAACGACACCAACCACAGTAACACCACCATCACCAACAACACCAATCACAGCAACACGACCATCACCAACCACAGCAACACTACCATCACCAACAACACCAACCACAGCAACACTACCATCACCAACAACACCAACCACACCAACACTACCATCACCAACAACACCAACCACACCAACACTACCATCACCAACAACACCAACCACAGCAACACTACCATCACCAACAACACCAACCACACCAACACTACCATCACCAACAACACCAATCACAGCAACACGACCATCACCAACCACACCAACACTACCATCACCAACAACACCAACCACAGCAACACTACCATCACCAACAACACCAACCACACCAACACTACCATCACCAACAACACCAACCACAGCAACACTACCATCACCAACAACACCAACCACACCAAAAAGACAGAAAAGAAGAAAGTGGGTTATTTTAACTTCATATGTCCTCTCTGTACTGGAATATCTTTACAAAAATGAACGAATAATTAGTTTCTTTGTTTTTCTTTTCATAAAAATAAATTAAAAAACACTCATTTGTAAACTTCCTCTTCAAAAATTGAAATTGAACATCTCAAATGACAACCTGAAACTCTGTGCTGAATCTAAAATGAACCACATTTGTGGGAAAATCATCAATAAATATAAAGCAGGCCAGAAAGAGAGAAACCTGTGAAATCCGGCTAAGACCAAAAGCCTGCTGCAACATAAATCCCATCAGCTGCACACACAAACACACATGCACATGCACACATCGATGCAACTACACACACTCACGTGTCCAGATGCGGCCAGCAGCTGGATTATCAGGCTGAGGTCAGCTGGTTTTATCAGAATCAGGACGTCCGACACACAAACACAAACAGCTTCCAACTGGACACGATTCACCTGCAGCAGGTGAGTCTGCAGAAGGACCAGTGACATTTTTGATCTTCAACGTCTGTCTGCAGAGTTCAGATCAGGACCTCGTCCAGACATGAAGGAATAACTTTGTTGATCTCTGGGATGAAGTGAGATTGTATCGGCTGCTTCTGGATTTGACCTGTTTTATGGGATTTTTATCTTTTATGGAATCTATAATTTTTCTTTTCTGACTACGTTGTTTTTGCTGTTTTGATGATTTTATTGCTGTTGCAATAAGAGTGAAAAAGAACCAGAGGAGATTTTTGTATTTGAGATTTAACTCGCAACAGTCAGAGAAAAGACTGCAGGACTGAAAACAGCGGACGTGTCCTCAGAATTGTTTCTGGGAATTAGGAGCTTTTAATGTTATACATTCCACAACTACAGACACATTCCACATGGTGGGTTTTTAAAGACCGATTCTGATATTCTTCATTGTTGCAAACCTTAAAATGTGACTGTTCTTATGCAAAATAATGAAGTTGAATTAAAATGCAAAGGAGGAATTTAGTATTTACTCTTGACAGTGAGGAGAATTATCTTAAATGGACATAGTTAAACTATGTTTAGTTAAACAGTTGAATTAAATACTATATTTCCTTTATTTTTAATTTTGGTATGTAGTTGTAGGCAGGTGTAGTTGAGCTGGAGGACTGATACCTCAGTATTTTGATCTTGGCTTCAGGGTCAAGAACCGAGTGTGTTTGACAGTACTTTATTTTTCAAGACTGTGTTTTGTTTGTTCCCTCCTTCTTACAGGAGGGACTCTGGCCTCATTGTTTCTGCCAACTTGACAGAGCCGTTTCGCAGTCGCTGTTTATTCGCCAGACAGTTAATGTCTGTACAGTCTGTTACAACAAGACAGTGTAACAGACTGTACAGACATTAGCTGGAGCTACAACATACACACTGACTGTGTTTGAGGTCTGACTGAACGAAGCAGCTCTTCTCTTTCTAGTTTCTGTCCTCTTTCTTTATAAAGCACAATCATACGTCTTTCCTTTTACTTTATGCAAAAGATTTGCTTTACGTTCTGCATGAACTCACCTTGAAAACGGGTCTGTTACCTGGGACCACCTCGCCTTGGGAGACCTCGTCCAGGATCCCCCAACAACAACAGGTCCCAGTGTTACTACGGCACATAGACCCCTCCACTATGACACATTTTCACACACACAATGGATTCGATAAGGTTTCAAAGAAATGAGCACTGTTTCGGTATCTGAATCAAGCCTCCCTCTGGCCCTCAGGAGCTTCCCTGTCTGTTGATCTGAGGTTGTTCCTCCTTTTGTGATGCAGGAGGTGTTGAAGCAGCTGCAGAGCAAACTGGAGCAGGAGGCAGGAACACTGGCTTCGTCCGGCAGGAGCGACGTGCTGCACCAACTGAAAGGTCGGTATCAGTTTCATGATATTCATCTTCTCACGTGAACCAGAACAAATGAGTTTCACATAAATCTTGTAATGTTCCCTTAACGTCTCCGCTCAGTAACAGCAGATGAATGTGATTCTGATTCTGCCTGACTCTTCTGTTTCTTTCCGATGCTCCGGTGGGACCAATCGTCATTCACAGAGAAATGAATTGACTCAATCAGCTAACCTGATTGGCTGCAGCTGACTCTGCCTTGTTATGACTCAATCCAATTAAACAACTAATTCATGTCAATTAGTTTGTAAGGACTGAAAATCCAATTGACTCCAGCTGAGATCAACAGCTGATGTGATTATAGGATTAGGTACAATTCTTTGTCAGACATGAGATAGGTGTAAGGGAGGAAGGAAGGAAGGAAGAAAGGAAGCAGGGAAAGGTAAGAAGGAAGGAAGCAAATGAAAGGAATGAACGTAGAAGGAAAGGAAGGAAAGGAAATGAAAGCAGGATAATAGGAAGAAGGACAGTAGGATGGAAGGGAGGGATGAAAGAAAAGAAGGATGGAACAAGGAAAGCAAAGAAGTAAAGGATGGAAGGAAATGAATGAAGGAGAAGAGGAAGAAGGACAGGAGGAAAGTCCAAGGAAAGTAATTTTGCGTGATTGATTGACTGATTATTGATCCTCTTCCCCCCTTAGAGCTCCACATGGACCTCACCAACTACTACGAACTCAAGCACCAGCCTCACAACCTGAGGCTGCTGACGGACAGCCTGGGAGGGGCGGGGCTAGCAGATGTCGGAGGGGCGGAGTTTGATGACCGTCTGGCTCTGCCTCATTCCTCTGCCAGGAGTCCGCTCCGAGCTCCATCCCGCCTGAGTGCAGTGTCCGGCGGAGAGGCGGGCTCCATCCTGCTGCCTCATCACTTTCTGGACGGGGCGCCGCCCAAAACAGCTGTGATCAGCGGGGCGGATGGACGAATGAGCGACCACCACCAAGAGGAGCTGTACAAGGAGAGGTGAGAGGATTCTTGTAGTTCTCCTGGAGATCATGGAGATGTTGGTCAAACCATCTTTTTTTTTTTTTTTTCATAGTTAGATGTCTGCGAAGGCGCTGCAGATATTCTCCACATAATGAATCATGAACTGAGCTTTTCTACACTACCAAATAAAAGCCATATAATTAGAATCTTTTTCAAAAAGATCTGTTTCATTGAAAGATGCTCAATTTTATTATCATTATAGTATGTAAGATACGAAAACATTCCCATCCGTGGATGAAGATTTAAGAAAAGGGAAAAATGCATGTGTACAGATACACGCAAATATATATATGACTTGTAGGAAAAAGGTCAAATACATGAATTATAATATATTTGACCTTTTTAGCTTTTGAATGTACTTAATTTTGCCACTATATATATATATATTATACATGTTTTTGGTCATCTCATGTTGTTTTAAATGTGAAATCAAATTTGATAAACATGATAATGAAACCTAAATATATATACAAGTAAAATGGTGATAATATATATATAACATATTACTAATAATGAAAAGGAAATATAGAATAAATACAAAACACACACACATCCATACGGAGGCTAAACTTGTGTTTAAATGTAGAGAAAACATTCCGACTTTGTCCTGTGTGTGGATGGAGCTCCACATGTCACCGAGCAGTGGCCTCTTATTCTTCTCTGTTGGCGTGACGTGTGTTTTCCTGGCCCACGAGCCAGCGTGTTGAGCGTTAGCACTGCTGACGCTAACAGTGCTACCTGTCTGTAGGAACCTCCTGCTGGGGGAGATCGACCGGGAGGAGAGGGAGCGCTGCTGGTACTTCAGCCAGCTGGAGGAGCTGTCGCAGAGACTGGCTCAACTGCCTCGCATCGACACGGTGAGAACACATACACACACACACACACACACACACACACACAAACCCCCGCATGCACACACTATTGCACTCCGCATCAGCAGCATATGGAAAGTAATCAAGTTCATTTACTCAAGTACAGTACAACTTTGAGTATTTCCATTTTCCGTTACATTGTATTTCTACTCGACTATATCAGAGGGAAACAGTGTGCTTTTTACATTTATCGAATAACTTGAGTTACTTTACAGATGAATAAGATAATAAAATATTATCAACAAATAAACTAAGATGTATTATTTCCAGTTAGTGAGATACAACTTCATTGATTCGTGGGGAAATTCACAAACTACCCGGCAGTATATGAAGTCATTAAAATCAGCTCCACTTATACCAGCTGCAACATTAAAGTGATGAACACATTAATGCATCAATAACTATAATACAATATTATAATATTTAACTGTTAGGAAAAATTCACTCGAGCCGTGGTAACAATCATTAAACAGGACATTTATTCTTTGTTGATTCACATACAGTATACATGGATCAAGGTTGCTCGGATATTTATACTAAGTAAACATACAGTGTCCCAGGCAATACGTCACAAAAGGATAACACACACACAAATTGCCTTCATACAGCATATTCTAAGTATCTGGACGATTTAACAATTCGTTCTAGTACAAAGGTCACTTTTATAATCAGAAGACGCCATGAAGTATTGACGCCGTCTACAACGTTATTTACCATTACAAGCAGTGCTGAGTGTTCTTTCGGATAGACTAGCAGCTGTGGCGCTTAATGTCAGAGGATGTTCACACAACAAGGACACATAAGGACACCAGACTTTGTAAGCACACTTATTATTAGTCATTTAGATTTTGACTCGAACATTAATAATCTGAAATGGGCCATTCTGCATAAAGAGTACTTTTACTTTTGGTACTTTAAGTACATTTTCACACAAATACTTTTGTAAACATTTTTATTCTAGGCTGTGGAGTTACAACTTTTACTTAAGTAAAAGATTGGAGTAGTAATTTCCACGAATCATTTATATGTTGATTATATTTTGTATTAATAATCTAAATCTGTGAAGCAACTCATGTTGTCGAATAAATGTAGTGGAGTATGATATTTCTACAAAGTAGCAGAAGTATAAAGTAGCAGCAAAAAGAAATAATCAAGTACAAGAACCTTAAAAATGTTCCTAAGTACAGTACTTGAGTAAATGTACTTGGTTTTCTTATGATAACTGTATTTACATTATCGATTCCTCAGTGTCTCATATGTAGTTCCCCGTTTCTCAGAGTCCAACGTGACGTCGTCATATGTTGTGTTTTGTTTGCCCAACAGTCCAAAATATATACAAATATTCAGTTTACTGAGAAATACAACACTGGAGAGACTGGAACAAGAGAATTGATGTTTAGTTTGGTGATTTACTTAAATAATTAATCAATCAACAAACTTGTTGGTGATCATGTTTATTTTGTTTGACTGACTGTTACTCTGAACGAGAAGTCAACGACTGTGCCGTATTTGGTCAGAATAAAAATCTTATCACAAACATGTCGCTGTAGTTTTCTCTGCAGATGGATATGATCAGGCAGCAGCTGGAGTTTGAAGGCCAGCGGGTTCGATCTGTGATGGAGGAACGTTTCGGCACCAGCGACGAGATGGTTCAGAGGACACAGGTGAGGCCGAGGCTGCTGATTGGACGCAGATTTGCACCTTCAGCCACAGCAGATGGTCATCAAATTATTTTTATTAATAAAAGATTCAAAATCTAAATTAATTTAAATTAGTTTTCATTAAATTACATAGTTGAATAGTTGTTGACGGGAGACAGCTGGTTGGTGGAAACACAGCACATCTGGACGTGTCTGAACCGTGTCTGAACCGAGTGCGTGTGTTGCAGATACGTGTCGCTCGTCTGGAGCAGCTGGAGAAAGAGCTGCAGGAGGCCCGAGGGAATCAAGAGACCCAGCTACAGGTAAGACATACACACACTGCACACACAAACCGATGGAGCACACAAACAGAAATCCACACACGCATAACGGCATACAGTGAATCTAGTAAATACAGTATAAAGGGTTCATACATGTTCTATTCTGGGCTTCAAAACATTTTCAGAAGTGACCCGACGCTAAAGCAAGGCCGTCGAGAGATCAGTCTTTTAGTTTCAGGTATCTTTGACTTGTTTGGATCTTAAGGTGGTCTTATAGATGTGCTTCAAGTGTTACGTCAGCTAAAGGTGGAGACACAATCTCCGAATCTGATTGGTCTGGACTGGTTGGACTGTACTAGTCTGGGTCAGCTGGAACCGATAAAGTAATGTAGTGTGTGATATGGAAAGAGTCTCATCTGAAATCTTTTATTTCACTAAGGGAGACGTACCTGTTGAATTTTCCTGTGGCACTTTCTGATATGACGTGATGTGAACTTAAGGCTGGAACATGTTTCTCCAGTGATCAGGGGTTGATCCAGAAACACCAACACATACTATACATTTATATGTATGGATTTTGAGCATATCGTAATCCAGACGGTCATAGGATCAACCAAACAGCTTTCTTGATGCTCGAATCTGCTACTTTGGGATTCTCTGCGACCTACGATTTATCCAGAACACCATTCTTTGCGTTAACGTGTGTCTTAAGAGAGCCTTAACTCCGACACTGCGCACCAATATACCCTTGCATCTCTGGCGTCACTACGTCACTCCTCCGCATTCCAAATATGGTAACTTCTGTTCATTGGTTGCAAAAAAGCCCAAAAGGCGACTGCCTTATACCAAGATGGCGACGGCGGAATCGCTGAACTCGAAGGCTTCCTAACGGCAGTCCACAAACCAATGGGGGACGTCACAATGACTACGTCCGCTTTACATACACAGTCTGTGGTCTCAACTTGTTCTCAGTGGTTCACTACAGCAGTCGTTCCCAGTCTAACTCCACCTGAGTCAGCGACACCGAGCCATCTACAGCCCAGACCCAGAAAGCTGGGTACAGAGGCTCAGTGAAAGTGGAGTTGAAGGTGTGAAGGTGGACCATGGTGTTCTGAGAGATGCAGTAGAATGACAGAGAGCCTGCAGACCAGTTCAGGTAAACCCCGACTCTGTGGGTGAAGGGTTGGGGTGAGGAGGACCTGAATCTCTTGTTATGGTGGCACGGTGTATAGCTTCCCTCCGAACACTCCAGGCTCCAGGACTGCTCGCCGTGTCCCAGCAGACAGCTCGCTGTGTCTCCATTTCTGGAGATGCTGTTGTAGGTGACGCCAATGTCTGCACCGCTGCTCCATTCCACCTCCCAGTACACCGAGTCCAGCAGCCCCTCCCTGCACAGGACTTGAGGGCAGTGCTCAAACCGGTCCGGATGCTCCGAGGGCCGGTGGTCCGACCATACTCGAGTCGCCCTCCTGTTGCAGTCGGTCAGATGGAGCTCTGAGTTGGCAGTGTTGGGATCCAAGGTCAAATAACAGGCAACTGATGGACGAAACAAGGAACAAGATTAGTTGATTCAGCAATTCATTTTGGTAATCTGGTTCCTGCTGCTTTGCTTTGTTTCATATGGTAAATCCCTTCAGGTTTTTAGACCGTTGGCCAGATTGAACAAACAATCTGAAGAATGATGTTGGAAATTTGTTCAAATTGTTGATATTTTATCGAAAAAATGTATCAAAAACTAATTGATTTATTAGGTCTTATCACTGGCAAGTAACCAACCAGAATAGTTGGTAGTTGTTGCTGCTAATAGAGATTTTGGCCAATTATCTTCAGATCAACAAATAATCTTCACATCATCTCAAGATGACTAATTTAACTTTACTTTTTAAAGCTGGTCTTTTACGGTAACGTTTTAATTGCAGAAACATATAAAATCTATGTGAGCTTACAGTTTTTCTCCATCCACGAGTCTCTTCCCAGCTGATCCCTAAAAGAACAGAAATAACCACAACATCATAGGCTGAGCATTTCAGAACAAAGTGTTGGCTTTGGCTTCCTGAGGTTTACTCACCTCATGTTGTCTTTGTTTGGGTTTCTCAGACTAAAGAGATTGATCCCAGAGGACAAAGACTCCCAGAGAAGAGTCTCTGATGCCTTCATTTGTTGTTGTTGTTGTGGTTTTTCTTCTTCTTCTTTCTCTTCTTCTTCTTTTTGCTCTTCCTCTTGTTCTTGTTCGTTGTTTATCCTCTCGTCTTCTGCTGACACCACAGAGTTGTCACTCCCCTCTTCACTCTCACTTCTCTGCTCGGCTGTAGAATTGATGTGTTGTTTAATGCGTGTTACACAATGTCAAATAATGAGGCAACAGTTTCTGATGTAGCCATACGTCTGTTTGAGCACAACCCAGACAAAAAATGTTGATATCCGACAATTCGACAATTCAAAGCATTATGGAGCAATGTTTTTGTGACTGGGTTCCAGTTTTGTTTGTTGTTATTCATACGTGTGAGGAGCCCGCTCTCACAGAAATACGTGAAATTACCACATCCTCTTAACAGAGCAGTCAATGTATCCGCGTGAATGTGCAACGCTCATAGCTAGGGACATAGTACTCACAGTGAGAAAGACTATACAGGAGTTTTTAACCAGGAGAACGGTGTTCCAGGCTGTTTTTCTTGTACCAAAGTGTTTAGTTATTGTTAAGTTCCGTGTAGGATGTTTTTACTAATTTTGATTATTTGACATACTTATTTTAAGCCAAACCATGATGTTTTTCATAAACCTAACTAAGTAGTTGGTTTAATAAACCTAAGATAATGTACTTAGTTGTTTTGTTGCTAATACTAACATTACATTGTTTCCGTGGTGGTAGCACGTCATTTTACACATTACGTGCCACCACTACGTTTTGGCTTTCACGGGTTTCTGTCCGATTACACTGCAGTGTGTGGTTACGTGATCCACAGTCCTGTTGATGGCTTCCCACTATTCTCTTTATCTGCAAGTCACCAAGAAATGCAGTCGAACTGCGTCTTATTCATTCATTTTTCAGGTGTCGGAACTGGCTATGTCAGACTATTTTTGTATTTGTATGTACGGTATGTGCTTCACCGAAGACCTGACTCTTATTTTCATCCTTTCTTTAAAAATGTCCTCATGAACTAACATTAATATTAATAATCGGGATTCAAAGGTTTAAAGTTTAACAGTGTTAGGTTAACAGTGAAAAAGATGGTGCCTACCTGCCTGTGATGTAGGAATTGTCCCATCAGTTTGTTGTGTTTCAGAATGACTTGTCGTCGTCTCACCAGAGACAGTTATATCCACTTCACTGTCCTCCTCTTCCTTCATTCTGTCTTTCATGTTGTCGTGGATAATCTGGGTATTGACCGTCTCTTTGTTCAGCTCCGAGAGGTTTTCCCTAAAACCAGCGTCAATTCGTTCATCACTCGTCTCTGAAAATGTCTTTTTAACTTCCTGAATGTTCTCTGCATTTTGGGAAATCTTTTGGTCTCCTCTAAACAGAGTCTGTATAAAGGGTTCATCCGTCCTTTCAGCTTTCATCTTGAAGGTGTTGGATGAGTCTGGCTTCGCAGTGGCATCCCTGTTGTCTCTCTCCTTTGAAAGACCGATTCTGAAGACGTTAAACAAGTCGTCTTTAAAGTTAAGAAAGCTCAGGCGGTTGATCGTCTTCTCTGCTGACTGGCTGGTTTTAGGATCCACGGACTTTGTTTGTTTGGACGAGCTGAAGATGCTGGTCACATCTTCTTTAAGCTGGCTGAGGTCCTCTTTCAGGAGGTTGAGTGTGCTGGTGGCAGGTTCATTTTCTGCCTGCCTTGATGGGCTTGTGTCTCTCTCCTTGAACACCTTGAACACTTCTTCCTTGAACTGGCTAAAGTCCTCTTTTATGTAGCTTTTAACCATCTGACTCGCCTTTAGAAGGTCTGTCGTCGTCATGTTTCTGTCTGTTTGATCTTCTGGTTCACAGTCATTGGTTGCCTTATCCTCTTGGATATGTATTTCAGGCAGTTTATGGTCATTTTCCTGTGAAGAATCCTCAACAAGACAACTTTGTTTGTTTGTATTGTTGGACAGTTCAGAGAGCCCCTGTATTATCAGATACATGTGGAAGGAAGTCGATTTAGTAACAAGTAATGATTGTTCACTGTGAAATGGTTTGTCTAGAAATGATCTTCCATTCACTATCATAAATGCTATTGTTGACTCTGTTGTTAGAGAGTGGTGACCTCTGACCTTGACCATGAAGCAGGTTACTTAATGAGATAAACCAGTTCTTTCTTTTAGGCTAGTTGAAACATGTAATGTAAAACAAAAATAAATATATTAACAGAGATCTGCATAAATCAAATTACACCAAAAATCGTTAGCAGTTTAATACATATTATTGAGGCACATTGGAGATTAGTTTGGCTATTAAAATTGTTGGATTACAGTTGAACACTTAACTGCATATCAGACTCAGAAGAAGCATTTCAATCGAACAAACATTGGGCAGTGGGAGAAAGTTCAGTTGGAGAGTTACAGATCGTGATTTTCAGGTACTTCCTTTCAAATTCTATGATACTTTATACTTCCACCTTACTACAATTCAGGAATGTAGGTGGGAAGTAAGTAAGTAAGTAAGTACATTTACTCAAGTACTCTGCTAAAGTACAATTTTTAATAATATTCTGATTTTCTACTTAAATTGTCTTTGACGAGCTCTCGCCCCTTACACTACCAATTTAAGTAAGTTGAATGATTTATGCTCAAATAAGGGTCAACATGTTAGCATTGTGAGCATGTTAACATGTTAGCATTGTGAGCATGTTAACATGTGAGCATTGTGAGCATGTTAACATGTGAGCATGTTAACATGTTAGCATTGTGAGCATGTTAACATGTTAGCATTGTGAGCATGTTAACATGTTAGCATTGTGAGCATGTTAATATGTTAGCATTTAGCTCAAAGCTCTATTGTGTTTAAGTGCAGCCTCACAAAGCTGCTAGCATGACTGCAGATTAAGCCTGTTCAGTTCATCAAATGTAAACAGCAGAATTCCCACAATGCAATGCCACATTTTCAAACTACTCATCTAGTCTGACTAACAGTCCAAACCCCGATAGAAATTGTTATAATTTAATCATATGAAACAGGGACAAGCCGGAAATCTTTCTTAAAGCTGTCACATGTTTTGTTTCATACACTCAGGATTAAAGTTACACCTACTCTGAACTCTCTACACCTCTCAGTACATGCTCAGGCTCGTTTCAAGCTTTTATGATAATCTGGATCAAACAGAGCATCTCAGTCAGATACTTACAGCTGCTTCAGTCTCCATGTTTTTGTCAGATTCTTCAGTGGAAAACACAACAAGACCAAAAATCCAAAATCCAGATTTAGTATCCTCAGTCTGAGTTGTTGTGGCTGTAATCTCTCTCTGTCTGTCTGTCTCTGCGGTTGAAAGGGACGGCCGGCATTCTTTCATTCAGCTGAACATGTTTCTGGTTCGACCAGTTTGTCTCCATATTTGACTTTGACAGCTCAGCTTCTAATTGGCTGATGAGTGCAGGAATTTGTGTTGTTTCTCTCTGGGTGTTTCTGCTTTAAAAATATGCTCGTCCCTTCTTAGGGGTTAGCAGCCGCTTTAGGTTGAGTTCTAATATGATTTGGTTAAAGTTTGTTTTTAGGTTGTTTTTTTCAGGGTTTCACTGAGCCATCATAGTTTCTATATTATCAACTATAATATAGAAATAATAATATACAACTATAAAACTACAAGCTTAAGTCTCTAAAGGTCAGGAATAAATGTTGTACAAGTACTGTTGTGGTGGATACATAATGAATCTCTTTAAACATAATTGACATTTAATGAAGAAAAGGTTAAAACATGTTGGTAAAAGCTGCAATAACAGATTTGTTTCAGCTGATAAAGTAGTTGATGCTAATCAGCTGACAGATTGAGTCAAGCGGCTGAAATTCACAAAATATGATGTTTACTTCCTCTGGTCAAATTATCACTTGTTAATCTGGGACAGTTCAACTTTTTCAGATCTGTCAAATAAGAGGTGAAGCAACTGAAACAGTTGAATGAGTAAACTGGGATTTTCTTCATGCTAATTGGTGGGTCGGGAGGGGCGAAGTCTGACTTCTTGAATTAAGAATTATCTCGGCTGTGCTCATTAATTATTTAGCAGGTTGAACTCAATGTGACCTTTGACATACAAAACCAAATTATGAAAAACATAATTTTACAGTTTAAAATCATTTTAATGGTGAGAAAGTTGACTTTATAAAAGGAATAATAAATGAATAATACAAATTAAAAGTATTTATACCAAATTGCACTTTTATAACCCAGTCACAGAAAGCTTTACAGTAAGAAACGTTAAAAAAATTATTAATTGAAAACCTTAATTTAAAAAGTTAAAAAAGTTTGAAATTAATACCTATTTTGGAGATTTTCTTGACTGGGAAAATAAACAAAGATCTGCACTTTTACTCCATTACATTTATCTGTAATCTTTACAGATTACTTATACAAAATATAATTTGACTAATAAATGAAGATATTATTCAAGCGTAGGCTACCCAGCCTTATG
Organism: Pholis gunnellus; assembly: GCF_910591455.1. Taxonomy (NCBI): domain Eukaryota; kingdom Metazoa; phylum Chordata; class Actinopteri; order Perciformes; family Pholidae; genus Pholis; species Pholis gunnellus. Next base: position 24,746,793 of record NC_136530.1, read on the forward strand.
TAATGTAATTAAAATGAGTTCCACATTTTGCAGTTGCAACATTAAAGCGATGAACACAACAGTGCCTCAATAATTATAATCCAATAATATGATAGATATTATTCAGAAATGGACCATTCTGCATGACTATTACTATTACTTTTTGTACTTTAAGTATATTTTGATGCTAATGCTTTTGTATATGTACTGAAGCGACATTTTGAATGCAGGACTTGTAAAAGAGAACTTCTACACTGTGGTAGACCTATTAGTATTTTTACTAAAGTAAAAGATCTAAGTACTTCTTCCATTGAAACACAATACAGTATAAAGCCATGAATAATGAACAATAGTTGAATGAAATAGGTCAAGAATAGAACTTTTGATTTAACATGCAGACAATAATAATAAACTACTCGTGGGATTTTATATGGACTCATGAGTCTGAAATAAAAGTTGAATATATTGGCTTAGACTTTATAAAGAACAATTATTTGATTAAGTTATCAATAGAAAATTCATTGGTAATAATAATCAAGTAGGTATTTTTAATCATTTTTCAAGGAAGGCTTTCTTTGCCTTTTGTAACACTACACTGTAATATTATAGATATTAATGGATAAAGTATTCAGCAGAATAATCAATATTAACATAGTTGTTCGTGGAACCAGCGGCTGTAAAAAAATAAATAATTCAAAATTAACCCAGAACATCTCTCAAACTCATTTTTACTCTTATTATCTCGTATGTTCTTCACATGAAGTTTCTGGTTCAGAAGATCCTGAAGAACTTGATTAAACATTGAACATGTAGACGACCTTCTTCCTCCTCCTCCTCCTCCTCCCCCTCCCCCTCCCCCTCCCCCTCCCCCTCCCCCTCCTCCTCCTTGCTCTGTCGCTCTCCACCTCGGCTCGTCGCTAAGCAGAGAAACCAGGTCTCAGAGCTGAGCTTTGATTGGCTGTTGCCAGGCTGCAGGGTTGGCACGGAGCGAGAGTGTCTGAGATAAAGAGAGCGAGGCGGTTCGTCCTTTCTGCTGCTCTGCTTCCCTGTGAGAATACCAACGAGGCAGCAGAGGGATGGAAACGTCAAAGAGACGAGCCGACACTATTTTATTCTTACAGGCTCAGTTCGTCCAGATAACACAAACACACATTCTTTGTATCTGACCCTGCAGATAGCTGTCGTTTTAGGTGACCAGGCTTTCACATTTATGTTTGTACTCTGCAACGACAGGAGTTTGGTTTGAGCTGCTCACAGTGTTGAAAGAACATTTAAAATATTCAACAGCAACAATTCATTCAGAGACGGAGACCTGTCAATCTGGATGATTCGCACAACTCACTGGAGACAGATTTTCATTGGCACTATTTCAATTTTAAGGTATTATAAGCGTGGAAAACAGACCCAAACTCCAGCGTGCAAGTTTTAAGTTAAGAAAAAGGAAACGAAGGAAAAGACTGGGTCAGAACTGGTCCAAAATAGACCTGTAGAAAAAGCTTTTAGGCTAGTGCGCTCATTTAAATCCCTTCTCTCCTTTATTTCATGCTTAGTGACAAACAGATTCAAATTAGATCAGAAACGAGGAAGGAGCTTCACAGGCAGTAAAAGCAGATACATGAAGCAAAAAAAACTATAAAAAAAAAGAGCAGCAGAAAAAAGATCAATAACAAAATAATAGTGGTAATAGTACTATTATTATTATTTTAATTATTATTATTTTAATTATTATTTTAATTATTATTATTACTATTTTATTATTACTATTATTATTATTGTATTACTATTATTATTATTATTATTATTTTATTATTACTATTATTAGATAAAAGCCTCCTACTTCATGTGGAATACAGACAATATATTGTTTATTTATTTTGTGTTCAATCAGACATGATTTGCTCAGATGAATCATGCATTAATGTTGATTTGTGTTTACCTACAATATGTGCACATTTCTATTTGTTTATGATCTCCTGGGACATTATAATTAGGCTGTTGACATGTTTATGAGGTGAATTTATTATAGCTGTTAGATGCTGTTGTTTATGAATGTAAATAATCCAATGAAGGATGTGTCATGCAAACCACCAAACTGGTTAATAAAATTATTCATGAATTCATTCACACGTTCATAGTACAGTTTGTGACCTAATCCATCTGAATTTAGAGCTCCTGTGGGAGGATTTTGATGACCAGAGCAGTAATGTGAGTCATTCATTCGGTGCGTCCTATAAAGTCAACAGTAGACAGTGAATGAGATGTCAGACACTTGTGATGTCAGCAGAAAGTAGTGCACATTCATTTACAATAGCAAGCAGTAAATATAGCACAATATATAATAAACAGGGATTTCTTTGGACACAGCTCATGAGTGGAGCCACAAATGTAAAGTTTGCATTGAAAAAAAATATCTGTGTATTAGATTGAGGTGTTATTTGTACATTTAGTCCTGCTGGTGGATCACAGGATCGCCAACATCATGAGGATGTATCCTCTGGAGACTGTGAACATCACTTAAGAAGAATCTTAGGAGGACAATTCCACTTCTATGGAGCAAAAAGTGATTAAGTGTAGAGTAAAATGCAGAGTATAGTGGCAAAGAGTAAGAGGTAGATATGTACACGCTAAGATATACATTATGGACTAAAAGATATGAAGTACAGGTGTAAGTATCAGTATCAGCTTTATTGGCCATGTATGCGTACGCATACAAGGAATTTGACTCCGGTTTTCACGTTGCTCTCAGCGTACATACATAGAATATACAAATAAAGTACAAGTAACGGCAATAGCAGACATACAGAATGAGGAAATATGAAAATGAATACAGATCATAAATATTTATCAGTTGTCATTGATCGTTGATGGAGCTTCATTTTTTGGTGCATCTGTAAAGTTTCCTGAGAATCAGTCCTGCAGCTGTAGACAGCAGACGGAGCAGTTATGTGTCTCTGCTGCTGCCGATGGAGGAATCAGGGAAGAGCAGATGAAGAGAAGTGCACGTGTTTCCTCTCGTCTCGCTGGCGTCCATTTTGTGGTCATGTGTGCAGCTGGTTGTTTTAATGGAGGAGGTTTGGATCAGAGCCACAGATGCAGTCGCAAACGCGGAGAAAGAAATATTCTGATTTCCTTTGTTAAAATACACACACACACACACACACACACACACACACACACACACACACAGACAGACACACACAGACAGACACACACACACTGAGCTTCATTTGGATTCACAGATTGAAATCCTCAGAGAGTTGAATCAAAGCTTTCATCCCCCCTCTCTCCATCCTGTCACCATGGCAACGCCTCAGGGTGTGATGTGTGTGTGTGTGTGTGATGTGTTTTTCAGTTTGGAAGTTTCATAAACCAAACTACTTGAACATTTTTTGACAAATGTATGGCACTTTATGTATTCAAAGTACTGATTGGTCATTCATTCATGCTGCTTTTTTCTGATGTTGTTTTCTTTGTGTTTTGTTTCTGAATTGATGATGTCTGGGGTTATATTTGGTGAGATGTCTTTATATGATTATTTAGCTTTTAAAACACTGTTTAAATAATTATAATAATAATAATTATTATTATTATTATAATTATTATTATTGTGTTTGTTTTGTAACCTTTGATGCTCTCACTAAGTGAAATAAGTCAAACTCCAGATTTTTCTTTTTTATGAGTGGATCGTATCGGATGGAAATATTTGATATGTCTGCTGCTTTATCAAAGAATTCAACACAAAAACTGTAAAACGTTAATTTCACCGCCTGCTAATCCTCACACACACACGCACACACATTTTGTCTGCAGACGGTCTTTGGCTCACACACACACACACACACACACGTTAGTTGGAAGTATTTATCTACCTGGACACATATGTCTGGAGACATCAGAGTATCTCCCACGGCATTTCCTTCCCTTCTGCTCTCTATTTCTCATGAGGGCCCCGTCTCTGCATCCTGTGCTTAGATCCAGCCAAGACGACCGTGGTCGGTTTAAAGAAATAAAAATGAGCCAGAGCCAGACCTGTCACCACAGTGCTGTGGAGACAGGTCTGGCTATGCGAGACTTCTGTAATAAAACATTCTTCAGCCTTTGGCCTGAAAACACACTGAAGGCAGAAATAGGTCAGAGTAGTTTTCCTTTCTCTTCTCTGGCATCCGACCCAGAATGGACCACACCTGCTATACAGACTATAAAAATAATAATAACAATACACCATTAACAATACACCATTAAGCTTTACATGGAAATAAAACAGGAAAAGGTCAACTATGTAAGCCAAATCCAATTTAATTGCTCAGTCAGCATTTTTTACAATCATGTAATAGATATATACAGTAGGTATGTACTTCTGATATAACTGGATCATCTCTGACAGGAATCAGGTACTCTGCTGGGTGCCCTGTTACAAAATCTGATCAAATCAAATTGTTTGCTCAGTTTCCCCACCTCATCCTCATGTCTTCTTCTTCTCTCTTTGTGTTCATGTGTGTGTGTGTGTGTGTATGTGCAGCTGTGTGGAGCTGAGAAGCCCCCTGCTGGAGAACCAGATAACAACACATCATCATCCGCAGCAGCAGGAACGGAAGCTTCTACAGATGGAGGCAGCAAGGTAACACATCACCGACCCACATAATAGCAGAGGGTCAATACAGAGACCGTTCACAGGGTAGAACTAATTATATTACTAACTAATATATTACTGTTGTTAACATTATTACTAATATATTAGTATAGGTAACATTATTACTACTAATATATTACTATTGTTAACATTATTACTAATATATTACTATTGTTAACATTATTACTAATATATTACTATTGTTAACATTATTACTAATATATTACTATTAACATTATTAAAAGGAAAAGCTGCAAATGTTCACATTTGAAGCTGAAACCATGAAATGTTTTTACATGAAAAAAGACTTAAACCATCAAAATAGTTGCCAATTATCATTTAAATGTCAATAAAATGATTGATTAATCGACTGATTGTTTCAGCTGTACTTGTATAAACTATTGGTAGTAAAGTATAATTACTTGGGTCAATGTACTAGGTTACATTCCACCACTGTTGTCACTCAGTGTAATCATCATCATTAATACTCACTCAGTTGTGAATGAAAAACTCACTCTTAATTGTTTTATTACAATAACTTCTTTATTTAATCTAAAGCAATGGTTAGAAACACAGTTGCTGCAAGTTTTTTTAAGTAAAAACATAACTTTACCCCGAATAAATAAAACAAAATAACCTATATTTTATCAAACTACAACTTTCTTACTACGAATACTATAGAAATATTGTTTTATATAAATCTGCCCAGAAGTAAAACCATATAAAAACTGCAGGATCATTTTGAAAACAATGAACCCTAAAAAGCTATAACGTTCAAAACCACCAGAAAGGTCCTACTGACATTTTCTTAATTAATACTGCCACTATTGATAATAATGATATTAATTAAAGTCGCCCTCCCCCTCCCATCAGGTGGAGATGGTGTTCTGGCTGCTCTCCATGCTCGCTAACAGAGATAAGGAGGAGATGTCTCGGACTCTGCTGGCCCTGTCCAACTCTCAGGACAGCTGCATCGCCATGAGGAAGTCCGGCTGCGTCCCCCTGCTGGTCCAGATCCTGCACGAAGCTCCAGTCGGGGGCGGAGGCGGGGAGACAGCCGCGGGCGGTGCGCCGACGGGCTGCAGCAAAGAGGCCAAATCCAGAGCCAGCGCCGCCCTCCACAACATCATCTACTCCCAGCAGGACGAGGGCCAGTCCCGCCGGGAGATGAGGGTGCTGCACATGCTGGAGCAGGTCCGGACCTACTGTGACAGCGGCTGGGACTGGATCGAGAGCCACGCAGGGACGCCGTCACCTGGAGGGACCAAAACCACCGGTGAGTAATAGTCCTCTAAACACAGAGAACTCAAAAACTACTGATGAGTTATGTTTAAACCTCTTAGATACTTCTACTCCTCTACATCTCAGAGGTCAAATATTCCTCTTATTTACTGCACTACATTTGTCTGACAGCTGTAGTTGCTATACAGATTCAGATTAATACAAAATAGACAATGATTATACAGTATATCATTGTTGAAATTAGGTCCACCTTCACCAGCTGCCACATGCTTACCTATTTATGCATCAATAATATAATTGTGCATTTTTCATGATGGGCCATTCTGCATATTTTAGTATACTTTGATGCTAATTATTTTGTACTTTTACTTGTAAAAGTACAGTATATTAACACTGTGGTATTACTATTTCAACATTTTAAGCAAATGTTCTACCACTGTCAAATTTTCATCTTTGCATAACGAATTTAAAAACAATCTTTCCTTTTAAGTACTCAGTTTGTATTGTACGTGAAGGCACATATCTTTTTCCTCATTCTGTAGATTTATTGTAAATTAACTCCCCAAAACCCTCTATTCTTGTTTATCTTCTCCGCAGATATCCCTGAACCTGTGGACCCTCAGATCTGTCAGGCCATGTGCGCCGTCATGAAGCTTTCCTTTGAAGAGGAGTACCGACGCGCCATGAATGAATTAGGTACGTTTAAAACACCTACTGTTTTTTCGTTTATTCCCAAAAACATCAGTGACACATTTCGCTCAGAGGTTTGTGTGTTGTCTTCCAGGCGGCCTGCATGTCGTGTCCGATCTGATCCACCTGGACCACGACATGTACGGTATGCAGAACGACCCCATCAACATGGCTCTGCGCCGCTACGCGGGGATGGCTGTGACCAACCTCACCTTCGGAGACGTCGTCAACAAGGTACAGACTCACTGTGGCGGCTTTAACTGCCCTGCATGGATCAGTGGGCTGTGATGTCTGACAGCTGGAGCGAGGGCATGGACAAAGTGTGGTGGAGAAAATATGTATCATTGAGCAAACTTTATTATCAACTTTATTGATCCCATGCATGGAAATTAAGGTATAACAGCAGCATGAAAATATAAGAAAAGTAACCTAAAACCAGTGGTGGAATGTAACTTAATGCATTTATTCAAGACTGTTCACTATATTGATGTACTTGTACTTAACATTTTAAGCTAATTTCTACTTCTACTCCACCATATATCACAGGGGAATATTTGTACTTGCTGTTACTTTTAAAGTAAACATTTCACAAGGAAAACACATGAGTACTTTTATTTTTATTCATTTTGAAATTTTGAGATTTTATGTTTTTTTCCACGTATTATACTATGAATTGTTAAATATAGTGTAGTATAATTTGTTATGACTTCTTTTCAACAATCTATGCAATGTCTGTCTGTTTGACCTACACCTATTTCCCCTTCAGGCCACTCTGTGCTCAAAGAAGAGCTGTCTGCAGGCTCTGGTGGCCCAGCTGTCCTCTGACAGTGAGGAACTTCATCAGGTGGTCTCCAGCATCCTGAGGAACCTGTCCTGGAGGGCCGATATCAGCAGCAAGACAGTCCTCAGAGACATTGGCTGCGTTTCTGCACTGATGACCTGTGCCCTACAGGCCACCAAGGTAACGCAAAACAAACCAGCCCACACAGAGGGAATTATGTGAGGATCTGTAAAACAGAAAAGGTTTTTTCCTTGGAAACATTGTATATTGTAGATGTTTTGCAAGATAAAGTACATACAACAACTGTGGCTGGTTTAAGATTTATTGGGAGAAATAGTTCTACATGATCATTATATATATCATTATATACAGATCAAATAGTCTGCTTTGGATACATCAATTAGTATTTTTTATTAATTTATGTTCCTTTTTATACTATCTACAGTTAGCAGCCCGTTAGCTTATCTTACTCTAAAGAAGCAGGCGGAGACAGCTAGCCTGTCTCTGTCCAAAGGTAAAATAATCAACATACCAGCACCTCTAAAGCTTATATGTTATATTGCAATGGTTTAATCCATACAAAAAGTGTAAAAACAAGTTGGTTATGTGCAAGACTATTTCTTGGCTCTGAGCTGTTGTTAGGCAACCAGTGGAAGACTCTGGGAAGTTATTCGTCCCAGCCAAGAAATAGTCCGGCACACAACTTCCCATACAATGTTTCCATCACTTTTACACTCTTAGTAAGGATTCTTCTTTTTTTTGTATTGCTGGTTTTCCAGGAGTCGACCTTGAAGAGCCTCCTGAGTGCTCTATGGAATCTGTCGGCTCACAGCATCGACAACAAAGTGTCAATCTGTTCAGTGGACGGCGCTCTGGGCTTCCTGGTCAGCACGCTGACATACCGCTGTCAAACCAACTCGCTCGCCATTATCGAGAGCGGTGGAGGAATTCTTCGAAATGTGTCGAGTCTGGTCGCCACACGGGAAGACTACAGGTAGGTTTCTGCTACTCAAACTGAAATTACATTGACATTGTTTGATAAAAAACTGTAAAACTCAAGGGCCACTTGCTAGCTTTTTCTGGAGCTTTCAAATACTTTTAATGGTCTTCACCAGCTGATCGGGTTTGTTCAGTTATCACAGCAATGCCTCAGTAATCTGCTAACTCCGAGAAAAGCTAGTAAATCAAACTTGAGTAAAGATGTTTTTTGTCATAATTGTTGGTTCTTTTGTTTTAACACAATTAAGAAATGTATTAAACTTGCTTTATAGGCAAGTCCTCAGGGACCACAACTGCCTCCAGACTCTGCTGCAGCACCTGCGATCCCACAGCCTGACCATAGTGAGCAACGCCTGCGGGACTCTCTGGAACCTTTCTGCCCGAAGTCCGAAAGACCAGGAGCTGCTGTGGGACCTTGGGGCAGTTAGCATGCTGCGCAACCTTATCCACTCCAAGCACAAAATGATAGCAATGGGCAGTGCCGCAGCTTTAAGGAATCTCCTCACCAATCGACCCCTCAAATATAAGGACACTGCAGTCATATCCCCTGGCTCCTGCATGCCCTCACTCTATATGAGGAAACAGAAGGCTCTGGAGGCGGAGCTGGACGCCAAACACCTGGCAGAGACTTTTGATACTCTTGAAAAACAGAGCCCCAAGCACCTGACCCTTAACAAGCCGCTACGACACATTGAGAGTCTGGCGAAGGATTACGCATCTGATTCTGGTTGTTTTGATGATGACGAGGCCCCAAATGTCTCCAGTAGCCTGGACACTGGGAGCTTTTCTATGCTGTCCATGTATCTTACCAACTCTAACTTCCTTCAAAACCAACCACATAGGAGGAACACTGAACCTGAAAGAGACGTAGACATGCCTCAGATGGTCGAGAAGAGACTTGCTCCCGCTGACGATGTATCTGCCGCTGCAGAGAAGCTAGCAATAAAGATCACCAACACGGTAGCCAAGATTGACAGGTTAGTGGAGGACATCACTATGCACACATCCTCTGAGGACAGTTTTAGCCTCAGCTCTGAGGATCACCTGGCGGACTGGCCTTGCGGACTGGATGAACTCAATGAAGCCCGGGCAAAATCATGCTCCCCCTGCCGTCTATCTGACACAAGCAGCTTGGCCCACAGGGAACGCCTCAGTAGAGCCCACGCTCTCTTGCGCCTCAAAACTGCCCATACAAGTGTATCAACAGACAGCCTAAACAGTGGAAGCACCAGTGATGGCTACTGCGGCAGCAAAGACCAGATGCGACCTGCTCCAAGAGCTATTATGATGCAACAACGACCCAATCAGCTTGATCTCAAGGTTGCTCATCAAGATTACCTTAATGTAAGACCTGCTGTTCTGACGGAGACGAACAAGCAAGATATTCCAGAGAGAGATACTGTGGACAACAAAGATGTGAGAGATCAAGAGCTCAGCAGCACAGATGCAGAAAAGAACCAAGATCAACCTGTACAAACACCTGTCAGTGCATCAACTAAACTCTCCTCTGATGTCAGCATGACTTCAATTAAACTGTCTCCTTCTTATCAACAGGTCCCACTCATTCAGAGTGTCACCAAATTTGGTGTAGCAAAGACAGCCATCAATGTCCAGGCTGCCCAAGCAATGAGGAGGCAAGCATGGGTACCTACTGTGATGACTGGGGGTAGTATTACAAAATTTTCTCCAATGACATCCACCAGAAGCCCAACTATCGGGTCGATGGAGACCGTCCAGAAATACTCAGTGGAGAACACCCCGATTTGCTTCTCCCGCTGCAGTTCACTGTCCTCCCTCTCTTCTGGCGATGGAGCGCTGGATGGACAAAGTGAAAATGAGCTAGAGAGTGACTCGTCATTAGAAATAATTGAAGTGGAGGACGGAGAAGTGGTGAAGAGAGCTGAAGAGGATGAAACCTTGGAGGATCTGAGTGACAGCCAGCTGCTGATGACTGACTCAAAAACCTTCCCCAGCAAAGAGACCGATCCCATTGAGATTCCCTGTCCTGCCAAAAGGGAAAAGGTGTTCCTTAGAGGAGCTTCACCAGCCATACTTGAAGACAGATCTCCATCCAGCTCATCTGAGAACTACATCCACGACACACCCCTAGTAATGAGTCGCTGTAGCTCAGTCAGTTCACTGGGCAGCTTTGAGGCTTCCTCAATTGCCAGCTCAATCCAAAGTGATCCATGCAGTGAGATGAATGATGGAACAATAAGCCCTAGTGATCTTCCCGACAGCCCAGGTCAAACCATGCCTCCTAGTCGAAGTAAAACTCCATGCTGCATTGAATCAAATGGACCAGAAACACAGGCTACAGGAATAGCGGGCCAATGGGAAAGTAGTCTGCGAACGTTCATGGAGATTGCAGACTCCAAAGAGAGATTTAACCTTCCTCCTGACCTGGACACTATGATCTACTTCACTGTGGAAAAGCCCAGTGAGAACTTCTCTTGTGCGTCGAGCTTAAGTGCTCTGCCTCTTCACGAACACTACATACAAAAAGACGTGGAGCTGAAATTGACCCCCCTACTCCAGCAAAATGACAGAAATCTTCCTTTCCCTGATGAGGATGAGCAAGGATTCGACCATTGTGAGAGATATAGTGAGGGCAATTCTGACGATGACATAGAAATCTTAAAGGAATGCATCAACTCAGCAATGCCCTCCAAGTTCCGAAAAGTAAGATCTTCCCTGATGACAACCATCCCTCCTCATATTCTCAATTCCCAGATCCGAAAACAGATACATCTTCCAATGTACATGATGCTTCCAAATGGCAAGTCCCAGATGTGTCCTGGTAGGAGAATTGTCATTCCACAAAATGACTTTAAATGTGATGATTCATCCCTCACTGATTCTGCAGAAGGTACACCAGTCAACTTCTCCAGCACAACATCGCTAAGTGACGAAACACTTCAGTATCCAGTGAAGGAGAGGGGCGCTAAAGACTGCACAGCAAAAGGTATGAACAAACAGGGATTGCTCAACGATGAGGCAAAGAGGATAGAAGACTTGAGGATATTCTCACACTTCCATAAACCCAACAGAATAAACTACCCACCTGAGATACAAATGAACCGAACAACCAAACATATCATTCCCACTCAGAGGGTGCTTATGCAGAGCAAAGAGGTAGCCGATAGAGTGGCAAAGCAAAGAAATCGTGATCAGTCTCCTAACCAACAAAAGAAGAGGCAAGGTCAAGGGCCAGTCAGGAAACTGGATCTGCCCGTTATTAAGCAAAACACAGAAAGTAATCTTAATGTGGGATCACAAAAAGGTAAAACAGTCTACCGACAAACAACACATTCTTCAGAGGACAGTAACAGCTTCTCTGCTGACAAAAATGAAGTAATGAAACGAACAAGTAGAAAACAGATCAGGGAAGCAAATAGAAATACTCTTTCCCGGAGCATGATAAATATTGGCAGAATTGATAATTCACAAGCAATGCCCAGAGGACTTCACAGGATAAAACAGAATCTAATGAAGGATGAATCCCTGGCATGTTACTCACTCAGCTCCTCACTTAGTTCACTGAGTGATGCAGAGTTTGAGGATCATCAATCAAGAGCCCAGCAAATTTGGTACAAAAACAGACACAACAAAACACTGAATATGATGAAACAAACAAAGTTTATGAACATTCACAGCCAATATGAAGAGCCAAGCTCACCAAGCTCCGTCAGCATGGATTCGGAGGATGACCTCCTTCAGAAATGCATAACATCTGCCATGCCCAAGCAGAGAAGGAAGCTTGCTGCAAGGAAGAAGAAAGCAGAAAATACTCAAAAACAAAAGGCCTCTGATGGGTGGAATGAGGAAATGGATAGTGATGACACAGCATGGGATAAAGATTCAGACCTCAATAGTGTTGAATGGAGAGCCATACAAGAAGGTGCTAATTGTGTTGTCACTGGACTGCAGGCATCAAAGTCTCAGGACCCATCCTCTGAAGAGACTGAATCAGTCATGTCATTCATGTCAACATCCAGCTTTACACCTAAAGAAAGGAAGTTTGCTAAAGACAAAAAGGCAAATAAACCTCTAGACTTTGCACAGCGCAAGCCAGTTCCAAATTTACCAATGGTTTTTAGAGGCAGGACAGTGATCTATACGCCGAAAAAAGAAACAGCTCCATCACAAATACCTCCACCCAGAAAAGTTGCTCCAAAGAATCCAAACCTGGCTCAGCACAGATCAAAGAGCCTTCACCGATTAGGTTACCCGCAGGACATTGAACTGTCTTTGCCAAAGAGGAGCTCTACTCCACCTCCAAGGCTACCAAAAAGTTCATCCTCTGGATCATCGCAAAGCTCTACAACATCCAAACAGTCGCAGAAGAAGATAACATCCCCGACTCAGACAAATAAATCCATCCAGAAAAAGAATGCCTCACCACCTAGTAGCCCGCCAGCTAGTAGTCCCCCGGAGAGAAAAGGACGCTCTCCCGTTGTGAATCAAAATGAAAAGTCCCCACCCCCTAAAACTCAAAAGTCACCTGTCCGAATCCCTTTTATGCAAAATTCAGTCAGGCCCAGAGCTCTGTCACCTCTGGTAACTAACCAAACAACCACCAGACAAACCAATCAGGTCAACGGGAAAAGGGTCCCCCCGGCCAATCGATTTGGACTGGTCAGGATGACTTCTGTCCATTCAAGTAGTGGCGAGTCTGAGCGCAATGGATTCTTGAGACAGCTGACTTTCATTAAGGAATCACAAACTGTGCTGAGAAGGGATGGCTCTGCACGCAACATGCCTGGATCTCAGAATGGATCGCCCCAGAGAGCAGTTCCTGGAGCTTCAGCTGTCTTCCTTTGCTCATCACGCTGTCAGGAACTTAAGGTAACTGCACAAACCCAGAGAAGGGTGCAAGTAAAAAGTCCAAGGCAAACACAGCAAGTCCAGAGGCCAGACCGCGGCGTTCAAAAGCCGACGACAACCCTCTCCAGAGCAACCTCCAGTGAAAGGGACCTATCTGCAAGACGCACACACAGGAGAACTAGCTCTGAAAGCCCCTGCAGGGTGGCTGAGCGAAACGGGCATACCAGGGTGTCTGGACCCAGGCAGCAACAAGACAAAGACAACTTTAAACGTCACTCCTCATCACCAAGCATTAACATACTGAGCCGAGTGACCAGCCGTTCCTCCCTTCGTTCGTCTTCATCCGATTCAAGTGGAAGAGCAAAGAGCGAAGATGATACAAAGAAGAAAGGGCACCGGTCTGCATCACGGCTAAATGACAGAGTTACATGGAGGAGGATCAGGGATGAAGATGTACCTCAGATCTTGAAAAGCACTCTGCCAGCCAATGCATTACCTCTGGTGCCTTCTCCTGACGGGGAACAGCCAAAGTCACCAGCTCTTCCAGGAAAACTACCAACCATTCTACTTGCATCACGCAAGACAAGTGATGCGACAGTCCAGACAGAAGATTTTTCGAATAACAAGACCACCTCGAGCACCTCTCCAACAGTTGAAACAACTCGGGTGATCTCAGAGGAAGTTGCACGATTTGCGCTACTCAGAAAGATAAGTGCTACCTCTGGGAGTAACCTACAAGATGGAGATTCAGACATCTTACTTAAGAGTCACAGCACTGTCTCCACAGGTACGTCAGACATCCACGTGGGTGGAGCTGTCCATTTCCGCCAAGGATCCCCTAGCAAGGCTGCCCGAATCACTCCATTTAATTACACCCCAAGCCCCATTTCCTGTAGCCTGCAAGACACACAGAGCCAAGAAGCTCCAACCAATGAAAAGTCAGGGGGGAAAAGTGAGTCGTAGATTACTGAACAACACGAATGACTCTACTGTATTCCTGGATGAAACTCAGCACTCAGGTGGACAGATTAGGAGTGTGCTGGTCCCTTTACCTCGGGCATTGACCCCTTTCTTTCCCCATTCACTGCATTCAAGTTTTGCTCTCTGAACAATTGTCCACAGCCTCCATCTACCATTCATACAGGGTTGGATGTAGGCATCGAGACATGTTTGACATGAGCAGACCATCAATAATTTTTAGAGATGCACTTCAGAGACAAAATCTCACATGAAACCGAAGTGCATCTTTTTGTACTTTTTTGTATTTGTAGAATAATCATTGCCTGGTAGAAATGTAGTGAAACATGAAGCAAAAGACATTTAACTTGATTTCAGCACATTAAACACCATTGGACACAATTGATAAAAGAATATTATGCAAACTTCTGAAGGATTACTCAGCTGGGCTTTTACCTGAAAATGTACAAACTAAGTCGGACTGTTGTGAGATTCATAAGGGACTCAATTGACATGTAAAGTATTTTTGACATACACACACATGTATGTACATCAATGGTTTGGGCCTTTTCCTCACCAATCAACTGAGTATGACCTTCCCTGTTCCATGAAGAGCCCAGTTGGGTTGGGGCTACATTTTTGATAAAACATTTCTTCAAATTAATAGTGCAATCACTTTTATTCCATTTGTCTTGTGCATTAGGCTATATTGTGATCTTGGACTGTGATGAATGCGTATTACAGGTTGACACGATGAAAACTTTTAAATCTTGAACTTTAAAACAAAAAAATTGGTAAACAATAAAAATGTAGTCATTCTAAGGCATAACATGGTATTTTGAGCTCACAAAAACATTATTTTAAGGGCGACTTATATATATTACTCCTAATATATTGTGAAATAGATTTTCTGTAGAAAATAATTGACAAGCCAATTGTGGAAAAAATAGACAGAATAGTCTGTTTATTTTTGTGGCAATATAAAATACTTGACTAATAAAGTATGTAATCAAAAATCCAAACACAAGCATAAATATTGTGGGTTGGCTTTTTCGGTATAAACGATTTGGGAAATTAACAATATATATAACCTTGCACAGTAGATATCGTCATATCGCCCGGCTATACTGAATGAAATAAGTAAATTTAGCTCTGAAATTATTAATTTGAGGATATGATTTATCACAAAGTTTTACCACAACACCTACTAGACTCTAGTTCCATCACTGTTGCAGAACATATTATAGCAAATCCTGTCAACTATCATCTGATTAACTTCACACTCTGCTGTACTGTGTCTTAATGAGTATTGTAAATAATATGCAGATATACAAAATCTTCAACGCTTCCTGGTGGGCAAAAGAAACTGTGTTGCTCCCTGACAGCATGCTAATATAACTACAGACTGTACATACACTTCTTAACGTTGTGGACAATGGACGACAATGTTATTCAGAGGTAAAACACTTTCTAAAGTCCAACAAGAGCATTACTCGCTATCTGTATTCAAGTGCCACAAAGACCTATAATGTTATAAACTGTCAGTGTAGATGAACAAAGGGACTACATACCTCTGTTCATCTAATGTGATGACATATTTGTTTGCTACTAGATTCAGGCACTGTTTGCTGTTGAGTATTTCCTGTCAAGAAACAAAAAGATATGATTCAGTGATGGTTGGGGTTTGAGGCGATGGACTCGTGTCCTTACAGAAGTCTTAACGTGTTAATATCTGCTTAACTGTGTTGCTGTAAAAGTAGTAATAGGTTGAGAAGAAGTCAAGTATAAAGTCGATGAATATTCTCTGTAGTTGTACCATCACTCCTCTGTGTGCTGGGAGAGTGAAGACAGCAGAGTGCTGTACAGAACGAACATTCATCTACACGAAGGGGCTCTTTATTCATAACAAGGTTTTGTATTTACCATCCTACTGTATTTTCAAAGCATGTTTTAAGTATAATTAAAGCCCAAGTCAATTTTGAATGGAAACCTTTCAATCTCCACTGGTGATTTTAAGATGAGTGCTACTCCAACGAAATCAACTATCTTCTCAGTATCAAACCCTCACTTGATGTGTGTGGGTTGGAATACGGTTTTGAGCTTGATAAATGATGTTCAGAAATATTTTTTTGTTATCTGTAATAGTTTGTATATCACCCTAAAAGCTCTGCATTGAAATTCTAGTTTAAAAATCAATTTGGGATATCACGTTTGCACAATTTATTTTCGACATGCTCAGCCTTGTTTGTAGCTAAACAAAAAGGTTGAGAAATATATCAAATTAATTCAATTCGTAAAATGTTTTGTCTAAATGTGCATGTGAAAATGTTATCACTGCGCGTGCACAAAGCTTCCTTTGTCAAAAAGTCACGTAGATGGTAGCTTATTACATTAGCTGTCCTGAGTCACGATAGTTTGTGCATATGTATGAAGAATTATGGGAATAGTAACATTGCTGTGAATTACAGAACTGCCGTGACTTCAGACGACTATCTGGCTCTTTCCATATCACAGTGAATCAAATGATCGTATGTATGAGAGGAATAGACTGACCAGATGACAGGTGAAGCCATGGGAGTCAACGGACATAGATTCATTCTTCTGTTCGGTTCTCTACTAGTTTACAAACGGTAATATAAAACCAAAGGGTTTAAAATTACTTCTGAACATAATTTCACAAAGTCAAAATC
The DNA here is from genome assembly GCF_910591455.1 of Pholis gunnellus. NCBI lineage: Eukaryota > Metazoa > Chordata > Actinopteri > Perciformes > Pholidae > Pholis > Pholis gunnellus. Next base: position 24,763,588 of record NC_136530.1, read on the forward strand.
TTTTGTTTGAGCCCATGGCCGATGGCTTGAAATGAGGATTTGTAAACCTTCCTGGTTTGATACTTAAAAAGGACAGTTTTCGGGTGGAGAATCACTTTAGCAGACCCTAAAAGTTAAATCAGGATGAAAGGACGAAAATTGTGTGAATAAGACGGACAGGAAGTTTGTCTCCATGTTTAAAAGCCAGCAGAGAGCACTGAAGTTAATCCGTCATTACCGTCGGCGGCCTTGTTCATGTCTGGCTGGAGATGAGGATTTAGAAAAGTTTACGCCCAAATGAATTCAGAATGGCGGTTTAACAAAAATGTGACTGAATCTCTCATCCAAGCTGGAAATTAGATCAATTATCAGAGGACTCTGGAGCCTTTAGTTTTATGGACACGAGTCATCAAGGTGATGTCTTGTGTCAACTGATCATAAAGGGGGCGAGGTCCCAGCCTGTAATGCATGAACAAGGCCACAGATGAGTTCTGGTGCCATGTGAAATAGGCAAAGCAACAGAAGTGTCATATAAATGTTTTCATCCAATAAAAACAGTGATGTGTTTCATTAAACCGCTGTGATGACTTTCCTTCATGCAGGTGAGAAGCTGTTAAACACTGCGGGAGAGATGAGACAAAACATGACGTCATCCACACTGCTTTTTATTTGGTTTCTGTTGTGACATAGAGTTAATACAGAGGTGTTCAGACTGAACATGAAGCCAGTTTCAGGAGGTGGAATATAGACAAAAGAACTTGATATGATTGACTAGCGATGTATCGCTCAAAGCAGACGACTCGATGCTTGGTTTTTAATACTGGATGTTCTTGTTAATCCATTTAAAAACCAAGCGTTAGTTATAACTGGTAGTTTTTTAAATAATTGAACAAAATATCTGTTCATTTTGAGGTATTGGTTTTAAAGGATGGATTCACAGTTTTTTAAGTCGATTAAAACGACAGTCAGGAGCCCATATGAACACTGAAATAAGTTTGTCACTGAAATAATTCCTTCTGTTCAGCATCCCTCCCAAAGCAAGGAAAATAATGCAAGAAAAAATATTTCATTAGTATTTATTCAGATTTTTTCCAGTACCTACAGCGTTTGTCAGCAATTTATACATTTTGCCACTCAATGATTATCTTAAGATACATTACAAAAGAAGGGATGCAGGATGAAATTCTTAGTCCCCTATTTCTGCTCAAATATAGTTATTTGAAGTTAACGACAAGCTTCAGCAGTTAGAGACCATGTGGATATCTCCCAAAGTCAGTCCTTTTGGTACCAAATGCCCTCTTTTAGGAGAGTTGCCTCACCGAGCTGCAGTGAAGGAATAGTAAGAAAAACACTAAATTTGGTACTAAAAAGACGGTAACATTGAATGATATCTACAAGATTTGATCATTTCAGGCTGAGGAAGCCTCATGTTAGCTTCAAATAACTTTGGAACAAAACAAGGACCATGGATTTTGTCCATCGTTTGTGTTGAAAGAACATCAGGAAGAAATCTTAATATATAGTAGAAACATCAGTATTCATTACTGAAAGCAAAACCTGTTTCAATTATTCATATTGACACCAGAAAAGAGGTGAACCGTTGTCCTTCAATTAAATATGCAATGCCAGATGTAGGGTAGGGATGGGACAATAGTGATTGCAATAAAAAAAAAAAAAACATTCACAATGATTCAATAGTGTTGAATTTCCAATAACAGGATAATCTTGAATAGTCTCACAGGAAAAAGAGATCAACTTGCCATCTGGTAGACAGGTGGACAATAGTGTGTGGGATTTTTCGGACTACAACTTCAGAAACTAACCGAAATAAGAAGGGAAACCAAGAGAAAGGTGAATTAACACAAACTGAACATTCAGGGAATAAATGGAGACGAATATTGACTTCACGTTCAGCCTGAACACATCCCAACACTTTACAAAGATCAAGTGCTGAAATGACACTACAATTTTGACGATTGACAATCATCACATCCTTTGATTCTTAAACATAAGAATTTGTTTGCTTTCCTTCACTTCAAAACAAAAAAATATGCAAATGTGACATTGCTTCACACTCTGCTAATTGGTCATTAATGACGATATGTCGTATATCAAATGATTAATTGGAGTAAATTGCTACATCAATTGATAATATCAGCCTTATTGTACGGTGTACTTTCAGCTGTATGTAAGTTACCGCTAATGCAAAACCATGTCACACTGGTAACATCAGCAGCAACCCTCACACACAAAAATACATATTTCAGGTGTGAGGTCAGGAGCCGCCGACACCGGGGCTCCTGAGGTCCCACCAGTGTCTGGCTCAAGGGCACTTTGGACATGATTCAGGTGACAATGGTCTGATAAACAAAGTCCCGGAAGAAGAGGAAAGTCTCCAACAGAAGGTAGAGTCAGAGTGTTTGACCTTTGACCTCTGCCATGTCACTTTGTAGCTGCTCGCCCGCCACTCGCAGCTCCTCCCTCTGTTGCAACAGTCGACCTCGCGACTCCTGCAGCCGCTCATTCAGCTCCAGGTACTGTTGACACTGCTGGAACCGCAAGTCCACATCGCTGTCTGAGGGCCGGTGCGAATCTGATGAGGGAACGAGAGAACCAGTCAGTAGACTGCGACTGAGGGAGAACCAGTCAGTAGACTAAGGGAGAGCCAGTCAGTAGACAGAGAGAACATTTTGTAAACTACAGGAGAACCGGAGAGTGAGCAACAGGAGAACTGTTCTCCACGAGTGTACTGATCTGACCTGGCTCTCCCGTTGTCTACTGACTGGTTCTCCTATAGTTACAGGCAGAATAAGTAGGATTTGACGGTTGTGGTTTGTAAACAGCATTCAAAGGTGGCCCACTTCTCCCTGGTTCAACAACACCAGCCAGCAATTTAGAGGTCTTCAGTCTAGCTGGAACATGGGAATTATGAAGAGGAGGCAAGGAAGAGAGGAGAGAGGAGTCAAGGCAACAGGTATTTAACAAGTGAGACATCCTCTCCTCGGACCATCATTTTAAAGCACCGTCAATTAAATATGAGGTACGGCACAGCTGATCAGCTTTTCATTGATTAGTTAGGGTGCTGTATTTTATGACCTCAGTCAGATGAGCATAACAACATTCATGACAAGTTTTATATTTACTATTAATTCAATTCACAACATGGCATAATGCAACGAGAATGACCGGGTGTCGTACATTTTGTATTCAACACACATATAGGCTATATCTAATTTTACTTTAGATATTTTGTTGTGTGATGCACTACAAATGTGTGTACTAAAAGTACCATATTATATGACTGATTAATATATATTATATACACACACACACACACACAAACACACACACACAAACAGCCCCGTCTATATGACAAGATGAAATAAAGTGAGTTAGTGCTGAATTAAAGAGAATGTTGTTGACATAATTTGATGCCTGCAGCTGTTTGCATTTGAAAACATCATGTCAGGATTATAGCTGTTGAATCGGATGGAGCCTGCATTCAGGCAAGCCGGAGGAGCGAGGAATCAAGGAGGCACAACATCGGGAAACAATAAAACCCCTTGGGATGCACCCTGAAGGCAGATGCAGAGCAAGTGGCAGAGAAACGCCTAGAAACGTCTCGTACACAGCAAAGTAAAAAGATGAGAGAAAACACAGGCAGAGGGCAGCATCTCTGACGATATAGACACTGCAACACACTATCAGACGGTCATAGGTGGTGACTGAAAGGGTCCAGTCCATGCATAGTATGTAGTAGATAGTGTTAAATCATACTCATTGTGCTTGACAGTAGTGTTGTCCACAGACTGTATATAAGAAGTGTTGTCCGACTCTGGAGGTCTAAGTGGACTCACCATGTCCAGTCTTCTCCAGGATGCTGAAGACCGGGTCGTTGGGGGCGGCTCTGTTGATGTCCTCCAGGATCTGGTCCACAGTAGGGGGGTCGGGACGACTGGGCAGAACGACCCTCTTCTTGTTTTTAGAGCCAATATTCATCCTGCTGCAGACCAGGCTCGACCTTCTGTTTGGGTCAAGACTTTTTATTGATAAAAGACAGATGCAGAAAATGTACCATGTACTGTTAGGCTATTTATTACTAATTCTGCCCACAGACCTACACGCGCAAGCGTCCCCCATATACATGTATTCAATAAGATTAAATTATGCGAGAGTGGATTAAAGTACATTTCCGAACCGCTTTGTGTTACTCTTCAATTCCGCATAAAATGAATCACCCTTTAAGTATTACTTCAATAACGGTCAACATTTTAAACTGTAGTTTAGTGCTTTAGCGTTGCCATTACGTCATAACGCCGAGGACAAGGATGCTAACGCTAGCTTAGCTAACGCTCAATCGGTCTGGACGTAGTAGCCAATTAATTGCAGACCGGTGAAATGTTATAATGTTCGAGTTGTACTTAAGGACCGTAAGATTCACGAGACATGTTCGGATAACATACAAGAATGTGTTATGTTTGTAACTAAGCAGTTCGAGTTTAATTTCCATAAGCATTTTGTTTGAAGAAGCCTGAAGGATAACGTTAACAGATTGTCGGTGCTTACCGGTGTTTAGTCGTCCTACTGAAAGGCAGCGGGCGAGTCCCAGCACGTATCTAGACTGTCCCGGCAACTTACACCGGACTAAAAGACGGTTAATCGGTAAACGCTGCTGAAAGTATAAACAATGTTTGGAGAACACGTTGCATGCAAGACTGCTGGATGGACGTACTGCACAGAGGGCTGCACGCCAGCACGTCAACGTGCTACCTGTCACGTCAGTACGTTGACAATGCCTACATAGGCCACGCTCTCACAATACGTCATAAGATGGTGGATTCGTGTTTGGTCGAAAGCTATACTGATCATTTACTATACTATATATAGTTTCACTAGTATCCAGAACGTATAAGTCACATATACGGCATGTATTTGAAAATATAGCATATATAAATTACTTCGTTTTTACAGCCATGAATCAAACAGTCATACAACACTAAGTACAAGACAATTAAAGAACAGAAATGGCTTCAAATCTATTCTCACAGCCTTAAGAGGCTGTTATGACACTACCAAGCATCACATCCTTGCCAACTTTGCTGTTAGTAGTATACTATAAATATAGAAGTACTATAAATAACAGTATAGTATATACTGTATATATAATGCCTGCAAAACTAAGGGCATTCCCAGCAGCCTCATTGTAACAGTAAGCATTTAGGTCAAAGAACCACTGTGTCTAAGATGTCTTGTTTTGCAGTACTTCATGCGAAAGAGAGGGCAAACATTTAGCTATACGCTGATTAGCATCGTTTATTTCTTATCATACCGTCATTTTCATATCAAGGTCAGAATCTCATTTCATCATCATAAACAAAACAAAAAATAAATAGAAACACTGTTGAAAAGGACACACAGTGTCACTGATGCGAAGCACCCGAAGACAGGCCCAGAGGAAAATGTCCGATTGCAGAGCTGCAGTTCCTTCAGATGTTGAAATGCACCACCTCTCCATAAAAGGAAACTACAGTTTCAAATGGTGTTAAATATAAAACCTGAAAAAAAATAAAAAATAAACAACATGGAAAGGAAAAAAGTAAGCTGAACCACTACCATCTGCAGGTGTTTCAAATCTTTGCAGCTGTTACTGCTGTTACTTTATAGGTATTGCAGGTTGGCAGGTGAAGAACTGCTCTCACAATGATGCCACAGCTCCAGCTGGTAGAGAATCTGCAGCCTGCTAAACGTGAGCTAGTGAGTTCGAGAGTTATGAGCCAGCTTCAGGTGCTTTGCATTATTCATCAATAAATACAAATAAATAAAATGAAAACAGCAATAAGAAACTACGTTCTTAAAATCAGTCTGTTTGCAGAGTCGGTCTGAGTTTTTGATGTTACAGACTTGTATATAAATATAACATATTTGATCAGTCTCTTTGACATGTGATATTCTTTATCAGTGGGATCTGTGAGGATGCAGCTGCTTTTCTTCACTGAGGGTCCTCCTCTTCCTCTGCTGCTATCTGAAGGGCTAAAAAAAAGAAAAAGAATGGTAAGGCTGCTGCTGAAATAAGTAAAAAACATATACTGTATTATTTAATGGGTTTGTGATTTCATAATCATTTCCTGATAACATTTCTTATAATTTCCAAGGAAGTCTCCTGGAAGAAACACTAATTATCGGGAAAAAGGAGACAGTGTTCACTTAATACACCTCCAAAGCATTCATTCCTATTAATTATCAGTGTAACCAAGCAGGTCAACTGAAAATGCAGAAGAGTGAGTTTTATCCAATGCATATTTTGTTATTTGAAACTCATGATCCTGAGCCAAATCTCCCGCTCAAATGAAGTTGTATTCTCTTTATCCGTCACAATACAGAGAACTGATCAATACACTGTACCTGTTGGCTCTGACAAACATTTAACCAGAAATCTTTCTGCTGAGACATTGAATTTGATTATTTGATTTGCACTAGTAACTTCAGAGTGGTGTTAGCTATAGTACAAGCAGGCCTAGTTCTATAGTGCCCATGCCTGGAACCTCTATCAGGTCCAAGATGACGGTACACTAAGTGTAAGACTAATACTAAAATGTATTTCTACAAGCTTGTTTCCCCATGATTCCAAAGATTGTATTCTGTGATCTTAATATAAATTGTGTTGTGAAAAACACACATTATTAACAACAAATTACAGCTAAATATTTCTCTTATATCTCTTCCTTTAATGCGATCATGAAAAAACAAGCATAAGTAGTTGTGTTTTTTTTTGTTTGTCTCCATCTATGACTTACCATCAGTCTACACTGAGCTCAACCTGCCGTGCAGACATAGAACAGACACACGACCAACAATTAAAAACCTTCAGATTAATGAAAAAACATTTCTGCTATTCCTAGAGACATTTCTATACTGTTAATATTAGCCATCAAACTTCTTTTCATCAAATGTCAAAAACTACAAGAACCAATAGCACACCATCCAGTTTCTTCGTGATGAGAATACCTCAATGACCTATTCACTATTTACTGATAATACATACCTAAAATTATTTATTCATTATTCTAATCAATGTATTAAAAACTGTCATTATAATAACAAATTGCATCGAATAGGATCCTGGTAACTCTCAGAGATTAAAATGATGATCTTAAAACACTGTGAAAACTGTATGCCCATTTAGTACTACACAATATTACAATGAAACGATTCCCATTTGACTTTAATTAATAAAATGAAAGACATTTAGAAAAAGTAGGAAAATCACCTCTTACTCAATTTTTTGGTTTGTTTATATTTACTATATTAAAAAAAAAATGTATTCAACAATCTGCTAAAAACCCGCTATATAGGTAGATAATGATTCTTTTCCAGGTTACAATCTTTCAAATGTTTTTTGTCCGTCTCCATGTTGGAGTCAGTAGTGATCGTTACGTTGCTTTTGTTCTTTGTGATATTTTATAAACTAACAAGCAGATTTGTAGCAGTATCAGTCAGTCTCTCAGCTGATGTCTCTCAGCGCTGATGCTGTACTTAAGAGCAGCAGGTTGTGAGGGGGGGTTGACAGAAGCCTTCAGGCCCATTCAGTTCTGTTAAGGTCTTCAAGGAGGATCCTGTCTGCTCCGTCTGCTGCTTCAGTCAAATCCGCAGCCCAGAACGACCGTATAGGCAAAAGCTGCTTCAGCTAGCAACCACAGCACTGATGCTCTATGAGTGTTACTGAGGTGCTAATTCTTTATCAACCACCACACCACATTCTAACAGCAAACCAGTTGACTTACCATACTGGTTAACCCAGGAAAAGCTGGAACAATAACAGGACAGTTGTGTAAGCATGTTTAGTCCTCATCTCTAATCTCATTGTACAAACAGTTCATTTTATCTTGTGTAAAATCCAGCATTTTCTTCCATCAGGACACTGAAGATATATACAGATTTAACTATAAACTCAAACTGCAATAACCAATAAAACTGGATTTATACTAACAGTATCAAGTTCTGCTATAATGTCCCCCAGGTATAGCTACTACAGCCACAATATGAAAGTGTTGGACAAAACACCTGGCCTGTTTGCATCGCTCTATAGCCAGCTTGTTATCTGGCAGTTAGCAAGGGAGCTATACATAGCTTTGGGTTACCAGGTCCTTACATGTTCACCCTGGGGATCAGGAACTTGATCAAGACAACTCAAGACAATCTGGGTTGAAGTTCTTGAGCTGCGAATCGTGTGTTTGACGGAAAAGACTTTCAACATCTCGGCCAAACCAATATGAAAATGACTTTAAAATAACAAATTGCTTTTTTTGTTTTTAAACACAGAAATGCCAGTTTAGAACACACCTTAACTCAGCACGATGCTGTGTATCTACGTGCTCTATGAGGACAGAGGGATTGAAATGTCAAAGGTCATAGTTAAAGTGATGAAGTGGTACGCTGGTGATACTGAGTCAGAGGGCATGGTTAGCTTAGCATAAAGGCTGAAAGAGAAGGGAAACAGCCAGCCTGGCTCTGTCTCAAGTTCAGTTCATTTGAAAGCATACTGAGGCCTTTAAGGTGGACTAACTGTCAGGAGGCGGGGGAAGCAGCTATGGTTTACGTACTGGTTGTTCTTCGCTCGACTCTGACGGAGCTACTGTAGCTGTTGATGCAGCTGGTAAACTTTTGGTTTCAAGCTGAGCGTCCGACGGCCCCAGAGACACCAAAGCTTTATTCCTCATCAGCGTGGACAGGACTGAAGAGAAGGAAAGAAGGAACATTCAAGCTGATACCTTTTAAAATGCTTAATACTGGTGTGTAACCACAATGTACTGGTCTGCACCTTCCCTGGTGAGGTTCTCAGCAGCACTCATGGCCCTGCCGCCGAGGTCGTTCACCAAGTCGTCCACCGCGGCCTCGTGGCGGAGGAAGATGGGCCGCACCACTTTGTTGTAGATCATCTGGGAGCCGTTCCACGAAATCGGAGCCATGCACCACAACAAGAAGAGACACTGGAACCACAGAGGACTTGGTTTACCAGACAAATACTTCTTCATGTGCACCTTGATCCCCATCAACCATAGCCTGGTTCCAGACTTCTACATCATCTATGATTTTGAAAAGCAATTCTAACTGTTCACTGAGTTCTGTTTAGAAGACAACAGGTTGAAATAATTTGCCGATAATCATGGGTTCTTCAGTGTTTTCCCACCTTAAAAGCGTAGTAGAAAGGGAACCAGTAGAGGAAAATATCAGAGAAGAACTCGCCCAGGCTGAAGACACCGTACACCACCCAGTACGTCAGCCATTTTGTGTCGTCTTCTTTGCTTGGACTTTCGATGGCTTTGATTCTGTAGATATGATAGGAAACAGCCTGTCAGAATGTTTCACGTGAGCTGAAAAATGCATTTATTTCTAAAAAAAAAGGCCTTCAGAATGATTCTTCCAGTTCAGCGCCACAAACAGGGGTGGAAGAAGTATTAAGATCATTCTTAAGGGTCAAAAGATACATCTGAAGGGTCTTCATAATATTTATGGTGTAGAAAGAATAAGAAAACAAGGTTCAGCAACAATTTTAATTTATAAGCTTATGTCTCTTTACGTGCTTGCCCTATCCTTCAGAAAAATAACATACCCAAAAAGTAACAGGAATAGCTCCTGAATTATAAAGCGTATATCCAATATCCTTTGATAGGTAAACAAAACAAATAAAAATCGTAAGTAAACTAAAATATTATCATTTTAGAGAAAATGCAATAACGGAAGAGTTTCATCCTCGCCTCATATAAAAATCTAATATCACAGATAATGATGCAACTAAATGTCTTCACCTACTCAGTTACAACTGTAAATTTGAGAAAAATACACCGAAATGCAATATTTTGGATACAATTCCTAAAGATATACTCCATGTTTACTGTTTAAATGTTAACTGTTTTACTTTAAAACACAATTTATTTCCAGGTTACAATCTTTCAGGGGATAACAGATCTCACAAAAACATTGAAATAGTGATAACGTAGGAGATAGGAGATAACACATCAAACGTTGATCAATATTCATAAATGACCAAAGAGCTGCATGCTATTCGACAGATAAATGGAGAATGGAAAAGCCCACAGGTCTAAAACAGGTATTAGATTCCTTTTAATCAGGGAAGAAAGGTATCCGGTACAGGCAACAAAACCACTTTGTTAAGTTTAAGAACAAATAGCTAGATAAAATTCCAACATGGAAAGAAAGACGTTTTTAATCAGGGCTACAGTGGTGCAGTCCAAGACTGAGTCCAAAAAAGTTTCAGGTCAAGTTAAAACCTCTTGAATTGATACAAAGTAAAATGTAATCAATCTCTAATTCCACTTTTACACTGGATGGTAGAGCGCGACTCAACTTGAATCTCTTGGAACTTTCCTTTTTTGGTTTTTCATTGGCAAAAATTGTTGATGGTACCTGGGAGATTTTGTGGTACCACCTTGATCAAGGTTCAGTGAGCTTCTAAAATGCTGCAAACCACTGATTGGTCAGAGAGAACAGTCACTTACGCGACATGGAACATCCTGCACTGACGCGCCATTTTTAAATAGCCAAGCTACCATCAATAGTGATCACATCTCTTTATTCACCTCGTCCTCACGACCTCGACCCAGCCTGCAAAACAACGTGTGGTCAACCGACAAAGTTGCTCTGTTGGGTTGCGTTGTGCTACGTTAAAGAAGTTTCACGTCAGCATCATTATGCCGGTGAGCTTCATTGAGGGGGTCCTATCTGCAGTGGAAAACTAAATTGACAACAGCACCTGGTACCAAAAGTGGGTCGAGTAGAATTGGGTTGAGCTGAACCATGCAGTGGAAATGAGTGCACAGTCAGACCAGAAAGTGGCACGAGGAAATGAATTTGCATGTTAATTGTAGCTGGTTTTGTTCATTGTAAAATCAGCAGTGACGTACCAACTGACTTCATTCTCTTCTCAGGTAAACATTACTCCACTATATCTTTACCTAGCAAACAGTCGCTTGCTTTAATGTTACTGCTCTGAATCGCATAAACAGAAAGTTTAAAGATCAGCAAGGTCAAGAGTGTCAAGGTTTATTCAAGTAATTTGTGATCGGATGCACAAAAGTTTAACCAAACAAATTCAATTTGTGAGTGAATCCACAAATCGCAATGATGCCATTAACATGAACTGATTCTTGAGTCTGCATTTTCCCCAACAGAATGCAGCTCTCTGATAGGATGTTTCTTACTGCAATGCTCTCTGGGACTCAGCCTCCTGTCTCAGGTTAAACGAGAAGAGTTTCAGGATTGGTTCATGTCTCTGGGAGTGAAGGAAACACAACAAGCAGATCTGTAACTTAATAGAAAAAAAACACTCACGAATAATATGCTGGATAGGCAAAACCAATCAGGTTGCAGAGAAGGGCGGCACCATATCCATACACCAGGTAGAGTCCGGTCAGTGAGACGACACCTGGACGAGTCACACAGGAGACACAAGGAGCGGGTCAGTGTTGGCGACTTGGCGACTCACTCGCTACATTTAGCAACGTTTGAGTTAACGCTGCTAGCTACTTTCATTGGTAAAGAGTTGGCATCACTCGGCTGGGTTTTCCAGTTGGATTATTTATTATAAGGCTTGCTTGTTTCTCAAGATTTCCTACTCTAGCTTTAACATACGTATACAAATACACACATACACATACACATATCTACACATAAATATATAGACATTGAATATACACATATGCATTACCCTACATATCCGTATACATACACTTAATTACATATTTATTTGTTCAAATATACAGACAACAGACTAATGTATTTACATCCAATTAATTGACTTTTATCAACTTCCAATGGCTGACTCCCCTCTCTCCCCTCTTTCTCCCCATTTCCTGGCTACCACTTCACTGTCAAACTGTTTAACAAAGGCAAAAAAAATAACATCAAAATTGAATTTGTTTTTTAAAGAAATACAGCTTAAAAAAGGTTTTGTAGGTGACCACTTTGGGGCTAAAATCTGGCCTAAGCGGCTGCTCGGCTTTAGAGGGTCATCAGAGCATCAAGCATGGATGTTAAAATGTCCAAGAATCAGAAATGTATTCAATCTGTGCAGAATTAAACACAAAAGCTCCTTTAATTCACTGATGAAACTGAACTGGGAGGTCTACAGAGTAACAAACAGACATCGAGTGTTTCCTTTCAAAAGAAAGGAATTGACTGACCGACTTTTAAATACCACAAGGATTCTCCGACTAACTCTGCAGATATTCAGATACCACCTGACCGTCTCAGTGAGCGCATTAGACAGACAGGAAGTGGTGTGAAAGGTGTCCTACCTCTCATCAGCTTATGTGGCAGTTCGCACATGGAGGCCGGTCTGTTCTGGTCTTTGTGGATAATCTCTTATAATGTTACTGCAGGAGGACGCAGAGAGAGTGGGGGACACTGTGCGCCAGGCACTACAGTGACATCATGCCAGTGTGTTACTGATCCACTGTATGAGCATCAGTGTGGTATGAATAGACTGCTGTTCCCCGCTCAGTAAATGTTCTCTGCTGAATACTTTACGCAACAAAGGAGCTCCATTTTTATTGTTTGGTTATCATATTATTTATTCAAAATATCTGCACAGTTTTGATACAAAGCATCACGGCAACAATGGGCCACCACAACCTCCTGTACCTAACTGTCCCCATTACATCAAGAGCAGGATCAATACTTTAAGCAAGCGTTTCACTTTTAGATAATATAGGGTGTGGTCAATAACATTTTTATGTTCAACACATCTGAAACAAACTCAGCTTCATTAAATCAGGACTTAAAACTTAATTTGCCACTGCATTTTATTCAATTCAATTTGGGACTTTTCATTCAAATCTCACACTACAATGTGGCTACACTGTAGTGTAGCGTTTCTGTTAGGTAATATATTTTCTAAATGCATTTCTGTCTTTTCTAAATCTCTTGCTTGAATTAATACAAACACCTTAGCGTTAGCTTCATGAGCTACCATTAACCAACTAACAAACCACAAAATGAAAGTATTACCTGGCAAATGCCATTGCAAGATAGTTTGCTGTGGGAAGAGTGACTACTCTGTATCTATTACTATAAGTGTTTTTCCATTCATTTTCATAAGCTTTGAATTTGCGCAACAAAATATCATAACTATCTTATGATGTAATATAGTGAAAAGGACTGGACCTAAAATTGAACCCTGAAGGACGACTTTGGTCACTGATAAAACCTCAGGACGGTAGCTTCCCAAATTAAGAGATTGTTGTCTCTCTGATTCCTGAACCAACTGCATGCATAAACATCAAATCCAATATTATGTAGCTTCTGCAAAAACAGGTTTGTCTCACCAAAAACATGCTACAATGCTTTTTTTTAAAATCTAAAGCTGATACAATGTCATTACATACAAAGTAACAGCAGCTACAGTACTGTGCCCCGCTCTAAAACCAAACTGAAATGGGCTCACAGTGGAAGCTCCGGACAGATACATTCAAATGGTCATTTACTAGAGATTCCAGGACTTTTGCAAGGCAGCTTGGATATACTATAGGTCTATAGTTGTTAAGATCGCTCTTGTCACCTCCTTTAGGCTATAACGTGAGCCACTTTCCAAAGACGAAAAGATTATATGATATATTATATTAAAATATTTCAATCAAACCTGAGTCAGTGATTGTTGCAGTTTTGATGAGTTTTACTTTGTTTCTGTGAAGTTTGAATGAAGTGTGATTCACAATTGGCAAGTGTAAAATTGCTGTTTTCCCATAAAAACGAATAATAGGAAGGAGTCTTGCCTATAGCCTCTCTAGGATCCGACTTGGAATGACTCGTCCTAAGGAAGCATCTTTGAGCTTGACACGCCGAGAATATATTGTCATCATTTGAAGAGGGATCTCATTTCCCCCATTCTCAAAAAGGTTCTTAAAAGCTAACCTGATCTCTTTATAGCCAGAACATGTGCAGGGTTTGATTATGAGCTCGAGACTAAATCCAGAAAATACTCTGATTTGGCTTTCATCAGCATAGATGTGCAAATGTTTCAGAGTTGTCTAAAAGCAGTCTAATGGAAATGACTATCACATGCAGTCATTTGGTCCATCGTTAGTGTAAAATATTGATAAGAGCAAAAATGTTGACCCAGAAAACGTGAACATCTACAGGTTCATTTTAACAGAGAGCAGCTGTTCACTTTAGCCTCATGTTCACAGGAGGATTACCTGAATCCTCTTCAGTTATCCACTAACATGCAACAGGAAGGTATCAGGTTCTGTTTACTAAATATAAACAGTAGAATCGTCAGTAAAGTATTCATGATGGACCGATCAGAGTGAACAAAAACAGACCAGCAGACATCACGTACCCACTGCAATGATCTTCTTCTTTATCCCCGTTTTCTCCTCCAACTTCCCCAGAAAATCAGTCACCATGTTCTTCTCATTTAGGAACTTCTCGGCTCGGTCTTTGATGGACGAGAGGATGTTCAGCAGGCCCATGGTCCTCAAACGGATCCTCAAATAACAGAGGAGTCGGAGGAAGACGACCTGTGGCGGAGAGGAAAACACAGAGTCTATACTGTAATCCTACGACAGCAACAATCTGCTTTAATGAGGTGAGAAGGGAGGGGGAGGGGGAGGAGGGAGGGAGGGAGGGAGGGAGGGAGGTAGAGGAGGCACAGAGACGAAGCAGAGAAGAAGAAGGTTCCGGTTTACATATGTAAAGGAATACAAGTTTATTTTTTAAATACATATGCAGATGATATCCCACTGTTTGCTTTTGTACAACTCAGTAAAATGAACCTTAACAATGAACTGGTTCAATGCATCTATAATTTTAAATTGTATAAGTAGAAGATTTCTGATGATATGATAAGAAAGTTAATGAGAATATGTTATTCCTACTCCTGAGAGGATGAAACCTATACATTTCTATTAACCCCCCTCCCCCCGGCCCTTACCATAACTCTACCGCCACCCTCAGGATAAACTGTCCATATGACATGTCATACTGTAGTTACGGATAAAGTGAAAAGCAATAGGGGATGTGGTGAGAGGCGAGGAGGCGGGTCTGATAAGAGGGCGAAAACATTCTTTTATGTATTTTTAGATTAGTCCCAAACGGTCGACTCTATCTCAGAATTGGCCTTGCAAGCTTTTAAGGCTGATTTTAAACCGTAGCTGGCGTTTGGAGCCATTTTTCAACCATAAAATGCTAATAAATTTGGTAAGAAATGCCAATATTAACACCAGCATATTCATTCTCAAATTCATATTTACATTCATATTATTTAGTTAAAAACTTGAAAAAACATACTTAAGTGTACTCTTTAATATTGATACACATGCAGAGGATACTGTGCAGTCTCTAGGGGACGCTATCAGGAGTGAAGACTGCTAATCTGGACACTATTATAGCTATGTCCCAATTCAGGGGCTGCATCCTTCGGAGGCTGCATTTGTAGACCGGTTACGTCACAGCGGCTGCGACTAGGCTGTCCCATTTCGCATGTTTGTTGAAGACTCCTTCAATGCAGCCCACGAATGCAGCCTTCAGACCCCAGATTTGAAGGACACATCTGATGTATCCTTCGCGGCCCAGCACATCCCGAGATGCATTGCGTGCCGGTGAAGATTTTATTTGAACAAACATGGCGGCGACTGATGCGAGAGCTGGAGAAGCGGCAGTATTCACTTTTAAATGTAAGTATTGGGTTTCAACTCACTCGAATGTCACCGATACTAATGTTGAAGCAAAATAAGAGATCGTATAACATCACGTGTGTGTTAAAATGTTCCGTTAAGTTACGTGACGTTGGTAACTGACAAGCTAACTGACGTTAGCCGCTGCGCTATTACCGACTGCCTGCATCCGACCGTAGTTAAGCCTTAAAGTAACTTTTAATAACTTCACTTTCAAACCTCAGAGGTTGAATAATTACTGAGATTGTGATGATATTACAGATGATTCATACTTCATATCATGTACATAAACGGACCAACGTGAGCTCAGGTAGACGGGTAGTGAACCTGAAATATCACTTTAAGTCCGGTAACGTTATAACGTAAGATTACGTAAGATTAATTACACGAATACACTGAATTTGAGTATTTTGTTAATTCTGTTCTTGTTGTGTTACAGAGAGCAGGAGCTGAGGGGAGAACAATGGACAAACATTCAGCAACCGTAGCTTTGAATTAAGACATTAGTCCATTTGTAATATCTGCATTTGACCATCTTGTACTTAAGGTTACAGTTGCATTAGCTCTCATCATTATAAAGCCTTCACTAATAACACAACCAGTAGATCCTTTTGATGTGTTACTGTTGCTGTCAGAGGTGACAGTTGTGACGTCACCTTTTTATTTTATTAATTGTAATTGAAATAAGACATCCATGTAAAGGATTTCTGTGTGAATGTGTGTATATTCTGCTGTGTAAATTATAACAAGGTATGTGTTACTGCAAGTTAATAAACACGTTTGCTGACATTTGTTTTGCTGCTGTTAATGATAACTGTCTTGATTGATTTCCTCTGCCTTAGGATTGCTATATATATATATATATATATATATGAATGAAATAAAGTAATAGATAAATACATTTAATTACAAGAACTATAACTGATTGAAAATGTGTTATTTAACATAGTAACTGATTTAATTAACAGATTAATTTAGAAAAACTATATTATGAAAAATATCTATGAATTAATTATTGAATATATGATAAACTGATTAAACACTAAACTAAAACCTTTCCAGTATATATACTAAAAAGGTGTTTAGTTTAATGTATTTACATGTATATATATTTATAATCCTGCTAAGCAGGGATTATATATATATATATATATACACACACTAAATGTATATATACTATAAATATATACACACATTATAAATGTATATATATATATATACTATTAATATATATATATAATCCTGTTGAGCAGGAATTTTAGGCGACGGGAGCAGCAAGAGGGGGGGCGCGGGAACAGCTGTTGACGCAAACAGGAAGTCCTCTGTAGCGTAGGCGTCTCATTTCGTAGACCGCACGGCCCAGCCTACGCGGTCCTCAAAGGACGCAGCCCACGTAGACCGCGAAGGCTGGGTCCTCCGAAGGATGCAGCCCCTGAATTGGGACTTATGAGTGACGTTTTGTTGATGAAGCAGCAGGTGTGATGCGATTCGACAGCGATAGGCTCACTCCACCTCCTCCACCCTCACACCTCCTCCACCCTCAGTGGGATGACAGGACGACATCCAGCAGCAGCAGCAGAGGGGATGAGCCTGACAGCAGGAATGCGTCCTACAGGCCAACACATGTCTACAGCTGGCAGATAACAAAACCTCCAACAGACTTTCACTGCAGTCTGACAGAGATCTGCAGAGGGGAGATGAGAGGATACCGAGCCATCAAGTACACTTTATTCATCTGCTGCTACGTCTTATGGGTGAGTCTCTCTGTTTGGAACAGTCTGAGGATCAAACACTTTACAGATTCATTATTCTGATCGCTTTCTTATAAACGTGTTGCACTAGCAAGTGATTTCAACACCACAGTTACACCATTTCATAAGGAAAGGACGGTTTTCCACTGAGTTTGAAAATGAGCTCTTTATTTATGAAGTAAAAAAGTGATGAAATCTCAACAAAACTAAGTTTTTTGTTTTAAAAAATGTATACAAACATTTAACATGCATTGATTTAAAGACATACATATAATTAGCTGTGCACTGTAGAGCCAAAAGTATGTGACACTGTACTTTTGGCCTGGGTGTGTTTTCTTGGAGTCTTAATACGTCTTAATACTTCAGCATACAGTGATATTTGTATTTTTTACTTTTTTACAAGGCAAAGATTATAAGTGCCGAATCAAAACTATGAGATACAAGTTTCCATCCAAATGTTGCACAACTTTGAACCAAATTTACTGAAAATTGTAAAAGGAAATGCAATTTAATGGTTTTGTTTTCATGCACATTTTTCAAGCAAATGTTATATGAGCATTCCGAGTTGGAAACATTGGTTGTTGGAGTTATGGGTCCGGTAATTTTGGTACCAAAATGTACAAGGTGTTTATATCGGTTCAGAACATCCACACTGGACTTAAAAAAGGTCAGAGGCTATTTGATATTTAAGTCACATGTTGACGTCATCGTTTGTTCACTAAGTCCCGATTCAACGTTGACACATTTTGATTTTATTTATACACCAGCTTTTCCACTTTAGGGAAGCATTATGTTTATTTTAGCTGTATTTCCAGGTTTTTTATGTGTAAATTGAAAATTCTCATAAAATCAGTTTGATGGAAACCTAATTATGAGGTAGTACGGCAAAATAATGACTTTGGGCTTACTATTACTTACCATTGTCATTTTAACTTACCACGAGGAGCTTAACTTTTGTTGTTTTTAGTTTTTTCCTGCCGAAATGGGCTTCCATATAGTTTACACAATTCTGTTCTTCCAACTGCGAGGCAACAGTTGGGGGAGACCCTCTTCTGTTTTTATTTCCCAGAAAGAAGATCTCATATGACTAGTCATTCTTATAACGTTGGAAAGGACTCCGTTATTGATTGTTTTGTCTTGTTTTGCTTCCAAGGAACTGTCAGACTCCATATATCATCTCCCCACATGCAGAAACACGTCTACGCCAACGCAGATACTTGTGGTTCTTGTTTTGTTGAACACAGTGTTATCGTCAGTACCCAAAGTTAGATGTTTCAGATGGATACCATATCAGTTTGATCTCTCTGTGACAGGAGGATAAATAGCTCCAAGATGTGTTTAGCCTAGCTTAGCACAAACACTGGAAGCAGGGGGAAACTGCTAGCCTAGTTCCATCAAAAAAAGGGGGGGGGGGGGGTTACAAATATATTGTATCTTATTAGCTAACATGCTAGTTCGCAGTCTATCCTGTAGTAAGCTGGATTTAGTTGACAGTGGAGTCCAAACCGAATACAAACCCAGAATGGTCTGTAATGTATTAAGGCGTATTAATGGATTATTGTGCTTTGATGTTTTTTATGGCTCACTGATTTAAAAGAAATCTGTGCTTCATGTGGTCAGGTTCTGATAAAATATTCAGTTTCTCTGTGACTCTGCAGGTTGCGAGCGCAGTCCTCGTAGCCGTCGGGATCTACGCCAAGATTGCAAAGGAGAAAGGTTGGTCATAAAGGCAGAATTCACGATGTGTAACTGCCCTTTCGTTCTTCTGTACGTTTTCACTGTATTTTACAAACCGTCACGTTTCACAAAATTGTTTTTCAAAAAGTGGCGGCATCGCATGTGACGGATGATTGTCGCTCGCAAATTGCTGATACATTTTTGAGTCCCACAGGGCTCTCTCACATGCACATGCAGGAGTTGCAAGTATGGCGCCTGTTTTGATTGGTGTATTGTGTCGATATGAGCAAGATGGAAGAAGTGGAGCTGATGTGATTTATTTTCTTTCAGCTTTACTCTGAAAACAGTTCCTTTTCAAAACGACTTTTCAACGAGTTTCAGTCCTGCAGAGGAAATCTAAAAAAAAGGAAAACAAAAGAATCTAACTGCATCACATATAAAAGCAATAGGGCTATAATGGTGTGTGTGTGTGTGTCAGGTTATAAAAACAATGCTGCTGATAACATTCCAGAGGATGAATCAGAAAAAGTGAATCAGACATGTTTCAACCTTTACTTGCTGTTGCGTATGATGGTTGCAATTCAACTGTGTGTTTTTGTGTGTCACATAGATGTGGTTGACACCCTGATGTTGGATCCAGCTCTGCTCCTGATTGTCGTTGGCGCTGCGATGTTTCTCATCACGTTCCTCGGATGTTTTGGGGCGCTGCGTAACGCCACCTGCCTGCTGAAGACGGTACGACCGATCACTGATCACGTCGCAGTTTGATTGGTGTGATATTTGTTTTGCGTGTCGTCGAGGCTGAGTTCTTACTGTTCTGGGCAACTGTTGTTTGCTCCTGCAGTTTTTGGGGATCCTGGCGGGCATCCTCTTCCTGCAGATCGCTGCTGGAGTCGTGGGATACCTCTTCACTGACATGGTAACGTCACGCTGCTCTCATAGGAAAC
Organism: Pholis gunnellus; assembly: GCF_910591455.1. Lineage (NCBI taxonomy): Eukaryota > Metazoa > Chordata > Actinopteri > Perciformes > Pholidae > Pholis > Pholis gunnellus. The sequence continues at coordinate 24,783,634 of NC_136530.1, forward strand.
ACAAAGACGTCACTATTATCTCTTGCAAAAATCTAAAAATAGTGTTTGAAAACACTTCCAATAAACCAATAATCTCACCGTTTCGTCGCTTGTCCAAGTAAGTGTTTTTTCCCATCAACAGCCACAAGGGGCAACAATAAGTAAACTGCAGCATGAATGGTTGGCGGAGGCATACAACCGCAAGGAGGTAATTCTTGTTTTACAAAAAATAAGACTTTAAGGATGAGGTCTGACTGGTTTGTTTTGCAAATGCACTCTGTTCAACCACCCCATCTCCCTTGAAGTACAGTGCACAGTCAGACCTCTAATCCACTGTGGCTGTTGCAGGACTGTAATAAGTCTGTCCAATCGTTTCATTCGGCCCAAATGTAATGATTGAATGGCTTCCTCCCTAGCCATGCTTGTATTCATTGCTCAGCAATGGAGTCTTCCGTAAGCTACTAGCTTGACAGCTGTGAGCACAAACAATAGCAATGTTGGTTGTTTACATTCATAATTATAATTTTGGGGAGGTGGCTTTGGAGGGAGGCCTGAAGGCTGTCAGTGTTGCCGACTTGGCGACCAACCTGCTAGATTTAGCAACTTCTGGAGCTAGCGCTGCTAGCTACTTTCATTGGGAAAAAAAAGGTTAGCAACACTGGGCTGGGTTTTTGAAATGGGGAGGTAGTGGCAATGGCCCCCTTCCCCACTTTCTACCCGCCTACTTCCAGCACCCTGGATGTTACTTAATGTTGTTCTTCAGGTGATGGAGAGGACGGAGAGTCTGATGATGAAGGCCATCGTCCGCTACAGGGAGGACCAGGACCTGGAGAACGCCATCGACTTTATCCAGAAGAAGGTGAAGAATGAATTGTGTCCTTAATGATTCAAGAGGCCTTTCATAGTCCACTTTGCTGGCAGTGAGAGTTTGTCGTGTTTGCAGTTTCAGTGCTGCGGAGTTGAGCGCTATAAGGACTGGTCCAATAACGTCTACTTTGAGTGTTTGGACACAAACCCCAGTCTGGAGGCCTGTGGAGTTCCCTTCTCCTGCTGCATTCGCCCACAGAACCAGGTCAGCCGGTCTGTGTGCATGGTTGCCAACAGGTTTATAAAGGGATGTTTGCATGCCCGGAGTTTGGGTCACTTCCATCTCTCTCAGTTCCTGAAACCAAAGAATCATCATAAAATAAAAAAACCTTTCCTGTAGTTGTTGAGATATTCACATTTTTGTACTGTAGAGGGTCTTTTAAAAACCTTAACTTAAAGAAATGTCAATTTACTTGATGTTTTTATCGGGGGGGGGGGGGTCCTATAAAGTCAGTTCAGGAGATGGACAGAACGTGAGGGAAAAACAAAAAGACAACAATCTGAAATACCTCTCACATCCAAGGTGTGCGTTATTTTCCCTCTGCAGACGGTGCTGAACACCATGTGTGGTTATGGGATGCAGCAGTTGGAGGAGCGTACGGCAGGTCTGAACATCTTCACCATCGGCTGCCTGGAGAAGGTCGTCTGGTGGGCCAAAAACAACCTGCTGCTGGTGGCCGGTCTGACCGCCGGCCTGCTGCTGCTCAAGGTAAACGCTGCAGTCGGAGTGGCCGTGTTTTTTCTTCCTATTGGCCACAAAGGGCAGCAATGAGCGCATTCCACACTCAACAAACTTTGACAAGTGACACAAGGAGTGGTTTCAAAGTATATTTTTTCACTAATATATATCTGATTAACTGCCCCAGTTCTGTTAAAGTGCAGTGTACAGCTGTTTCCCTGGGCTTTTCCCTGGCAGCTGTCATGAGCTTCAGTGAAACGTAGGGTTAATGACAGAAAAACAGACCGAAGTCGGGACAGAAGCAGCCCTGATCAGTTTCTAATCCGTTTGTGTTTCCTCTGGCAGGTCTGCATGATCTGCTTGGCTGCAGCTCAAATCTCCAGGATAAAGAAAGTCCAGCAGCTTAAGAATGCACCCAGACGCCGGTCGGAAAGACAGGACAGCTACTGGCGTCCTGCTTTTGACCGTGATCCTGGAGGCGAATAATGTCTGACAGATTTCTCTAACAAGGGACTTGTGTTCACATTCTGGGTCAGGTATAAAATAAAAACAGCTGAATGTTGATCAAATGGAGCAAGACATGCTCTGTTCACTGTGAATTAATAGTTTGATGTATTAGCAGGGTGAACAGGTTTAACGTCTTGCACCATGACGCCTCAGAAAGACCCAGAGGTGTTGGCGGTTGAACTACTACCTCATGTAATACAGTCTTTGCATCATATTTCCTATTTTTTGTCATCAACATTATGTGAAAAGATATATTTTTGTATTACAAAAGGCTGTTACTTGTAGATTAATTCAAATTGAATAACATTTGTTGCGTTTCAGGCTGGTTCGTAGCTATACCTACGAATATTCACCCAATACCGACCTCCTTGTGTTATGTAAATTGTGGTTTGCTGTGTATGCTGCAATGTAAGACTTTAGTAAAAAAAAAAAAAAAAGAGTTTAGATTGAAGAAGTATTCCTGATTATTAACGTAGCACTTCCATAAAGCTGGCAGACTCACAAGAGACAACTTAAAGTTCTAACTTTGTTCATATAAACCGTTTTACAGGGGGTTATACGCTGCTTTATCTTGTGGCCCTGACCAGTGACTTTCTGGTGTTCAATCACTCTGGCTTATAACACCCCGTAAAATGTTGTGGAGCGTAGAGGTGCCGATAGGTCGATTTTATTACTGCTGGAAAGAGTCCCCGTTTCCAGTTGTTATGCTAAGCTAAGCTATATTCAACGGACATAGGAGTGTGTTATCAATGTTCTTATTTAACTCGCGTCAAGGCAGAGTATGAGTGTATTATCCAAAACATCAAACGTACGCTTTAAAGTGAAGCATCTAAATACAAGGCTTTTTTTTTTGTCAATATTTTTTTGGGAACATTTTATCAGAAGTACTTTCACACAGAACATGAATGCGATGCGGCAAAAAAGTGACGTGATTTTTTTGCAAATTTGCATAGCTGCCAGTACGAATAGTTTTAATGCAAAATATCCTCAGACAAGTATTTCCCATTTTCGTTTAAATTATTCGTCGGTGTGTTAAGGCCTTAAGGGAAAATTGGAAATGAATGAATAAATTGCAAAGTTTAAGTGAACTTGTAAAACATAAATAGAGGAGATAAAATATTTAGATATTATCAAGTGATTGTTGTTAAAGAGGAAAAAAACTGCCAAACCAACTGATTGGAAGAATATAAAAGGTTTCTATTCCTTTTTAGATTTCAATGACTTGACTATCGTATTATTTGTTGATGGATTCATTGTCATGTCAGTTTTAAGGTTTTGTAGTACTCCTAATGACCAGTAAGTTTAGTCATTCATTAACGTAAAGGAATCCATCCAAGAAACCATCAAAACTGACACCAGAATCAAAATGAATAAAATCCTGTACAAAATGTTATTTCCATTTTGAACCTACAGTGACTCTGTTTCGCTTCGTTTGTCCATCAGTCTAATGTTCTGCTGGTGACTCCTAGAGGCTACAATGTTAATTACACCCTACAATAAGACCTCATGGATACCGATTATACATGCAACGTTGCAGCTTTGCTTTAAATCCACTTGAAGCACTTCATGGTCTGGCCCCATGTTACAATGTTGAGTTTAAAGTTCCTGACTTACAAGCTGCAACACGGAACCGGCTCTTTTATCTCATAAATACTAAACTAGAGAATTTCATACTTATTTTAAAGTTAAAACAAAGTGACACAAGCTTTCCATAAACGTCCTTGAGGAGAGAAACTCCCAGCGTGTAAAGCCAAGGGACCCCTCAGTAAATCCGATTAATCCCAGTTGTTCCTCCCTCACTGGTTGAGTCCTCATTGCGACTTTAATCTGTGGTGAAGGATTAGCCGCCGAAACACCTGTGACTGCGTGACGTCGTGGGGATTTGGTCCCGTGCGCCCTCACGCTCGCTTTATTGGATTACAGCGCTCTGCGAGTGCGTTATAATTAGCAACGGCAGAGCAGCATGTAGTGATGATGTCCTTTTGTGCAGCCATGTGTCCCCCTCTGCATTTTTATAATGAAGTCTTTGTGCTCAATGTGGGATAGATTAAAGCAGGCATGTCCAAATCACGGCCCGAGGTCAGATTTTATACGGACCGCGCCTTCTGTCTTAAAATGCATTATTTATGGCCCGCCTTCAGTCAAAACGACATGAATAAATCATACAAATTCAACATGCAATTCCTCTTTTTACCTCATGGTGGCAGCACCACTCTGTAACTGTCTGGCTTTTTTAAATTGTCTCTGACCCTTCAATGTCATGGCTACGGCAGGTAAAATAAAGAAAGTCGATACCAAGGGCCACCGCTTTCATATTTTTTCACCGAAAACCGAAACAACTGTGTCTGCCTAGTTTGTCATGAGACTGATATAATGTAAAGAGATACTACGAGACAAAACATGCTAATGCTTCAACAAGCTATCAGAGAGCGACCGTGCTAGAAAAGTGAAGCAACTCCAAGATAACTTGGCCACACAGCAGCGGTCTTTTTCGCGGGCCCACAAGTCTTTTTTTTTTTAGTCAAGGTTTTTTTTAGGGGGGGGGGGGGTCATCTGGCCAGCCAGCGTTTCTCAGATTGGAGTGAGACGAGGAAAAAAGGTGATGACGTGATCTTCGCAATAAAACATCTTTGATGTGTCGAGTCTTGGCCAATCAGCGTTAAGATGTCTACACCGTCTTAATTTCCCTCCGTTATAGTTTAAGTTACGTTATGTTCCGTTACAGTTCAGACTTGCTCGGTTAAGGATAACGTCCACTGCATGCGGAACTTTGTTTGTTAAATCGTCATTATCACGATTTAGGAGGAAAAAAACGTAACGCGATGAAACATGCCCGGTTCAGTTCACGAGGTCACTCGTTAACGTTAAACCGGAACACCGGCAGATCTGCTGGCATTTTGTTTTTTTTAACTCAAAGTAGAATGAGGATGATTTCGTGGTGACAATAACTTTTAAGACCACGATGGTGAGAACCAGATACTGATGAGATGATGAGGTCAAAGCAGAGGTGTGTATAGATCACAGCTATTACTTTACTCTTCATTTTAATTTAAATAATTGAACTGGATTGAATGCATATTAAATATGCATAGCAAATAGAAGATAGGCCACAATTCTAACAGCTTTACAGTAACAGTGGAAGTTAATACAGTAACGGGGTTCAATGAAAACTAATCACTTTATTTGTACAGTCGATGGTTCTCGCTACTCTTGCTATCTTTGTTTTTAAATGACTAAAACTTTTGAAAATGAGACCTCGTTCTCAATGGATTTTGTCTACATAAAAGGTTAATAATAATAATAATATTGATTGAAAAAAAAGCTATGTATCCAGCTGTTCAACCAGAGCTGAAATACTGATTAATAACTGAATAATAAATTAGTTTTTTGCTTAAAGTAAATGTCTTATCACTTAATTTTCTTCTCAGAGTACACCAGAATGCTACATTTTAAAGATCATATTTAAAATAAAGTTATCCTTGCTGTGTCATTGAAAATATAATTATTAAATAATAGTGTATGTATAGGCAACTTGTATTGTTAAAAATAATGTCAGCAGGGACTGTTGGCCCTTGGGCATTTTCACATTATCAAATCTGGCCCTCTTTGAAAAAGGTTTGGACACCCTGGCCTAAGTTAACTACTAAAGTCTGGGAACACGATGAAACTGTTGGAAGGGTCAAGGAATGAGCAGTCAGAGTTCCAGCACATCAAGTAAATGAGCTACAAAGAGGCTTTAGTGTTGCGAGCATGGATTTATAAAAGAGAACTGGATACAGCATTGGAGGCGGGCTATGAGAGTGGCTGATTGGCGCATGAAGCCAAACATTTTCAACTTCCTTGGTACAAAATTACACAGACATCCATGATCCCAAGCGCAATGGCGCTTACCCTGGATTCAGCTATTAGTGAATGTTACAACCTCCGCTATTAGGACAACAATTTAAATAAGGCACTGTTTCTCAAAACGTTTCAGACCAAGGACCATTTACACAGTGAATAAAAAAACAAACTATCAACTAACTCCCCAAATATAGCCCAACGCTACTTCAACAGTACATTACAAATTACAGCTAAATTGAACAGGCTGCAGCCTACCAAATAGTTCAACTAACTCTTTGGTTGACATTCAAATTATTATTAGTCTCCATATAGTGTTTTATATCTGCACCAAGATACAAAATGTAACTCAGACAGATTTGGAGTTGTTGGGAAGGTGGATTTTCTCTTTTGATTGAGGTATCGGCTAGCAGATAGTAGTCACCGTGGCGTCACCCATTGGTTTGTGGACTGCAGTTTTGAAGCCTTGAGTTCGGTGATTTCGCCATCGGCATCTTGAATTACGGCCGTCGCCATCTTGAATTACGGCCGTCGCCATGTTATCTTTTTTGCAACCATTGAATGGAGGTTACCGTATTTGGAATGCAGAGGAGTGACTTGGAGACGCCGTATACGGCTCAGGTAGCTGCAGCGACCTGTCAATCACAGTAAGCCCGCCCAAAAGCATACTCTGTTTTATGGTTTATGTTAACTGAGGTAATAAATCAAGTGAGAAGTGGAGTAATTTTCTCATAGACTTCCATACAATCAGACTTCTTTTTGCAACCAAAGGAGTCGCCCCCTGTTGGTCAGTAGAGAAAACACAAGTCTTAAGACACTTCCGCATCGGCTTCACTCGGCAGAACCGGAGGTTGCCGCCTTGTTCAGCCCCTACAAGTCACCTACAGTAACATGTCACTATCACTGTGTGGAAGAGAGTATTAAGTATGTTAGTATTAGCATATTTATTTTTGAAATACAAATAAACATAAATTACACAAAGTCCAAAAACACTTGCATATTTCATATTAAAAAACACCAACAAATGAAGAATGTAGGCTACATGATGGTTTGATGAAAATAATGCTTTGGTAACAGTTGAAAATGCTGCAGTTTGTCGGTGTGCGTTGGCAGATGAACATTGAGGTTTGTGGATTAAAACAACAGAGGGTCAATGGTCAAATTAAGGCAGGTCTATGTTTTCACAAAAAAAATTGATAAGAATGTATCATAAGTGAGCTTAAAGGACTGTGCCACTTAACTACAAATCATTTAAATACATTTCATTTATTCTGACCATCTTCCGAACCATCACTTTTTAGAAACTTCTCGGAAACCCGCTGGTTTCAGTTTTTAAATGCTAGTAAAAACAATTTTGTTACCTCCAAGTTTTTGTCAAACTCACATTGTCAGGAATGACTCTCGATCTCAGATGTAGGTAAATCATTAGTAAACAACTCGAAGTAACACAATTAAGTGGTTGAGTAGTAACTAAACCCAAACTAGCATCTGTTCGCTGCTGCGGGCTACAGTAAGATTCCCATAATCCCTCCAGCACTTTGTTTACTTTGCAACATTGAAGTCAAGACAACAGGAAAAAATAATGCGGCTTCAAGTGAAGCCAGTTAGAACGCATGCCAGCATGCTGTCAAATACAAATGAGACAGAAGAAAAAGAAAGTTGAGTCTGCAAGATGAAGGGCACTTGGATCGATTGAGCCGTCGGATTGTACAGATTACCCTTTAACCCTTCAACCAAGTCTGAGCGCAGGCAGCAGTGACCACCCGCCAATCAAATACACAGTTCAGCCAAAGGTTCGTTGAAATTCCAGAGAGAGCAAAAAGTGTTGTGAACATAAGGAACACTTAGCAGCGTGAAGAAGTATGTCCCTTTGGAGGATCCCATATAAAACACAGAAAAAACGTGATGGAGGAGGGATCCAAGCCTATTGGCTTTGTTCTTAGGTCAATAGCAATGTGTTTTCAATTGCCGATCCAACGTGGTTTCTTAAGATATGTTTATCTCAAACTAAAGGTGGATTTGTTCTGGCTTTAAAGTCCAAGTAAAGATGACGAGCAGGTAAAAAGCTCTGACAAATAATCCTGGTATCACTCCACTTAAAAATACAGGATAAGGACATTTTGTTCTGGGTACAGTCAAGCAAATAAACACCCTACTGCGAGAGTAGGCTCGCTTGTGAGCTTGTTGCTTACAGTTGTCTGGGTCAAGGTAATCCGGATGTCTTACAGCTCCTGTTGGAGGATCCCAAGATGTGCCCAGGTCTGATGAGATATACAATCCATCCAGTGTGTTCTGGGTCTCCCCGGAGCCTCCTCCCAGTTGGACGGCCTAGAAATAATCTAAAAGGAGGGTCCCAGGAGGCATCCTGATCAGATACTCCAACCAGCTCAACTGGCTCCTCTGAGCTCTTCGTCTGGTTCTGAACAGGGTTTTCATGCCGGAGATGAGTAACCCTGTGATGGAAACTCATTTTTGGCTGCTTGTATCTGCAATCTCATTCTTTTGGTCACTACTCAAAGCTCATGACCAGAGGTGAAGCTAATGAAACGTACCGTTCCGTCTTCCATCCTCTATTTGTCCATTTCGGTCAGTACGCAAGAGGTATTAAGGTTTGATACCTAGCCCTAAAAAAAGGCCATGGTAGCCGTGATTTGTACAGCTTCTAGTTGCCACTGTGAGACCAGATGATGAACCTGCAGTTGCACCAGGGAGAGAGTCATGTACCCATAATCATCTGGTGCAGATTAGACTCCCGTACATCCCGTTTTTCAATGGTAACCAGAGATCCTGCTGGATTTCTCTGGTTAATTAAGCTCCAATCCACTTTTGGCCAACTAAACCACAGTTCCTGTCACCTAAACTGAACTCAAAGCAGTTGCTGCTGCTCAGAAGAAGAAGAATCATGCTTTGTTACCGCCGTCTCCTGTTCAGATGGCACGGTGAGATTTTCACAAGACTCTGGTGTTTTGAGGAGAGCTGCGCGGGTCCGGTCCGATTACACCTGACAGATGTTATAGTAGACGGTGTGAGCATGACTCCCGTCCGCTGAGTCGCCCATCGTCTCGAACATACAGTCTTTGTCTGTGTGGATCTCCGTCATTGGGACGTTTACGCTGTGAGAGTTTTTGTGAGCGTGAGGAGTCTGTGTCCCATACGATGGTACAGGCTGGAGAGGAATCACACAAAAACACACGATTAGATTCCCATATTTTTTTATATCTAATATTTTCCTCTACGTTTTGGCCTCTCTGTTTAAGGTCATCAAACTGACATTTTTGAAAAAGCCTTATAAAAAGGTGCAGATTTTTTAAAACTTCAGTTTCTGTGCATCCATGTAGACATGTAAAACGGAGCATTTGGGAATCCATCACCTCAAATGGGCAATGCCCTTTGTTTCTTTGTATAATAAGCATGCGCCTGAAACAACGGTTGACATTTTCATTTTCGCCGTAGCACCTTGGGCCGTGTGCCAGAAAAGTGTTGCATAAATATAAGTGTAGAAATGGGTGTTGAATATGAATAAAAAGATAAGCTACTATTGTTTGTGTTTTTAAATTACTATTGCCAAAGGCAAACAGGCTCACAATGCATGAATGTTCTTCTCTGGTATTCAAAGTATCGTTGGATCGTAACTCTATTAAAAGCACTGGATTGCAAGCTAACACTATTTAGCTGATGTGACATCCTGAGTAATGGATAGAGATAATGATAGTGACAATTTTCACACTTCTGTTCTTAGTTTTTGTCTTCTCATCGATAATCATGCTCTAATTTCTGGAAGTCCCCATAATGCTTTGTGGAATGGATGTACAGACATCTATTACTGTGATAACTACTTTGATACTCAAGAAAACTTAAAATCATGATGATTTTCAAGTTAGTTTTGGAATGATGAGGAGCAACTATATTCCATAATTTCTAAGTGGATTTATGGATGTTTATTCATGATGGACATCAGATTGAGTAATGACTGAGAAGGAGAGTGACCTTTGGCTCAAATTGCAGCAATCAGGTGCCAAGTGTTTCAAAGAATCCTCCTTTAGTATAGATTAGCTAGCCATCTTTGACAAAATTAGACAAAGTACTTTAGCTACGGTTTTATAAGTGTATGCAGTAGTATACAGTAGGCCAGTAGGCCTATTGTACACAGCAGTTCAGAGTATTACAGGTAATTTAGTTAATTCTCAGTTCTCAATTGGTTATTAATGGGTTTTCTGGCCAGCATCAGAGAAGGCGGGGCTTGACAAAGACTCAATAGGATTTAAAATGAGAGTCGGCGGTCTAATCGGTTGCGGTTGTTGTCTAAGTCTCAGTAAAATCTGCTGTAATCTAATTCAAACCAACAGGCATCAATAAGTGAATGAGTTACAGGTTGATGTTTGCAATCAGAAGTTATATAGAGATATTTAGTTTGGGGTATGATTTTTTCACAAAAATAGGAAGCAAGGACAAAAACATTTTCTTGTTTAAATTAATTTCCTTATATTTGTTTTGTTGTATTGCGTTTGTCCATAGGAGCCAAACCGGGGAAATACACAAAAAGTTAGCAATAACAAAAATATTAATGGGAAATCGAAATTTTGAGAAATTTCATGTACAAATTTGACAAAGTAAGTAACTTTTTCTCAAAGTTGAAATTGGAGATGATGAATTTTTATATAATTTTTGGTACCTTTCCTGCTCCACTGACGGGGAAATCTTTCTGACAGAGGTGGGCGATGATTCCCGCCGCCAGAGCATCACCCAGAACGTTGATCATGGTCCGAAACCTGTCGCTGCAGAAACAGAATGAGGAGACACCGTGAAACCGAAACTACTCTGGACAAGAGTCTCTGAGCAGTACTGGAAGTATTTTAGTACTTTATTCACATCCTTTGTTTTTTTGACTGGGATGATTGGCACTTGGCAGCAGTGGAAAGCAAAGAAATGTAATCATACCATGAAAGAATCCCACCAACTTTAATTTAAATTATTAGTTTAGATTCCACCACTTTTACCATGTATTTACCATGTCGAAAATCTATGCATTGGTCTATCCACTAATTTCAAAGCGCTGTGTCAGTGCCATGGCCGACTTCAGTTGGGCCTTGTGACCCCCCCACTGCCCCAGCTGATTTCGAGCAGGCAAAACACTGCACTTCTGAGATGTAAATACCAATACATTATTTTGTGAAATAAACATCTTATCTATTTATTTCACTGATAGTTAAACTATATGTTAAAAGTGAGCTCATCCTTAAACTAACTATTTCATACAGTGGACTGAAAATCATTGTTTTATGTGATGTCCTTGCTGCCCTGGCTCAAAAAATTTAAAAATGCAAAGAGGAACTTTGAAAACAGTTTTCATTTCCAATTTAGTCATTGATTTGATAACATTAATGAGTTGAATGAATTCAGTTCACAGAAATTGCAAATGCATGAAAGCATAAATAGATCTTCACTAAATGTAAATAAATACTAAACTGCACAGAAAGAGACCTTTCTACAAAATCAGTACTGTAAACTTACAGGATCCAATCGATGGCTACGATAAGTGTGATGTCATCTGGCGGCAGGCCCACTGATGTCAGTACGATCACCATGGTAACCAGACCGGCCTGAGGGATACCCGCCGCACCGATGCTGGCAGCTGTAGCCGTGATGCTGCATGAGGAAAACAGAAGGAGGAGTCGAATTTACCATTAATTCAACCAAAACGTAAAGACCTCGTCAGTTAAACATTTGCTCTCCTCCTGTCCCCATGGGCCACCGCAGCTCATTTCGTTTAACTGCTCTTCCTTTTTCCGGTTCTGACGATAGCCTGGAAATACTTCTTGTAGTTGGTCCAAAAGTCCGAACCGTACCAAACATATTTTTTTTAAACTAGAAATGAACGGAACCATGGGTGAGTTTGATCTGGACAGAGACCACCTCTTTTCAATGGACCACTGTCCGTCTGAGGAGGTTTCACACCTGTAACTTTGGTTCGGATAAACTCAAAAGTCCAAGAGTCCAGACCAAAAGACATAGGTATGAAAGGGGCCTTTATACAGCTACGTTGCAGAGTGTCCTGCTTGTTTAGTAGTTGAAGCAGAGTTCCAATCAGCGGTAAAGGTAGGCTTGTTGTCTGACCGTTGACCTAGATCAAATAAATCTGACTTGACACTGAAACCAGAACACAGTTTTAATCTGCAGAAAAGGGTCTGATAAAAGGTGTGAATTAACAATAACAACATGAAGTATCGAGGCCTCTACTTGTAGTGAATTCATGCTTTTGACACTGTAGTAACATTTAAAAAAAAAAGATTTTGAATGATAATGATGAAATCTTCCTATGGACCTCAGGTAACCTGATTTTTTGGCATAATACATATTTGAAGTGGAAGGGGAGAAATGTAATCAAATGTTACCAGCTAATGAATACATTTAAAAAGGTTTCAATGTGGATATGCTTTTTTTTGCACAGTTTGACAGACATTCATAGAAAACAAAGTTGTTTCCTCGGTCATTGAGTTTCGTACAAAACTAAAATATGTCAAAATAAACATACTTTTTGTTAGCACATTCTTTTCAAACAAGGTCTAAAGGATATATTAGAGCCTATCCAGAAACTTGAACTTTTACACAGTTGAATTTGGCTTTTACCTTTTTCTCATTATATCCATTTCAGGTGTATTAAGTGGCCTTTTTGAGATGAATGTGTGAGGTGGAAAACATTTCTTTTAGGTATAAAATGTTTCTGCATTCCCACAGTTAAGTGACCCAGGCCTTTTACCTACTCTCCCAAGCTTGTGAGAGTGGTTCCAGACTGTCTAGTCAGAAAGATTATGAGACTTAGTCCACATTTACTGATATGCTGGATGGAGACCAGATTTGGTTGTTTAGACCGGTGTCTGTGTTGGTTTACCTGATGGTGACCAACTGGCCGAAGTCCAGCTCATAGTCATTAACTTGAGCAATGAAAATGGCCGCCACAGCCTCGTACAGCGCTGTGCCGTCCATGTTGATGGTGGCGCCCACGGGGAGGACAAAGCGGGCGATCTGCCGGTCAACATTGCAGTTTTCCAACAAACACTTCATGGTGATGGGCAGCGTGGCAGAGCTAAGAAAAGACAGCATTCAAATAAAACATTAATAAAAACCTTGAAAGCATCCACAGACCGGCGGGTTGAAAAGAGGACTGCCCTGGACTCTGACCTGGAAGAGGTAGCCAGGGCAATCACCATGGCCTGCAGCAGCCCACGGATGTAGATGAAGGGATTCTTCTTGGTGAGGACGAAGTAGAAGAAAGGGAGGAGGATGAGTCCGTGGACAAAGAGGCCAGCGAGCACCGTGATGCCGTACCAGCCCAGCTTCTTCCCAAGGGTGCTCGGGTCCTGCATGTCCAGGATCTTCCCCGCTACCAGGAAGATGATCCCAAATGGAAAGTACCTGAGAGGACAACATCGTGATGATTTATCTGTTCTTAGAGTCTAAGCAGTAGTGGAGCTAAACATGTCAGGTTTGTCCTTTGGGTGGAGCTAAACATGAAATGTTTTTCCTTAGGGTAACACCAGAGGATAGGTCATGGAGTCATTCAAATCAAAAAGGTTTATCCTCTGGGAATCAGTCATTAAGTCATCAGCCTCTGGGGATCATGAATATACACCTCAGATTTCTAAGTAATCCAGTCCCTAGTTTTACAGATAATTTTGTCATGGACCATAATGTTGGTCACAGGGATTATTTTAGTATTGGTCATGAGGTGTATTTTATCCTAATGGACATCCCCTTGGGACCATGGATATCAAAGACAACAGAGTCTAAGTAAATAAATAAACCACTATAAATAAATGGCATGGAAGTAGGTTTGGGCGATATGACAGCATTTACAAAGGTAGAACTATGTCCACCGGTAGAGATACAGCAAGACTGTTTCCACCGCGGTGGTTCTAATGGGTAATGGGATTTAAGCAGACAAGGAGGAGGAGAGTAAAGTTGTAAATACAGAGCTGGAGGAAGCATGCTAACCAACCCAAGATAAGGAAGACCTCTGGTTACATGATAACCAGACATTTGCATACTGTAGTTTTTTTGACAGTGTTCTGTTAGCTTTGTGAAATGGAAGATGAGGTATTGAGGTATTTTGGTATTGGATTTTCCCATTGCACTGACTGAGGTCAGGTTGGTATTTATTTACACCTGTTATCATTCAAACCTGTAATACTTGAAATTATTGTTCTCAGGAAGCTTAAAGAATTTTAGTTTTACCGTTTTCAGTCTGTTGTTTTAACCTTTTAAACTCTGGGCCTATTTTTAGGCCTCTGCTCGAAAAATATATACCCATACTCAAAAGAGTCTGTCTCTCTAACTACAAGGTCTATTTGAATAATTTTGATGGTTTAATAACACTAACACTTGTGAGATTTGTTGAGATGTGCAAATATCAGTGTATATGTTACTGGTTAATGCTGAATGAAGATGGCACACAGCTCAAATTGAAATACTTTTGTCTTTGAAATAATGCAGCAGTAAGCCTAAAACTCTCCACAATCATAGCACATGTCAAAAGTCTCCACAAAAAGGTTTTACTTTGATAAAGTGAAGCAGGCCAAGTTGATAGAGGTTGGAGTACAGAGAGTTCATGCGAGGTCAAGCCAACATTCTGAATTTTCTGAGTTTTGGAACCCGGATTCCAGCTGTTCTATTCTAATTTGATATACTATATAACTATATATTTCACTTGTTTTATCACTAACAGGGTTCAATCTATCTAATACAGCAGTTTGGCATCATTTTGAACCATTTTTGACTTCTCAGGGGCCTGATTTATGTGTTTTATGTGATTTTTTCGTCGCTCCCTGTGTGTGTATTGGCAGTTTTCGAAGCCTATGATTAGTCGATTTGCACATGTGATACGTCTAAGAATGCGGAAATGAGTTTAGAATGCAGTGGGCCGGTCAGTCAGGTGATTGACAGACTTTTTAGCCACTAAAACTCATGAATTGCTCAACAGACCGAGCATCAAAATGATTCACTGAAAAGTAAAAGGACTATCCATGCATAAATGCATGGATTATCTCTATTTTACTCTCAAAAGAAAGAGAGGGACCGGCGCATATGTAGCGAAAGGATTTAAGTGGATTTACAGAGTTTTTCGCCCAGAAAACCAGCTCAATGTACGATGCGTTTCAAATGTTTTGCTCTGTGGTTGGTTGTTCTTGTGTGTGTTCCACGGTGTAACGTTTGAACGGTTTGAAGGAGAGAAATATGGACGATATCTGTGGATTCAGGGTGGAATTCTCATGCTTGCTAAGCTATCGTTCGGCCATGACGGTCTCTTTTTTTGTGATGATATCTGCATTCGGAGTGCGTAGCTCGCTGTAGCTCGCCGAAAAATACGTGGTATTGTGCTAGAACTTGGTAGTTTATATATTACTTTGTGAATAATTGTGTTTTGAGTGAGTAAAATGACTTTTTTTGTATTTTTTCTCAGAATCTCGTCGTTAAGTAGGTAAATTCATTATATTCGTTTCGGAAAAGTGATTTATATGATGCTCTTCGCAAAACACTGTAGCGACGCGTTCGGAATTATAAGGTTAAACTCATGTGTTGTGTCGTTTGAGGCAATTGTTTGTTTGTTTAAGGAAGTTCCAAATAAAATAAAAAATATTAAAATGTGATAAAGTACAGTTTTTATTCTAAAACATTTTTAACAGAACAATCACTGTGTCGTGATATATGCCATTACCATGATTTCAAATGACATATAGCCTGATAGAAGATTTTTGGCCACCCCTACATGGAACTTGCTGTTATGCCGGTTTTGCATATTACCATACTATTACCTTTCACACTGGCCTCATCCCCACTAAACAACAGTTTCTCTTGGTATATATGTATTAAACCAGTGGTCGCCAACCCGTCGATCGCGATTGACAGGTCGATCTCGGAGACGTTCCCTGTCGCTCTCCAAAATAGAAGAAAAATAAATAAAAAAAAAAAAAAGAAGAAAAAAAAATCCTGTGCTTTTATTTTAAAGGGGATTTTGTCTGCAGCCTGTCTGCTCATCATCTCCGCTTGTGTGCACGTCTCAGAACGCGCAACTGGTGGGCCCCACCAAGGCGGGTCGATGAAGCAGTTTAGCCAATTGCTGATTAAAGATATAAATGAGTGACATACAATTTAGCCAATGAGCGTCCTCAAATAGATTCAGAGTGGGGCCAAAACGATTTGGCCCCAAGCTGCGCGTTCTCGTCAGGAGAAGTCTCTACAGGCGAGCACGAGCGCCAGCACGGGCACTGCTCCTCCAAGACCCGTTTGAGTGGAGAAGTTTCTGCAGAGATTCTGCAGTTAAAGAGCTGATCCCAGATCAGCCTGACCTCACAATCAGACAGCAGACTAGCGGGAAAGGGAAGCAGTACATGAAGCTTCTCTACTAGCTGTACCAGACAGGTTTGGCTAGCTGGATGCAGTCATGCTAATAACTTATTTAGCTCTTTAAAACAACGGGGACAGATCCAGCACGGACAGTTAGTGAGTGAGGGATGAGGAGGTTAGGAAACATGAGAACACCAGGGTAGGGAGTGAGGGAGGAGGAGGTAAGGAAACATGAGAACACCAGGGTAGGGAGTGAGGGATGAGGAGGTAAGGAAACATGAGAACACCAGGGTAGGGAGTGAGGGATGAGGAGGTAAGGAAACATGAGAACACCAGGGTAGGGAGTGAGGGATGAGGAGGTAAGGAAACATGAGAACACCAGGGTAGGGAGTGAGGGATAAGGAGGTAAGGAGACAGACACCTCACAGACTGCCTCAGACTGGCTGTCTGTGCTTATGAGCCGAACTACAAGGCACACAGACGGTGTTCAGTCACAGCATCACACTGACTTGAGTCACATGACTTCTGATGGCATTGTGATGGGACACAGAGCTGAACTGCACTTACATTAGTTGCACTGACTGAGAATTGTGTCAGTGTTGTGTTGTAACGTCAGTTGATAAATACAACATGCTCATGCTGCTCATTGCAAATGTGTTTTTTCTTGTTCATATTGTGTGCGGTTAACAAATAATTTCCTTTTTAAGTTGCACTGAAATGAAGTCATTTAGTGTGTTCTTGGTCACATCAATTTGAAAGCTGGACCAAAGTGTTTGATTTCATTCAATTACAATTAGGCCAAATAAAAAGCCTCAAGTTGTAAGTACAGTCTGGACAGTCTTTTTCTCTCAACGCCTCAATAAGTAGATCTTGCCGGTCACCAATGCAGAGGTCAGGGATCTTGGGCTTAAAAAGGTTGGTGACCACTATATTAAAGGATTTGCATACTGGATATATGTTTTTATTCTATTCAAATTTTAATTGTTAAATGTATGTTTTGTGTCCGTTTCATTGTGCAACCGTGTGTTAAAATGACTAATAAATTGAAAAGCATCAATTTTCTCCATTTACATAAAAGTAAAAAGAAAACATCTATTAGACTAAACTGGTGAGAGAGTTGAATACCAGGGTGTGAGAACTAGATACTTCTCAGAAATCTCCACCACTGTCGCTAAATCTGGGATTTCTAGCATGTGTATGCTAGTCTCATTAAAGCTTCTCTAAGCTGCCGATATTACAATAATGTGTTTTAGCGACTTAAGAGCTGAAGTAGTTTCTCCGAATCAGCTCATGAATGACAACATTTAACAAGTGCAAAACAATACAAAACGTATGGCATATTACAATATCCAAACTCAAAGATGATATCTAGTCTCATATCACAGCTAGTCAGACATTTATCCTATTTATTCTGTTCTTAGCTAGCTGCTAAGAACTGTTTGAGTTCACTTCACGTCCCAGCATGCAACCTGGTTACAGGAGACTTTAAGCTCAAATCAAGGTCGGATCAGGTTCCCACCACAAACAAACCGAGACCCACTTCCTCTTCAGGGTCTCTGTGAGGTTGCTTTGCTCCCACGAATAACTGTTGTGTTCAAATTTGCCCATAAGAATCTTTTAGAGAAGGAAAACCAATCAGAGCGATTCAACAGGAATTTACAACACAGCTTTGAAAACACCTTTAGTGACTGCCTGACTTCTGACAATGAAGCCAGGACCCTGAAACTGAATCCAGACATTACTTTTTTAATTAACTGTATTTTTCTGCTGTCCCATATTAAAATGTCTGCTGTAAAATGGACCAGCGTTTTCTCAATAGTATGTACTGTCCATCCAGAGTATTCTTCTCACCAGACAGCAGCGTTGATGATCTTCATGACGCACTCGTTGATACACTGGCACACACTGATCAGGGGAGCTCCTCGCTCTCCCATCCTGCCTAGCAACAGGCCTGCAACAAAACAGTTTGTACATTATTATAAGCAGCAACAGAAACCGTCTGGACTCATGTCAATACACCACTGTTGAAAAGTTTGTAATCTCCTGCCACTCAAGCGCCATTGTGTCCAGTAAAATGTATGAGAGGACAACTCTGTATGTCTGAATAGTCTTTTAAGCTTTTAGTTTGTAGGAAGTCCTCTTTTCTAATAGACGTTATTTAGTTTAGTACATGGAGAAAGAAAAACACTGTACAATGGTTCAACCAGACTGACAACTGAAAGAGACAACAATCCCTCTGAGCAACAGATGAATAAGAATAAATCAGCAGCCATTGGTCAAAGAAACTGGAACTTAGCGTCAAAATGTGTTCAGATTTAAACAGGAACAGCTTCCTGTTTCAGTATTCCACAATAATGCACCCTGAAACAAGCTGGAATTAAGAGGCAAAGTGTTGCTTTAGCAATGCTCTTCTTCAAACTTCCCAATAGAAACAGAAGGTTAGTGTAGGGTTAGCACTAGTGGAATGTCAGCGGAACAAGTCACAGTTTAAAGCTCTTCAATCTAAACATCGAGTAGACTGCAGAGAGACTGACTCATTGTTTAGATGCCGAACTGCACCGTTGTAGTTCAATAATGATCGAGGGTCACTGACGCTTTTCTGGCCGGGAAAACCAAATCAAAAACCAAGTGGTGCCCTCGACTAAATGGAAGTTTGAATTATTTCATTCTTCTTTTCGGGGTCAAACTATTTCAAATGTAAATAAAACATTTGGTGTCTAAAGTATACAGTTTTCTTCATCTCTGTTAATACAGCCACTATTGAAGGGAAGAATAACTATTTAATAGCTGATTCGAGGAAACTACAGATATTCCAACATCTGATCTGTTTAACAACGAACAGAAAACAGAATATAGACGAAGGAATTGGATAATAAAAACTTCAACCGCAGTAAACATTCGGACTTGATAACAGCGTTTTCTGTGTCAGTCAGCGAGCCGTGGACTCCGTCCTGCTCACCCATGGTGGCGGAGAAGATGACGATGCCCAGGACGTTCATCTGTTGGCTGCTGCCGGGACTCGTCTTGTACGTGACATCCGGAGGTGGAGTCAGCTCTAGGTACACCGTCCGACCTTTAGGGTCGCTCTCGTCGGGGAAGACGTAGACAAAGTTGGGCTGGACGGTTCTGGCCTGGACTTTGAGGATGGGAATCAGGTCCGTTTTGTACTGGGGGAACACAGACGGGTTTGTTACAGGAAGTTTCTAAAAGTTCATTGTCATCTGAATGACTTCTGGCTGTCTCGTTACCTGCTGAAACGTGGCCTCGATCAGATTAGATGGAACCATGTTTCTGTGGAGGAACAAAGAGACACGGGATTGTTATATAACGGTGACAGAGGCTTGTCGTGTATTTTCCTCCATCTTATGTAACAGCATAAGTGCATGAACTCTGTCCTTTCGTTAGGAGCAGAGATATGGAATGTGTGGGGCCGTGTAGAAGACATGTCCTCGATTTATGCACCCTGATGACATGTCCAGATGTTTCATATTATCGGAGCAGGAGTACGAGGAGGAGCAGGGGGCCCATGTCTGAGACATGTTTATTAGAGGTCCTAGAAAGGACAGCATCATCTGTATTTAAGAGGACGAAGACTCTCCGGTCGAGAGAGCCATTTTGAATTGACTGAGGACTCTCCGGTCGTGCTAGCCGTCCGTATGACATGTGTTGCTTGTTTGTAATAAACTTCATTATACCAGCAAGAGCAGTGTCCGCGGAGCTTCCTTCATCATCACTTCAACATCACTGTCGCTTGAAATACACGACAGGCTCAAATATCAAACACAGATGAGTCGAGAGGGAAACGGCTGCGTAGAACACCTGACCTTCAACGGGTGATGAGAGATATAGGTCAACGCGATGGTAAGGAGCCTGCCAACGTGCCGCAGCAGAGATCATTGCTTTACACCGCCGCTGACTCGGCTAATCGTGTCACTCATCCCTGCAGGATTACTAAAAATATACTAATCAGCCCCGTCTGTAATTGGATTGATGTGTGTGTGTGTGTTTGTTGTGTTTTCTACGATTTGTTAATCGATGGGTTGTGCAGCTGACTGGCAGTGGTCTGTTGGACCCTGTGATTCTATCAACTGATCGATTATTTTCACGAATATGAAATCTCTCAAGAGTCCAAAGTGAAGTCTTTAAATGTCTTGTTTGTTTGATCAACTGTCAAAAACACAAAGAGATTCAGTTTACTGAGGTATAAAACCCAAAATCTGACGCACTGGAGGATGACTGGCAGCTTGTTGTTGATAATAGACTTAAATGATCAACAGCTAATTGACTAAGTGAACTGCACTTCCTCTCCTGCCTTGCAGAGAAAAGCAGCAGACACACAATCAAAGACTGACGTCAAGTCGAACCCACTAGATTATTATTCATTATTATTATTGCTAAAAGGCCACTCCACATTGAAAACCTTGCTGAACATTTCTGAAATAATTGAATTTGTTGTGCTATCTGCAGAGCTGTGCAGCAGTCCTTCTTTATAAATCTGAAATGTGTGCTTTCACCCGTTTCTACAAATGATGAAAGAGTAAAAGAGTTTACAGTGGTGGGGTGTGATAGTTGCCAAGTTTTTTGTGTTTGTTTATTTGCGGTGGTTCTTGTGCTGACCCGTTTCCTCAGAATACGCCAGCATATCATACCAGCTGCAAAAAGCTAAATTCATTTGTTTGGGTGAAAGCAGCATATCATCAAAATGACAGGAGAATAAATGAAAAAAATAAACTGTCCCACATCTAGAGAGTCCCGGGTCTGACCCTTCATGGCCTCTAAACATCCTTTACCTGATGAGGTCGAGCAGGGCGTCGGCCGAGGTCATGACGGGCCCCCCTCCCAGCCGGTTGCTCTCCATCTCCGTCCCCACGCCGGGTTTGATTATGAGGACGAGCACGATGCCGACCACCACGGCGATGAAGGTGGTCCACAGGTAGTAGGTGACGGTCAGGACGCCAATCCGACAGCACGCCTTCGACTCCATCGACGACAGACCCGACATCAAACTGCATGAACAGACAGAGGGAGGGAGGAAGGGAGGGATGGGCACATGTTGGTTTAAAAGGGACATTTTGTTCATGTCAGTTTCAGTTTCATCTGTGTGTGTTCAGGACAGAGAGGAGTCCAGGAAATGTTTAGCCTAGCTTAGCATAACGAGTGGAAGAAGGGGGGAAACAAAAAAAGAAATCCACCTTCCAAGTGTATTGGATGCGCGCGTTGTATCTTGTTTGATAACAAGAGTTCAAAAACGTGCTGCAGAAAGATAATGCGTTACTTTCTGACTTCATGCGACTGAAACAACTCAACAACCATTGGATGGATTGTGTGGTTCAGGGGATGTCCTGATCCGATCCGTTTTTACTCGCCAAGCCTTTCATGCACAGCAACGCAACCATTGCAGCCGCCGTGAACTTTTCCAACCCTCTGCTGTCCGTCGCTCCCTCTCCTCCTCTCCACTGAGCACACCACTGAGCACACCATAAACGACAACAAAATTCAGAACGAGACATTTTTCCTCCTATTCAGTGTGTCAATGCGTTTCATTACAGCTCAGTGTCAGAGTCTCATCTGTTTCACCGCCTGCAGTATGGACAGACAGCGGTGGAGAGGACAACCACGCTGACCACAACACTGTGCAACAAAAGCACAGAGAGCAAAAAGCCATTAAGTAATTTAGACACTCTTCAACTAAAAAAAAAGAACATCTAATGTGTTTAAAGCATGTAAATCAGTCTGCATTGATCTTTTTATTGTGAGAAAAGAAAAGTTTCTCCTTTTGTTCATTAAATATCTGCAGACATTTGAAGGTAGCAGCTTGAAACAACACCAAGCTTCTACAGAATTAAACACACACACACACACACACACACACAGAGAGAGAAGACTGGGGAAAAGTAAACTTGACCACTGAAAAAACAAAGGGATAACATTGACGATTCCAGGATTATGTCCTCATGAATCACCACGACCACCGTGTTTTCTCTGAGGTTGAATATTATCCATCCCATGTGTTTAAAGGGTCTGATTAAGGGGAACTTGAGCACAGAGAAGGCTGGGAACCTCATAAATGTTTTCAATACGTCTGCTGTTGTGTGACAAGCACAAAACCGTTGACCTACCTGGATGTGATGAGAGGAAGGATGAGCATCTTCAGCATCCTCATCAGCAGCTCTCCGGGAAAGGAGAAGTAGATCTTTGCCTGCGATAATGAAATACATCTCACATCAACATTTGAAAATAAAAAAAACGGGGCTTTTGTCATTGTTTAATTACTAAAATACTTTGTGGAGTTAGATTCTCTTTGACCTGTAGAGCAGCGTCAAACAAAAAGATGCTTCAGATTCGGTTCTGTGCAGCAAACATTGGGTGAAGTCACACTTTGATCTTTGTAGAACGAATCATGTTTTCTACAGAAACAAACTTTAAGAAGAAGGTAATTTAAGGTTGTTGTTACAGGTCGGGCCCATTATAAAAGGAGCTTTAAAAACTTAAATCTATTTAATGTCATTTACCAGGTCTATACGATGACCCAGTTTTTGTCTTCTAGTATATTCTTTATTCATTTTAGGGCCTCGACTAACTATTATCTCAATAATCAATTCATCTGCAGATTATTTTCTCAATAAATTAATTGTTTGGTCTATTAACTATCAGCATACTATTTATGCATTCTGATAAAAATGTCCATAGTAATTTCCCAAAGTCACCTTGGACAAGACTTTGGACAAATGTCTTATTTTCCTGTAGTATATTAAAATAAATCGTTATATATTATATTATATAATTAAATTTAAACTTTTACTAAAATACATCTTCAGAAGGGAATGTTGTAGTTTCTTTTCTCCACTTCATGTATCTGAAGCTGCACTCACTTTTCAGATTAAGATTTTACATCCAAAACACATCAGCATGATGATTAAATATTGCTTGTAAACTTCTTAACAGTAATGACATTAAGCAACAATAAAATGCTGCGTACACATGAATGAGTCAGCAATAATAATTCATTAATATAATGTTGAAATAATAAGCGTAACTAACACTAACACGGAATACTGGACTAGTAACTGAGTATTTTAAGGATCCGAGTACTTTTTCATAAAATAAGACAAAGAAGAGCAGCAAATTCTCACATTTGGCATTTTTGCTTGCTAAATGATTCAAACTAATTAATTGATCATGTAAATAGTTAACTGATATACTGATTGATCATTTTAGGTCTGATACGGTTAATTGTAAAAAAAAATTCTTTACATTTTATCTCCCAACAGAAGGTCTAAACACAGTCTCAAAACCTGATTCCTTCTTTGGTTTGTTGTTTGTTGGCCTACAGGTCGTCACATTTAACCATGTTAAATCCCTACCAAGTGTACGTTTATTGTGGCTCAAAGTTCCCACAATAAACACAGAGGACATGAGCTCAGTGTTTCCATTTGATGTGTTTTATCTTTTACCTCGTTCAGTTTCAGCTCCTCAAGGTCAGGACACTCATTTGGCTCTAACTGACGAGAAGAAACGACCTGAGCGGCTGACGGACACTTTAACTGAAAGGAGGGATTAATGTGTGTGGATTTGGACGGGCTGTCGTCTCCCTCTGTGGCTGTTAATGCTCCCTAACTGTTTCTACCAGAACAAGTACCTGCAGAGAATCAATTTAAAGGGAAAAAATTATATCTTTAAATTAAATGATCAGTATTTAAAGCTGCCTGTGGAGTTTTCTTGTAAACAAATTTGATTTTGTTTAGTTGTTTTTTTTCAATATTTAAATCCTGCATTGTTTACATCCATGTTTGGGACCCTCTCGTAAAAAACTCCTGACCAACTGGAAGTTTGAAGAAAAATATCGACCTGGTAGCTCGACGAGAAAGTTGAAACTGTAATAACTTCTTTTTTGTCCACTTGGGGGCCGCAGAACAAGCTGTTAACACATCTTATACAGTTAGCATGTTAGCAAACAGCTGCCTTCTTCCACATGGACAACATGGTCATCTCAGCTAAAACAACTAAAATATTTTAAGCTATCAAACTGAATGTTTGGCTTTCCTAATCCATAACAAGAACTAACTACTAACTGCTAAAACTTAAACTCAACTGTTGGCCTCAACCACACTGGACATTTAGTCAATAAATTGTCAGAAAGAGTGGCAGAAATCCGACATTGAAGCATCAGCTTTACGTAGTTGTAGCTAACATGTTAGCAAACAGTTGCCACATCCAGCACAAACAGAGCGACATTAGCATCCGTTAGCCCAACGTTATGCTAGTAACGTTAAACTAAACTGTTGACCTGAATTTAGCTGCTTATCTGACTTGTTAGCTAACCCGAACTACACAGTTTGAGCTCATAAGCAAACCTAAACTATTTTAGCTGCTAAAGTCAGCAGTTAGCTAATTTTAACGGCACTATTTTAGCTGCTAACCTCAACCAAGCGGTTTCATTAGCTCTAAATTTGGGAGCTGAAATATGAGAATATCAGTCCTGATGAAAAGTTGAATGGACAGCATTGACAGAATATTTAAATGAAGTCTCGTGGGAACTGGCATTTCAAGGCCTAGCGGCGGAATCCTTAATTTTATACTTAAGTGTTGATGGGAAATTTAAAAGGACATATCACAAGGAAGTTAAATGACAAGTATCCACACGGGAGACAATTTCCACATTTTAAGTCACAGCAGGTGAGTCTTGCTGGGAAGTTTGAAGGAAAGATTCAAATGGACACTAAAATAAAGTATTAACGTGGGAGCAAATATTTTGAGTACCAGCAGGTGAGTCTGGACGTATATTAAAAGCACAGGATTTCCCTGGTGAATCAAACTTTCTGTCCCAACATGTGAGTGGTAACTTTACCTGTGTGGACAGATGAGTTCCCCTCAGCGTGAAGCCCAGCGTGCAGCCGGTGATCACGGAGATGATGGACAGAGTCAGCAGCCCGTTCCTCTTCAAGTGACCCTTCAAGTTACTCCCCAGGTTCCCCATCCCCTGGAAGAGAGTCTTCACCCGGTCCCCCATCGTCCTCTTTGCTTCTCCCGGAGCATACGAACTGTGTTCGGAGCGCTCCTCCTCCTCGCCGTTTGGTAAAAGAAGCTTGTCCATGCCCTCCAAGTTTTTTGTTGGTCTTTGTTACTGTGTGACTGGCAGGGTGACAATCCTGTAAGATCCAAAGAAGACCTAACCTTTTCCACGAAGGGATTAAATCATCATGAACAGAGCCAACGGCAGCGCTGCAGACCGGCTGCAGGTAGACTTACAGCCACTGTAAGAGGCTTAAAGAGGTTGAACAACCTCACACGCCTTTGTTTTGGATCATCCTGGACCTGGTCCGGTTGTTGTTTCTGTATTTTTGGCTGAACTCATGGAGTGAAAAGGTCTTCTGAGAAGTCAGAGGATCCTGCAGGTTTGATGGGACAGGTTTTAACTTAATGAGCTTAAATTACATTTTCATGAGAAATAATGAAGGATGCAGCTTAGCTTCCTCCATTCATACCTCCCAGAACTCATTTCAAGAGGTTTGAGCAGTATGTAAAGAGTTATTTGAGTAAATAAATGTAAGGTTTGTGTATTTTGGGGACAATGTGTCTGGTAAACAATTGAATAAGATGACTTGTGTCATTAACACAAGTCATCTTATTATATAATAAGGGCCATCGCTGAGCATCTGTGGCCCTCGTTCTTACGATGTGACCCGGACCGCTGGCACTATTCTAGCTTTGTCTGATTGCCGGCGGAGCGCTGAGAGAAATCACTCTGATTGGCTTTTCAGCTTAGACGAATCCGTGCACGAGATGAAAAACGGTTGGAAGGAAAGCAAGCAAACGATTAGATCTGTGTATGTGTAATTTATGTATATATCAGTGGTGGGCCGTCAGGGCCTGCAAGGCCTTCTCTGCTGGCCTAAACAGAATCACAAAGTTATAGCTATTTTATAATTTAATCATTTTTCTTAAATACACTACATGTATTATAATTTATAAAAATATTTTTCCCATCATCTTATTTTCTCATTGCATAGCTACTGTCTTCCTCAGTTGATCTGCTTCCAGTGCAGCTTGTTTTAAGTAGAGCTTTTATCCAATCAGATTTCACCTCTGTGTCTCTAGGTAAGAAGAGAGGCCCGAGGCCTGCAGACTCACAAGTGAATCCCTTTGCAGTTTAAGTGAATGGGGACGATATTGTTGATTGTCATAGTCTTCAACCAATCAGATCTTTAGTTTGACATATTGGGCGTATTCTTTGACATGCCCGAGCTTGCCAGCTGGCCTCAGTTCAGTGGGCTAGCGTGACATGTTGGGCGGTGACAATCACAATATCTGCTGCCTCTGTGGAGTGGACATTTTTAGCCCTCAAACGCATTAAAACGTATTCAAGAAATACAACTGAGCCACTTTTTTGAAGAAAAGCTTTGAAACTATGTTTACTTTCACAAAATCCACGTTTGGTCTCTTCCCAGCCTGAAACTTATTTTAGCAGAAACAGTGAAAATATATCTTTAGGCAGTAAAGTACTGAAAACAGCAGATATTTATGAAAATGACATGAAACTGTTAAATCAAGTTTACTGAGACACTTTTTTGAAGAAAAGCTTTGAAACTATGTTTACTTTCACAAAATCCACTTTTGGCCTCTTCCCAGCCTGAAACTTATTTCAGAGCATAAAAAGTGAAAATGCGTCTTTAGGCATTAAAGTGCTGAAAACAGCAGATATTCATGAAAATTACATGAAACTGTTAAATCACCTGTCCTGAGCCACTTCTTTGAAGAAAAGCTTTGAAACTATAGTGTTAAAAAGTGTCCTTGTAAGTCAATTATGGACCTTGACAATGGTTAAATGTGTTCCATGATCATTACTACTATACGTCTTTCCTGATGAGATGAACTGTCTGTTGGTGCATATAAGACAGATCCAGCACAGCAGCTGATTGGTTTAACCACCATTCAGTACATCAATGTAACTTTACCGATAACAAGTTATTAGGCAAAATATCCCCACAGAAACACGTTAACAGCCAGCAGGATTAGGCCGTTCACATCGCAGACTCTCCTCCAAAGCGGCTCCTCCTGCAGGGAGTCCAGCTCGCTGTTTTCAACTGCTGGAGTCACCGAGGCAGAGCTGGGACCAGTCAGACCACAGAGCCTCAGAGCTCCTCTCAGCCAACAGGATTCTGGCAGGCCCTCAGAGTCCTGGCTAGGGTCAGAGCTCACCAGGTCAGAGGTCATCGGGGGACCCGTGAAGTCGATACGAGGCTCCCGGCTGTGTCTGGACCACCAGGTCAGCCTGTACAGCTGGACAGGAGAGAGAAGGGTGAGCTCATACATACATGTGGTACAGGATCACATTGACAGAGCACACTAGCCTTTTTCCACTGTGTAGACACTGGTATTGGTTCAGCTTTGGTTTCCACTGTTCTCCACCTGTTTGGGGATGAGTTCCTAGAACTATATTCCTGCTCTGCTCACACTGAAAACAAGTACCTTCATATGAAATATCAAGCACACCTTTGTGAAGGATTTACTATTCCATATTTAGGGACAAGGACTGCCTTGTGTCTGTCACAACACAGCCAAACAGTGGAGTGGATTAGCTCAGTGACACCATTATAAAGGACCCCAATGTGTTCAGGGGAGCAAACTGAAACACATGACGGTCATCGCTGGAAACTTCAAGAACTTAATAAGCCAAGAAACCATGTCCCTACTGCACTACTGGTACTACTTGCTGCAAATGTCAAAATGGTTAGTGCGTGCTTGCTTGTCGTGTAATCAAACTGTGGTGTTCTAACCCTCCAGCTAACACATGTGATCTGTATTAAGAGCAGCAGACAGATAGCTCTGAGGAGCCTTCCCCCACTAGTGAATGACTGAGTCACACAGCATGGATAGGGGTGCTAAATGCTTGTGTCCATCAATGTAAGACGTGGTCCTTACATGTTCTTTAGGTATTGGGGCAGTGGCCAAGCTGACAGCAGCAATGATGAGGCAGGTAAAAGCCAATAGGATGAGAGCAAAGTACAGGTAGTGAACATCAGCCAGGACGGCAGGGCGACCGTCGGGTTGACCGCAGGAGGGAGTTTCAAAGGAGAACTCCAGCACCATGCGGATCAGTCCCACCACCAGTCCAGCCATCAGACCCCAGAATGCACCCTGAGAAACACACACACCCACACACAAACATCACTGAAATGAAAAGGGCCTTAAGATTTTTAATCTTGTAGCCCTGTCACTGGTGCTTTCTATTGTTATATTTTTCAAATAGGTAACTACACGCTGGGACTACTGCAGCTGTCTGGAGACCACAAGAACTGCAAGTGGCTGCTTGTGTTTTCTCCTACAAGTTTCTGATGCAGGTCGATCATGTTGCTAGTGACAACAAAGTTAAGGAAGTTGAAGAAAACACTGAGTACATTAAATTACAGTAATTTAGCAGACACTTTTATCCAAAGCAACTTACAATTCAGATTCTATCACATTTCTACACCGTAGGCACAGCTACGGGAGCAATTTTGGGGTTAAGTGTCTTGCTCATGGACACATCGAGATGCGACTAGTGGAGCCGGAGCCGGGGATCGAACCACCAATCCTCTAGATTGAAGGACGGTCCTGCTCTCCACTTAGCCACAGTTGCCCTAGTTTTCTCAGTTTTTAGTAACACACATTTAGCGAAGCCACTGCACTGATCACCGCTCTATGTCTCAATTAATGTCAGTGTGACACTGGGTTCCCCTCTAGAATCATTGTGGACATGTCTGGGCGTCGTGTCTGTTTTCTCTCATTACATGCATACAGTCTCTTTTCAGAATAAACTTCCAACTTAGGTTTAGTTCGTTTTTAGGTTTACTAATGCAACAAAACTACTTGGTTAGGTTTAGGAAAAGATCGTGGTTTGGTTTAAAATAAGTCTTTTTTTTTGCGTAACTGGCATTAGTTAAGTACGGAAGTTATGTAACAAAACTACGGTAAAACCTCAACACTGACTTGGTTTCAAACAGGACTTGATCAGCTTTCTCCGGAGTCAAAGTCCTGTGTTTGTTTGAACGCACAATCTCTCCTCCCACCTGTCCTTAGAGAACTTTGTCCCTCTTTATACCAAGTCAGCTGCTCTGAGAGTCTAATAATGACTTGGATGGGTTGACATCGTAGTTAGTTGAAAGCCTAGTGCGTCTCATACAGACACTAAAGGGTGCCTCGGTGCAGCGGTATCAGATGTAGCTAAACCTAGGAAAATTAACACGCTGCAATTCTTATTGGGCTGCACAGTGGTGTAGTGGCTAGCACTGTCACCTCACAGCAAGAGGGGCCTGGGTTCGATCCCTGATCTTCTGTTTGGGGGAGAACCGGCTTCCTCTCAAAGACATGCAGCTTAGGTTATTTGGAGACTTGAAATTGCCCGTAGGTGTGAATGTGAGCGTGAATGTTTGTCTGTCTCTATATGCGACCTGTCCAGGGTGTACCCTGCATTTGCCAATTTCAGCTGGGATCGGCTCCAGCGACACTGAATAGGATAAGTGGTTAGGAGAATGGAATTCTTAGATATCCTACAAAATCACTTCATACGTAATCATAAACAAGGAAATAGAAAGACCACAAAAACTCACACAGTACTGGTGAGAAGGAGGTGGAACCACTTCCGTAGTTATTTTAAATCAAATGATGTTTTCCTAAACCTAGAAAGTTGTTTTTTTTCCTAAACCTAAGTGAGTTGTTTCCTTGAAGACTGAAGTTTATTTTGAAAAGACTGTATTCATGTAACGAGTGGAAATTGACACGTGTTTGCTAAATTCCTGTCCTCCTTGTTTCTGTGTGTGCGTGTGAGAGTCTCTTCTTGTTCTGCTGTCATCCTGGGCACAGTCTGCCTTCACACCTGCCTGCAATCAGCTCATCAAACCCCTCAGCTCACACACCTGTCATTCATTTTTTTTTCAAATGAACAAAACTTTTGACCTGCATTTAGCTGCATAACCTACCTGCTCGTTGGCACGTGGCCAGAAGACAGCCATTAGGAATACAGCGGTGATGGGCGGAGCTAGAAAGCTGGTCACTGATTGGATATAATCAAACAGCCGTCCACTGTTGGCTGTTTGGATGACCGGAATCCACAACAGACTAACACACACCAAGACCAGGATGAACACCCTGGAAATACACAAAATAGTTTTATGTTTGGCTGAGGTCAAGTCATGGCCACTGAGAGACCTGCGGTTCCGTAGAGATACATGGGATGTGGCTGCCAAAACACCACCTGCTCCACTCCACTACAAACAACATCACATATATTTAGGTATTAACATTTCTCTCAAGTTCACTCCACTCTACTGCTGAAAACAAAGGATGAATTACAGTACTCGGTTAATCAATCATGGGAATAGATGCCACAATAAAAATGATCTATTTGTTTACCATGATCCCAGTTCAGCCCACACCTGTCCTGGTTCAATTCTCCAGACTCATCTACTATTTACCGCTAAAATATGTGCATATATGCAGGTTTCTTAAATGTGTGAAAACCAGCTAAAATAGCCAATAAAATAACCATTTTGTATCAGAAGGGCGCAAGATAACTGTACATTTTAATCGATAGAATTTATTTACAAAGTGACAAGATGTTATAACAGCGAGTCCCAATGTAGAAATTGCATTGCAGAAAACAGTACATCCAGCAATGGTTGCTTGGAATTAACAGGTTTATAGATCGCGGAAAGCAGAAATAGAGTAGCCAAAACAAAACCAAAAGGTATCCCTTTAGCTCTTGGCCAATGTGTTGTTTAGGAACCAATAAGCAGAACCACTTTTGGATTTGGTTCTAATTTGGAAGACCCTTTTGGTAAATGTGAAGCATTGAAGCGCATGAAGCACGAAGCACGCACATTTCTTACAGAGTGCGAACGTTGGGGTTTGAAACAGGTACACACACAGGAACAGTAGTGCACAGAGAGATAGAGAGTGTACTCTTGTGTTGGTTTTTGAGTCAGTTGCAATTTTAATTATAAAACCAAATCTCAGCTTTGCATCAAGGGGCATTTTTTAGGATATGTATCAGTCTTTGCACCCTTACCTTCCAACTATCATGAGCTCCCTCTCTGAGGCTCGAGGCCTGGCCCTGTGGTAGAGGTCCAGTGTGAACAGAGTGGAGCTGCTGTTAAAAATGGAGGTCAGAGATGACATCAGAGCAGCTAGCATCACTGCTAGCATCAGACCACGCAGACCTGCACAGACAGAAGGATCAACCAGATGGACCAGCCATGGTGAGATGTCAGGTGAATCATTTTGATGTATGTAAAATCTTTGTTGATGATTTTTGCCATTCAAAGTATTCGCGTTCCATGCATTCCACCGAAAATTAAAGTTTCACACCCTGACACAGTCATTGTTGTCATTATTGTTTTTACTGTAATAAACTCACACTCAACATTACACACTGAAGACTCGATATTCCAAGTGTAAAACACTGCAGAAAAGTTTCAATGTGGTCACATTAACTATGGGTGGCACCAAAGAACCAGTGAACCAGTGCTGAGATGTATTGCACTGGTTTTCATCATTCCTAACTGGACTGAACAAAATCTATATATGTTTACTCACCATAACAAGCCAGTTCAGCTGCTATACTTCCCCAAATGTTGTCTTCATGTTCCTTGTATCTATTTTCGTTACTGTCTCTGTCTATTTTGTTTGTCAAACAGGACACTATGCTGTGAGACCAGATGGATCAATCGATCAATATCCATATTGTTCTGTGACGTATATCAGAATTATGACATTGATGTCCGAAAAAATCTATTGATGACTTGAGCAATAGTCATCATCTTATTGTTTGACTTGTTTTTAATGCACTGCGGATATGTTTGGATACAGGCTCATAGAAATAGATGGGTTTGAACTTTTAAGTTGATGCACGATTTAGTCACACAAATTGTTTGTGTTTGATCTGAAAACACCTTTACATTCTACAAATGTATTATTTGATCATTAATCTATTTACATAGGGAAAAAACAATACTAACGCAGAAGCAATTAATAGCTCAGGAAACACATAGCTGTTCAGTGTTGGAGCATGTTAAACACACATATGATGTTAGTAGAGGTTTGCTTTTTTGGGCAGAGGTGGCCTATAGGTTTGATATAGAGATTTATCTGCTCAGAGCAGACGCCGCTCCATTACAAATCTCCCTGTAGAGTCCAAGCGCCAAAGACTCTGTCAAGACTTTATCACTTTATCATCACATATCATCTGTTAATAATAAACAATTATATTTCTTGATCTGATTTGTCTCTCCTGATTGAACTAACATCTTCAGTTGTTCTCTCCTCACATCTTTTCCTTGCATCTCTTCTTTGTGTGGAAAGACACATCACGTTATGACGACAGAGACGTTCCCTCCAGTGACTGTCAGGATCTCGGGACAGCTCCCCAGGTTGAGAACCACTGGTCAAAACAACTTTCCTGCTGCAGCTTTTGCTCACTGAAACCGGTCTCCTGACTCACTGTTAGACCATAGAAACTTCTTGTCTTTTGTCTGTGTACCAGACATTCTGTAAGCTCTTATTTTAGACTTTGATCCAATGAAACTGCTTATAAACTCAACCTTCCTGCTTTGCCTTATGGGTCCTCCTTACTGTTGGCCAGTTGTCCTTCACTGAATGTGTATTTACTTCAAATTCATATGGCAAATGAAACTAAGTCAGGTTTGACTTAACCTGTCTATGAAACAGTCATAATATAATAATAGTCATAATATCCCTGATATGAATACTTTTCTATAATCTGTGAATGAATGATCAATTTTCATTCTCTGGGATGATTATTATTTGATATTTATAATTGGTATCACCTATTTATCTTGTTATTTTAGTTTTTTGTTAAATGTTTGATCCAAATGTGCTTATACTGTATCGTTGTCATTGATGACCCCTTTGAAAACGAAATGGTAAATTTTAAAGGCTTATTACTAATAAAGAATTTCCAATGATACAACTTTTTTTGTGTTGTGTTGTCGAACTGCAACAGTTCTCAGACGTTTTGCTATCATAAATTGTCGTATTTTCAAGATGTATCAGATTATATTTACAATCAATGTATATCACAGTACACTACAGTGCTTTGCATATAGCAATGTACACTACTATTTGATAAAGGTTGAATTTGAAATATTGTTTGATCTTTAGTTTATCCTAATATGTCCTCATACCAGAGATTAAGGATTAACAGACAGAGCTAAAGTAAATTACAGTTGAGTGCAAGGTGCAAGATTTGAAAGTAAAAAAACCTAAACATGGAGAGAGGAGTTCTCTACACTGACTTTGGCCAATCCTAGTGTGTGTGTGTGTGTGTGTGTGTGTGTGTGTGTGTGCGCGACTCACCCACAGGCATTAGCTCCACCACTAGTTTAGGGTAGGCGATGTTGGAGCAGCCAACTGAAGTTCCACACACTCTCAGACACACTGCTGGATCCACACAACCTATCTCATCTGCGCACACACACACACACACACACACACAGAGCGTAAAAGATGCAGTGAGTTAGTTACACTTATTTGTCCTGCTTCTTCATGTTTTAGAACAAAAGCTCCCAACCTTTTGGATACACAGTTTGAGTAGTCATTCATTCAAAGATCTTACCAGGTATGTTTGCATGTTTTCATTGCACATGTACCTTACTTAAAAAATGCTGTGGTGTTTTAGATTGAGGATCTATTTCTGACCATTACTCATAATAACACATTCAACCTCCAGAGACATCATCACGCACAGTGAACATTATGGGCCTCTCAATACCCAAGTTCACAAGTACAGACTTGTGAACTTTTGGAGTACTTCAAGTCCAGAGAATGCAGTAAGGACAATTGGAACAGCAGCTTACTTGATGACATCACCACCTCAGCTGGTCTTGCTAATGAGTTTAATCCTTTTTCTTACTGTAAAGTATTTTTACAATCTAACTAAATATGACAACCCTGCTTTTTTCGTTTTCAATTAAAATAAAAAAATATATATTATTATATAAGTGTATTATATTAGATACACATATATAAATATATATATATAAGTGCTGGGCAAGACTTGGAGTCCAGAC
This sequence comes from Pholis gunnellus, assembly GCF_910591455.1. Lineage (NCBI taxonomy): Eukaryota > Metazoa > Chordata > Actinopteri > Perciformes > Pholidae > Pholis > Pholis gunnellus. The sequence continues at coordinate 24,817,912 of NC_136530.1, forward strand.
TTCAAGTACAGACTTCAAAAGTTCACAAGTCCGTACTTGTGAACCCATTGAGAAAGGCCCATTGAGAAAGGCCTATGTCTGTGCTGACTGTGTGTTAATGTGTTGAGTTTCCCACTGGATCTGCACTTTGAAAGCTGTTAAAGAAAGCTGTGTAGAATCTCATGCTAAATCCCATCAATAAATGTAACGATGGATGGAAATATGTTTTGGTAAATGATTGGCTGGTTTAATGAGGTAATGATCAAATCAAAATGATGCATGTGCTTGAACATACAGAAGCATTTGACATAATAGTCCAATAGAGCCGGACTGACCTGGGAACAGTGATCGGCTGATCATGCCCGGCATTACAATGAAGAACATGGGCAGCAGTTTGAGGTAGCCTCCAAGCACACTGCCTCCTTTGGCATGAGACAAAGACTTGGCAGACAGAGACCTCTGGACTATAACCTGCACACACAAACACACACATGTTTGTCTTTGTATACTCGGGAAGACCCTCGTTGACATGATAAATTCCCTGACCCTTGCCCTTCTGACCATTACAACTAAATACTTAACCCCAATAACCCTAAACCACCTCTCTTTTAACCCAACCCTAACCAGGCAGCAAACTGTGGGTCTGAAAAGTAAAGCCAATGTCAAAGTGCCTGAGACTTGCATTCTCTCTAATGGCCATCAGGGGGAAACTGATTGTATAGTCTATATAGTCTAAGAGAGAAGGACTCTACTTCTCTCTTGATTTATTACCTCAGTAAACATTGTAAACATGAGTTTATGGTCTCCATCTCTAGTTTCAGGTCTTCTTCAATACAGCATGATGTTCATTTAGTAAATGATGGTCCATTTAGAGTCAAACAGACCATAAAGCAGGGTATGCTTTAGGGCGGGGCTATACAGTGATTGACAGGTCGCTAACACGGCGTAGTCCGGTCTGGAAGTTGTTCGTGTTTTTGTCTTAGAACTTAAACTCATTCACAGTGTGTTTTTAGTTTGTGAAAGTTAATTTTAACATTTTCGTCACCAAAAAATGTCTTATTTAGCGTCTGATTGTACATAGCTCCTCCCTCTAGAGTCACGTGTGGTTGCAAAAAACCAAGATGGTGATGACCAAAATGCAGAGCAAACCAATGGGTGACTATGTCCAAGTCTTATATACAGTGTATGACCCTAACCTTAAAACCAAGCGTTAACTTTCAAACTGTCCTTTGAGGTAATGAGGACCGACCATGCAGAAAAGTCAAATTGGTCCCCACAAAGACTGCAATACACTGATATTGACACTTATTTGGTCTCAAGAGTGTTTGTAAATATCTTCTGAGAATGAAGTCATTAAATAAAGAAATAAAGCTCAGTCTGCAGTTAAACGTCATAGTTAAATTTTAAATCCAATGTGCAGGCGTATACAAATACAAAAAAAAGAGTTTCACACACACATTTCAAATGACAGATTCCCTCTTAATGCAGGTAAAGTCACCTGATCCGTGCACCAGACCCATGTAGCCAGTACAGTGAGTCCAAACACCAGACCTGGCCAGGGCAGGTCCCCTGACATGGGGTCCCTGAACAAGCGGAATGCGTCACTGCGAGGTAGGTGGCAGGTGGTGTTGGCGACGGTCACCGAGGGAACTGCTGACATGTAACGGACCACAAGGCCTTCATACCAGCCCACTTTGGAGAATGCTGTAAAATGTGCAAACACACACACACTTCACATGAGAACTGATCAATATTATACTGGGTATGTTCATGAAATGCTTCCTAGGATTAATGTGAATGTTACACTTTTTCACCTTCACAGGAAGAGCAACTGGGAGGAATCAGTGTGATTTCCTTCAACGATACAACTACAAAATACCAGATACCATCAGAGGCATTTCTAAAACATAATACTTTATCATTGTTATCAGAGATTATAGGCACATTTTTTTAGTTTTCCTAATTGTTAGGAAAAATCTAAATGACTAATTACTATGCATTTAATAATTAGTTAACGTTCTCTCATGTCTTCTATAAAGTTGGACCCGACGACGCCCAAAAGGTCTCCGTTCGGTTCCGAGGCTCAGTTCCGAATGTCGTAGAATGGACTTTTCATAAAGAAGTAAATAAAAGAAATAATATATATATTTTTTTTTTTCAAAAAAAGTCTCCTTAACTTCATCATGTTAACCATTTTACACACTGCAAACACCATTATAAACTATTCTACTAACTAACTAAGAAGATCCGACACAAAATCATGCATTTTACGCCACAGACGGCCAGCCAACAACTCAGAAAACTCTTCAAACATCGGGGCCATTGCATCTCCCCCGGCATATCACACAGCAAACAGCACTAGCATTTCCCACAGATTTCAGTGATGACATTCGATTTTCTCTCCATGAAAGTGTTCAATAGTTACAGCCAACAAGCCACAGAAAGCACAACTACAACACTGCCAAACTTTAGAACCGTATCATACCGTGAGTCGGTTTTCAGGGCGAAAACGGAGGAATCCCAAATGAAGC